>NC_090447.1:1523217713-1523552713 GCF_031143425.1 Pleurodeles waltl | reverse complement strand
CCCTATGCATTGGTGGTGATGGGGAAGTACACCTCGCTCTCTGTGTGCTCACCAGGCCAGTGAAGCCCTTCAGCACAAGGTATAGCGCTCCCCAGGAACTATAGCTGCAGGGGCAGCACTAGTAATGGGGGAATCCTCTGCTGACCCCTGTATAAATGTAATTGGCCCCACCTCTCCCAGCCCAGGAATACCATTCAGTAAGCAGATGTAATCCTGTTACACCTCCACCCTCTATGTGTAATGACAGTCTGGAAAGTAAGCACAAAGTGCAGCTGTCACTCGACCCCAGATGTGGATTGGAGCCAGGCTGCAAAGCACAAAAGTCATAAGCAAAGTGAAATCCTCCCTTTCTACAAGAGTAATACAAAATCCACCTACACTAATAAGCAGTATTTCTCACTAACATTCCAAACATACTAAACATGATCATGGTGCTCCTCGTAGATCAAAAATTACCATTAGACATACATAAGGGAATTCCTAATGCAAACCTATGAGAGAAGCATCACTCACAGCAGTGAAAAAACAAATAGGCTGTTTGTCACTACCAGGACATGCCACACAATAGGCACATATTCTACCTTTTACCTACACAGCCCCCTGCCCATAGGGCTACCTAGGGCCTACCCTGTAAGTAGTAAAAGGGGAGTTCCAGGCCTGGCAAGTAAATGTAGATGCCAAGCCAATGGGGTATTAAATTGTGCATGCAGGCCCTGCAGTGGCACGCCTGAGACAGATTTGAAAGGCTACTTCTGTGGGTGGTGCAAGTTGCGCTGCCACCCCACTAGTAGCATTTAATTTATAGGCACTGGGTATAAGGGATATCACTATACAAGGGACTTACAGGTAAATTAAATGTGCCAATCAGGTGTAAGCCAATCCTACCAAGTTTAGAAGGGAGAGCATATGCAATTTAGCACTGATCTAGCAATGATAAAGTGCCCAGAGTCTCAAAGCCAACAAAAAGAGGGTCAGAAAAACAGGCGGTGGAAAGCAAAACTGTTGGGGATGACCCTGCAAAAAGGGCCAGGTCAAACATAAATGCAGCCCATTTTCCTGGAAGGAAAACTGGATTATTTTATGTTTTTTAAGTTCTCGTCATTTTTTAAGAGTAGGCAGTGGCCCATAAGAGCACTACTTGCTCTAAAAATGTTTTAACAAACATTCATAACGGGGAGGAGATCCAGGATACCTTCCCATTTGCAAGTGGGTTACCACCTGCTTGAAGTAGGTAGTAAGATGTGAATGTCATGCAACTGCATTTCAGTAGCAAAACATTCACACATACCACTCCGATTCGTTATTAGAAATGGATGCCCTACACGCCCTTCCTAAAACCGAATCACAAACCCAATTTGCAATTCGGTAATAGATTACTGAATCACAAATAGGACTTTGTACATGTGAAAAAGCCTTTTTGTGTTTGCGACCACAAAAAGCCTTTGTGTATCTGGCCCTTAATTTTTTTTTTTTCCTTTTTTATTGTAGTGCAAGGATTTTTAATTTCCTTGGTGGTGAATTATGCTTGCAGGTTCGGCATTGGTAAATCTGCATTTGTCTGTAGTTTCATGTGTTTGGCAAGGGAACGTTTTTCTGTAACATTTATTTCAAATAAGTATCACTGCCCTGCTTGAGTGTTTTTTGACTGTTATAATAATTGTAGCATATTTAACATATGTTTTATTTTTTTATTCAAATTCACGTTCTGTGATGTATTGTCTTCAGTGTCATGTTTTTTGTTTTTTACTTGTAGTGGCATATCTTGGGTGCTGTCTGTGAAGAATAGATGTAGTTGATAGCAAGTAGGAGGGATACATAGGTATCTTTATATGGTAGGAAGTTCATTGTGTGGTTTGTATTCAGTTTCTTTGCATATCGTTATATTTCAATAGTTGTATTTACTGTTTGATACAGCCATAGTTTGATTTCTAATTTGGACGCAGTGTTTATACTTGTCTGTGCTTTGAGACATTTTTATTTGTAAGCATTGTGGCTGCTCTCAGGCGGACTACCTGGCAGGTTGTTGGTTGGCTTTTTGAAACTCCCTTTGAACAAGGCTCTGAGACTGACGCTGCGTCTGAAGCAGAGGACCAAGCACAATATTCTGGCAGTGAAGTTTCTGTTTGAGAAGCTTCATCTGATGATGAAGCCACTATTAAGCATAATGACCGGTCTCATTTAGAGGAGGACATTGCTGTGCTTGTAGTTCAGCATGAGCAAGTTGGATTGAAGCCAGAGGCTGGAAGGCTTCCAATTGGAAGTGCTGAGCCCTGGGTTGCCTCTAATATGGTGCAAACTGTTTTGCCTGTCTTTAGTCAAACGTTCTTTATTAGAGTTTTGTAATATGACATATACAGATAGAACACATCAGAGAAATTGACATCAGCTTTAAAGTGTAGTACTAACGTGGTTCACAGTTTCCAAGAAGACTGGTGTCAATTTTCAAAGATACATCAAATGTCTGTGTTTGGATGGTACACAGAAGGGAGGAAAACGAATTGCAAACCTATAAATATAATAATAAAAAACAGAAGATAATACAATATACACCGTGAGTAGAAGCATTTAACATCTTCCATTGAGAACCTAGTAAAGAATATATGTTTTTTTACAGTCTCCCAATTCTGGAGGCAAAAAGCCTGGGGGTCATGAATACTCTATCTGAAAGGAGTGGAGTGTTCGGGTGCGAGTCGGTCAAGCCGTAAGGGGGAGTCCTCTGGAGAGAAAAGACACTAGTGGTCACCCGCTAGTATTCGCAGTTTTTTAAACAATCTCTAAGAATATTCTCCATGCGTTCCATGGCCAGAGCCTGCCAGAGTCTTGTGTGCCATTAAGTGATCCAGGGAGCTATCGGCTTCTTTGCCGTCCCCAGGCAAAGCCACATAATCGCCCTATCACTTGAGGTTTGATATTTAAGGGATTTGTCTCGAAGCCCTAAGAGGGTAAAACCCAGGGAGGCCGGGATCGGGTAACCCAATATGCCTTTTATTTGGGCTAATATTTTGGACATGTATGGTTGAATCAAAGGGCAGTCCCACCAGATATGTCTGAAGTCCTCCCAACACACCACAGCCCCTCCAGGAGTTGTCATCCGTATTTAGAAAGATCTTTTTGAGGTTTGTGGGGTATAAGTACCAGTCATATAAGGTTTTTATAGTGAGCTTCCCTCAACCCCATGGAGTGGTTGTATTGTGGGATATTGTGCCACAATCGTGTCCACTGGTCTTCTGAGATCTGTTCGCCTAGGAGGTTGGACCAGAACTCTACATGGCAGGTAGTGGTGCAGGGGGGTCGTGTCCAGTAGGAGTTGAGAGATGAAATTGCCCCTTTAGAGTCTAGATGTGTTTTCACAAATTGTTCTACAGGAGAAAGGTCTCATGTTGCTGCATCCCTAATGTCTGGGAGCAAGTGTTGTAACTGTGTATAGTGGTACCTTTCAGTTAGTGGCAGTCCAAAGTTCCTCTGACAATTTTTGAAAATATGTCGGGCCCGTGTAATAAGTCAGATATCACTAGACACCCTCCTGTCCTCCATCTCTCTAAGGGCCCCTGGGAGAGTGCTGGTGGGAAAGCCGGATTGAAGTGGATGGGCATAAATGGTGATGGGAATTGGGCCCATGCTCCCGACTTACTTACATTGTCACAAATGTCTAGAGTTGTTTTTGTGGGGGTGCTAAGGTACACACTACTGGGTCTATTGGGGTTGGGCTTTCATAACCGGTCCCAATTAGAGCACCCAGACACTGCAGGGTCCATATGGAGCCAGTGCTTATCCGACTTTCTAAGAGACCACTCCGTGATCACTTGTAGTTGTGTCACCTTGTAATACATTTGGAAGACCAGGAGAGCCAATCCCCTGGCCGATCTTGGAAGCCGAAGTACTCGGTAGGGGAGCCTAGCCCTGCCTTTTTGCTAGACAAATTTAGTTATGAGGGTCCTCAGGGTATGGGAAAAAAAACCTTCATCAAAATGGGCAGTCCCTGAAAGAGATATAAGAACCTCAGCAGAACTATTATCTTGAGGGTGTGAATGCGACCTAACCAGGTCATATATAAAGGTGCCCACCTTCTGAGGTCAGTCCAAAGTTGTTGAACCAATGGGGGTAGTTGGCTTTGTAAAGGTCTGTGGTGTGGGGTGAGTCTAATGCCCGAGTATGTTAGTTCCATCCTTGGCCACTGGAAGGGGAACCTGCATGTCAAGTGTTCCATCTCGGCAGAGGATAGGGTGAGATTAAGGAGGTATGATTTAGACAAATTAATCCGGTACCCTGCCACTCCCTCAAATGTAACCAATTTGTTCTGTAAAGCTTGGAGTGAGGTCTTTGGTGCAGTCAAGGATAGGAGGACGTTGTCTGCAAAAAGAGATCTTGTGGGTAGTGGATCCAAAGGGTGTGCCCTGGATCTCCTCATCCCGTCTGACCAGCTCTACCAATGGTTGTATACTAAGTATGAAGAAGAGAGGACAAAGCGGGCAGCCCTGGCGGGTGCCCCTTTCCAATTGAAAAGTCTCTGAGCCAATTCCATTTACCAACACCCTGTCCACCGGGGAAATAGAACTGGCCTGTACCATTATGATGAATCTTTCATTAAAACCAAAGTGCCTCATGGTTTTGAACATAAAAGACCAATGGACACGGATGAATGCCTTCTCTGTGTCCAAAGCCAGCAGTATTGCTGGCGTCCGTTTCTTGGTCACTCGCCTCAGGTTATCTTGAGTTTGTCTCCCCCATTATAAATACAGCCTGATATGGGTGGATCAGGTCTGGCAAGAGTCTCTCCAGTCGGGTGGCCAAAATTTAGGAGTACAATGGGCTTCAAGGTTTAATAAAGTGATGGGTCTATAGGAGGAACAGTGTGGGTCTTTCCCTGGTTTCAGAATGTCTGATATCAGTTCTTCACTCATCGAGCATGTTACGCCTGATTTAGTGGTTACGTAATTAAGCAGCTTAGTCAATTGCGGTATAAGTTCTGAGGCAAAAGTTTTGTAAAACTGAACTGTGAAGCAGCCTGGCCCCAGTGACTTGTGAAGTTTTAGTGCCAATATCGCTGTCCTGACCTTCTCCTCGCCAGTGGGCTTGCCCAAAAACTCACTCTGTTCCTGAGTGACTTGTGGTTGGGAGTCCTTTTACAAATAGTGTAACTGTTCAGACCTTGCTGGCCTATCTGCTGTATATAGATCTTTGTAACAGTTTCTCAAGGCAGTCGCTTTTTCTTGCCCTGTCTTGGCCTCTCCCTTGTGTCTCAGATTGAGGCTAGAAAACTACTCTTTTGTTTTACCCTCAGTTGTTGGGCAAATCTGGGCCCTATTTAGTTGCCAAGGGTAGGTCGCTCCCCCTGCCGCTGCAGCTCCACCAGCCCAGGCTCCTGAAACCTCCAAGCAAGTCTTGCGAAACTACAGTCAGTACTCCCCCCGCCCAGCCCTTCGCCCTGCCCCGCGCTACTCACCTCCTCTCCTGCTTCTTTCTTCATCTTTGATCTTCCTCTGTGCTCTCCATCTGTATTCTTCATCTGTGTTCTTCTTTCTTCCCTGCACCCCATCCTGCGTGTTCTTTCTTCTGTCTTCATCTGTGTTCTTCTTCTGTGCTCTTCTTTCTTCCCTGCACCCCGTCCTGCGTGTTCTTTCTTCTGTCTTCATCTGTGTTCTTCTTCTGTGCTCTTCTTTCTTCCCTGCACCCCGTCCTGCGTGTTCTTTCTTCTGTCTTCATCTGTATTCTTCTTCTGTGCTCTTCTTCTGTGTATTTCATCTGTGTTTCCTCCTTCTCTTCTGCACCGCGACCTGCGTGTGCTTTCTTCTTTCTTCGGCTGTGTTCTTCTTCAGTGTTCTTCGTATCCTCTGCTTCTCGGGTCTCTCCTCTTCCTTGACTCTCCGCTCCTCTTCTTCTTTACCTTTCTTCTTGGCTCTTCTATCTTCTGCTCCCGACTCCTGGCTCCTCTTCTTCTTTACCTCCTTCTTGGCTCTTCTCTCTTCGGTTCTTCTGCTCCTGGCTCCTCTTCTTCTTTACCTTCTTCTTGGCTCTTCTCTCTTCGGTTCTTCTACTCCTGACTCTTCTCTCTGACCTTCCTCACTCCCCTCCACCTCTGTAACCCCCCCTCCCCTATCTTCCTACTCCCCGCCACCTTTAACCTCTGTAACCCCCCTCCCCTATATTTCTCCCTACTCCCCGCCACCTTTAACCCCCCCTCCCCTATCTTCTCTCCCCTCCCCTCCCCTCTACCTGACCCCCCCACCCTCCGCTTTCCCGCCGCCACCTCCTGCTCGCCCGCCCCCCCCTGCTCCCATTCGTCGCCCCCCTCCTGCCCCCGCCCCCAGCTGACCCCTCCTCCCTTTTATGGCGCCGCTGCGCGACAGAGTTAGCGACCCTTGACCCAAGGGTAGGTCGCTCCCCCAGTCGCTGCAGCTCCACCAGCCCAGGCTCCTGAAACCTCCAAGCAAGTCCTGCGAAACTACAGTAAGTACTCCCCCCGCCCAGCCCCTCGCCCTGCCCCGCGCTACTCACCTCCTCTCCTGCTTCTTTCTTCATCTTTGATCTTCCTCTGTGCTCTCCATCTGTATTCTTCATCTGTGTTCTTCTTTCTTCCCTGTAGCCCGTCCTGCGTGTTTTTTCTTCTGTCTTCATCTGTGTTCTTCTTCTGTGCTCTTCTTTCTTCCCTGCACCCCGTCCTGCGTGTTCTTTCTTCTGTCTTCATCTGTGTTCTTTTTCTGTGCTCTTCTTTCTTCCCTGCACCCCGTCCTGCGTGTTCTTTCTTCTGTCTTCATCTGTGTTCTTCTTCTGTGTATTTCATCTGTGTTTCCTCCTTCTCTTCTGCACCGCGACCTGCGTGTGCTTTCTTCTTTCTTCGTCTGTGTTCTTCTTCTGTGTTCTTCGTATCCTCTGCTTCTCAGGTCTCTCCTCTTCCTTGACTCTCCGCTCCGCTTCTTCTTTACCTTTCTTCTTGGCTCTTTTATCTTCTGCACCAGACTCCTGGCTCCTCTTCTTCTTTACCTCCTTCTTGGCTCTTCTCTCTTCGGTTCTTCTGCTCCTGGCTCCTCTTCTTCTTTACCTTCTTCTTGGCTCTTCTCTCTTCGGTTCTTCTACTCCTGACTCTTCGCTCTGACCTTCCTCACTCCCCTCCACCTCTGTAACCCCGTCCCCTATCTTCCTATCTTTCTTCCTACTCCCCGCCACCTTTAACCTCTGTAACCCCCCTCCCCTATCTTCCTATCTTTCTTTCTATTCCCCACCTTTAACCTCTGTAACCCCCCCAATCTTCCTATCTTTCTTTCTACTCCCTGCCACCTTTAACCCCCCTCCCCTATCTTCTCTCCCCTCCCCTCCCCTCTCCCTGAACGCCCCACCCTCCGCATTCCCACCTCCTGCTCGCCCCCGCCCCCCCCGGCTCCCATTCGTCGCCCCCCTCCCGCCCCCGCCCCCAGCTGACCCCTCCTCCCCCCCTCCTCCCTCATAAGGGGGTCACTGCGCGGCCACACCGCTGGCGTGCCAAAGGCAAGCCCGTCCGTGCCTGGACCGCGCCCGGCGCCACGACCCCTGGCCCCCCGCACTCCCAAACCCCGCAGCACCGCTACGACCCCAAAACCCTCCACGCCCTTAACCCGGGGCTCTCCAGCACCTGCTTCCAAGCCAACCCGAAACGCACCACGGACCCTTCGTATGTCGCACCTGCAAACTCACCTTCCACCGCGAAACTACCACGCCCGCCAGCCAACGCGCAAACAACCACCTCAAATACATCCTGATCAACGCATGCTCCGTCCACAAGCACGCCGCCGAACTATGGGACCTCCTGGACTCCAACGCACCGGACGTCGCCTTCATCACTGAGACCTGGAGGAACGCCTCCTCGGCCCCCGACATCGCCATAGCCATCCCCGGCGGCTACAAGATCACTAGGAGAGACCGCACCAACCAAGTAGGTGGAGGAATCGCCATCGTCTTCAAGGACTCCATCAACGTCACCACCTCCACCGAAGACACCCCCCTCACCGCCGAACACCTGCACTTCCAGATCCACACAGACCCCAGGACCACCCTCAGAGGAACTCTCATCTACCGACCCCTTGGACCACGTGCCCTCTTCAGCGACTATCACTGACTTCATCTCCCCGCACGCCCTTGCCGGACTACATCCTCCTCGGTGACCTCAACTTCCACCTGGAATAGAACCAATGACCCCAACACCACCGCCCTGCTCGACAACCTCGGTCTCAAGCAACTGGTGAACACCCCCACCCACATCGCCGGACACACGTTCGACCCCATCTTCTCCTCCAGCAACCACGTATCCTTCAGCCACTCCTCCGCTATACACTGGACTGACCACAGATGTGTCCACTTCAACTTCCGACACGAGACTCGCCACCTCCGCACACAACCCATCCCACGCCGACAGTGGACCAAAATCGCAGAGGAACAGCTTCTCTCCACTCTCAGCGACAACCAACCCACCTTCTCCTCCGACCCCGACGACGCAGCCCTCAGCCTCACGAATTGGATCACCAACTGCGCAGACAACCTCACTCCCCTCAGACGCCTCCCAAGACAAACCAACACCAAAAAACCTCTCTGGTTCACAGACACCCTTAAGGAATCAAAGAAAACCTGCCGCACCCTCGAGAAAGCCTGGCGCAAGGACCACACCGCAGATAACATGACTGCCCTCAAGAACGCTACCCGCGAACACCACCAACTGATCTGTGCCGCCAAAAGAAATTCCTTCACAGACAGACTGGACAAAAACAGCCACAACAGCAGAGAACTCTTCAACATCGTCAAAGAGCTCTCCAACCCTAATGCCAACGCCATCACGCCCTCACAAGACCTCTGCAACTCCCTCGTCACCTTCTTCCATCATAAGATAACTGACCTTCACGACAGCTTCGTACACCAGACCCAGCCAACCACCACAGGACCTCCAACCCCAGCCATCACCCTCAATGCCTGGACTCACATCGACACGGAAGAGACCAAAGCAACCATGAACTCCATCCACTCCGGTGCCCCCTCGGACCCCTGCCCACACTTCATCTTCAACAAAGCCGACGACATCATCGCCCCGCACCTCCAGACCATCATCAACAGCTCGTTTTCTTCTGCTACCTTCCCGAGAGCTGTAAACACGCTGAAGTCAACGCCCTACTGAAGAAACCTACAGCGGACCCAAGCGACCTGAAGAACTTCCGCCCCATCTCGCTCCTCCCCTTTCCGGCCAAAGTCATAGAGAAGACCGTCAACAAGCAACTTACCAACTTCCTTGAAGACAACAACCTACTTGACCCCTCTCAGTCCGGATTCCGAGCCAATCACAGCACAGAAACCGCCCTCATCTCAGTCACAGACGACATCAGAACCCTGATGGACAACGGAGAAACAGTCGCCCCTCATCCTCCTCGACCTCTCGGCTGCCTTCGACACCGTCTGCCACCGCACCCTAATAACCTGCCTCCGCTCCATCGGGATCCAAGGACAGGCCCTGGACTGGATCACCTCCTTCCTCTCCAACCGCTCACAAAGAGTCTACCTCCCACCTTTCCGCTCAGACCCCCCCGAGATCATCTGCGGCCTTATCGCTCAGCCCGACTTTCTTCAATGTCTACATGAGCCCCCTCGCCGACATCGTACGCAAACACAGCATCATCATCACCTCCTACGCCGACGACACTCAGCTGATACTTTCATTCACCAAGGACCCCACCAGCACCCAGACCAACCTGCAAGATGGAATGAAAGACGTTGCAGACTGGATGAAACTCAGCCGTCTGAAACTGAACTCAGACAAAACGGAAGTCCTCATCCTCGGAAACACTCCGACTGCCTGGGACGACTCCTGGTGGCCCACGGCCCTTGGCACCGCACCGACCCTCTCAGACCACGCACGCAACCTCGGATTCATCCTGGACCAACTTCTCACCATGACCAAACAAGTCAACGCCGTATCATCCTCCTGCTTCCTCACCCTCCGCATGCTCCGAAAGATCTTCCGTTGGGTCCCCGCCGACACCAGAAAGACTGTGACCCACGCCCTCGTCACGAGCCGACTAGACTACGGTAAACACCTTATACGCAGGAACCACCGCTAAACTCCAGAAACGTCTGCAGCGAATTCAAAACGCCTCCGCCCGCCTCATCCTCAACATACCCCGCAACAGCCACATCTCTGCCCACCTAAGACACCTGTACTGGCTTCCCGTCAACAAAAGGATCACCTTCCGTCTCCTCACCCACGCACACAAAGCCCTCCACAACAAGAGACCCGAATACCTCAACCGCCGCCTCAGTTTCTACACACCCACCCGTCATCTTCGCTACGCCAACCTCGCTCTCACCGCCGTTCCCCGCATCAGCCGCACCACGGCGGGTGGGAGGTCCTTCTCCTACCTGGCGGCCAAGACATGGAACTCCCTCCCCACCAACCTCAGAACCACCCAGGACCACTCCGCATTCCAGAGACGACTCAAGACCTGGCTCTTCGAGCAGCAGTAACCCCCTTTCCCTAGCGCCTTGAGACCCGCACGGGTGAGTAGCGCGCTTCATAAATGTTTATGATTTGATTTGATCTGCATATATGCCCCATAGCGAAGGCGAAGCATGGTAAACTCCGCTCTGTTTGTGTAAATAGCATGCAGTTTCCCTCTAATTGCTGTGACATTCCGTTGTGTTTGTAGAGGGGGGAATTATTGTGTCTGCTCTGCCTTCTTTACTTCAGCCTCTAGTGTCATGCATTCCTGGGCTTTTTGCTTGTTAAGAGTCGACATCAGTGAAACACATCTCCCTCCCATTTATTAGCCACGTCGGTATCTCGAGGGTCGTAAAGAGTAAAAAAACTCCCTAATTGCTTCGCGAATTTTGTTGCGAAGCGTCCCATCTCGAATGATAGGAATAGGGAAAAACCACCTCCGCTACCTAGTGGTACCCCTGTGACCAGTTCAAATTCAGCTGTACTGGGGCATGATCAGAAATTATTATGGGATGAAATACGGATGAAAGGATGCTCTGGGCAAGGGATTGACTTGTAAATATGTAGTCAAGTCAGGAGTAAGTACAGTGCAAGTCAGAGAAAAAAGTATAGTCCTTAGTGTCTGGGTGTACATGTCTCCAAGTATCAAGTATCCCTAATTCAGCCACCATTTTTGTCAAGGATTTGGAGAAGCTGGCTGATGGCGAGTGTGCCGGGTGAGAGCTATCTACATCCTTATCCCATATCAAGTTTAAATCACCCAGTAGGATAATATCTCCCTCTGCAAATTCCCCTAGCTGCTCAAGACAAGATTTGATAAAGACAGCTTGAGCCGTGTTAGGAGCATACATGGTAGCTATCGTACATGTGCGGCCTTTTACCCTCAATAATCTCCCTTCCTTGTCAGATTTATGTGCAATGTTTTGAAAGGCCAGGGATACGTGGAAAAAAAGGCTACCCCATTAGGTTTTGTGATATGGGACAGCCTACACGCCGTGGGATAACTTCGATGTCAGAGTCTACCTCTTCACCATGTTTCAAATGGGTTTCCTGTAAGGCTACAATATCATACCTCGCGTCTAGGAGATATTTCCATATCTTTTGTCTCTTAGAGGGGAAATTAAGACCCCTCACATTCCACGTTAATGTGACCAACATTTGGTCTGCCTGGTAGATTCGCTCAGCTTACTTCCTGCTACTCCTCACCTCCCCTCCTGCACTCCCCTTTCCCGTCCAGGAGACTGATACTGACCCTGGGTGCATCAACTCAAATATCATCATATAAGCCCACTTATGGTCAACAACAAAGAACAGCATTCTGAAACAAGTAAGGACGCTAGTCCCGTAAGTAGTCTATCATTTATATAGCAGTAGAACACTATAAGCGTTTTGGCAAAACCCGCCTTAACATTCTAAATGAATAGTTAAATGCATGGGGCTAGGAGAAAACCATGGGCCTAAGAGCTGTAGCAGTATACTGCTGTGTTCTAGAGGTGCCAGTGTCCCCTATATATGGGGGCCCTCACAAATGTACAGGACCACCATAAGACATTCCCTCCCCTTTCTTAGCCCCTGTAGAGCCCATCTTCAAAGGAGAGACAAAAGGATATTGTCTGGTAAGGCAGAAGCTGAGGAAGAGGCGGTCGCAGGTCCTCGGTCTCCTTTTCTCCCCTCCCTCTTGGGATGCCTCTGCTCGAGCCATTGGTTCAGTTCTCCCCTGGGTGTAGGCTTCACCAGGGGTACGTTTTTTCTGTTGCTTGGGTTAGCTGTGTCGGAAATCGTTATGCCCAGAAGGTTTGTTGCCTCGTCTACCTCAGTGAAGTGGTGCGTTTTGTTTTGACAGGAGAAGGCCAGTCCAAATGGGAAGGTCCAGCGGTATTTCAGGTTGCTCTTGCGGAGGTAATCTGTAATCAGTCTAAATTGCAGTCTTCTTGCTAACGTGGCAGGAGCTATGTCCTAGTATGCTGAACATATTGTTCCTTGAAAGGAGACAGTGTCCTCTTTTTGGGCCACCTGCAGTATCGCTTCCTTCATCTTAAATGAGTGTAGTTTTATCAGCACGTCGTGAGGTCGTCTTCCTTCTGCTGTCGGTAGTGGGCCCACCCGGTGAGCCCACACCACCCAGATTGAAATCTGCGGGTCTCCTAGGAGTATGCCAAAAAGACCAGGTACAAATGCCTCAAGGTCACAATCCTCCACTCCCTCTTCCAAATTTCTGAGACTGATGTTGTCACTTCGGAAGCGATTTTCAAGATCCTCACACTTCAAACAGGGCAGTATGCTGGTGTTCCCGGGTCTCGGTGTTGGAATCGTCCAGTTTCTTCAAGCACTGTTCCATAGACTTGTTTTGCGTTTCCAAATCTAGTGTGCGTTTCCCCACTGGATCCCCACTGAATTCACATACTGTTGGAATATTGTGAGTCTTGTGGTTAGGTCGGAGCGCAAAGCACTGAGGGAGTTTGTCAAGTCCAATTTTAACTCTAAGTTCTTTAATGAACTCTTGCAACAAAGCTAGCAGGTCACATTTAGTGAACGCCATTGTGTCGAGCTCCGAGTGCTGTGCGTCAGCCTCCCTGTCCTCCTCCGGCTGCAAGTAGCTGGACACTCTATAGTGTTGTGACTTTTTGGGTGGCATGTAGAGCCTTCCCCGCTGTCCTTGGGCATCCAGGAACCCTGCCCCAGGGGCCAAAGCCAATCCCACCTATACTGCATTAGATATTGTAGGAAGTTGGCTCTGTATGTACTATTTCAAAGTAAGAAATAGCATGCACAGAGTCCAAGGGTTCCCCTTAGAGGTAAGATAGTGGCAAAAAGAGATAATTCTAATGCTCTATTTTGTGTTAGTGTGGTCGAGCAGTAGGCTTATCAGAGGGTAGTGTTAAGCATTTGTTGTACACACACAGGCAATAAATGAGGAACACACACTCAAAGACAATTCCAGGCCAATAGGTTTTTATATAGAAAAATATATTTTCTTAGTTTATTTTAAGAACCACAGGTTCAAGATTTACAAACAATACTTTAAATGAAAGGTATTTCCCTTAGGAACTTTGAATTAGCAAAATAGCATATACAGTTTTCACACAAATGGCAATCAGCTATTTTAGAACTAGACACTGCAATTTTCAACAGTTCCTAGGGGAGGTAAGTGTTTGTTAGTTTTGCAGGTAAGTAAACCACCTACAGGGTTCAAAGTTGGGTCCAAGGTAGCCCACCGTTGGGGGTTCAGAGCAACCCCAAAGTTACCACACCAGCAGCTCAGGGCCGGTCAGGTGCAGAGGTCAAAGTGGTGCCCAAAACGCATAGGCTTCAATGTAGAAGGGGGTGCCCCGGTTCCAGTCTGCCAGCAGATAAGTACCCGCGTCTTCGGAGGGCAGACCAGGGGGGTTTTGTAGGGCACAGGGGGGGGGACACAAGTCAGCACAGAAAGTACACCCTCAGCGGCACGGGGGCGGCCGGGTGCAGTGTGCAAACAGACATCGGGTTCGCAATAGGATTCAATGGGAGACCAAGGGGTCTCTTCAGCGATGCAGGCAGGCAAGGGTGGGGGGGCTCCTCGGGGTAGCTACCACCTGGGCAAGGGAGAGGGCCACCTGCAGGGGTCGCTCCTGCACTGGAGGTCGGATCCTTCAGGTCCTGGGGGCTGCGGGTGCAGTGTCCCTACCAGGCGTCGGGTCTTTGAAGCAGGCAGTCGCGGTCAGGGGGAGCCTCTGGATTCCCTCTGCGGGCGTCGCTGTGGGGCTCAGGGGGGTCAACTCTGGCTACTCACGGGCTCGCAGTCGCCGGGGAGTCCTCCCTGTAGTGTTTGTTCTCCACAAGTCAAGCCAGGGACGTCGGGTGCAGAGTACCAAGTCTCACGCTTCCGGCGGGAAACGTGTTGTTTTCAAAAGTTGCTTCTTTTTTGCAAAGTTGCAGTCTTTAGGGAACAGAGCCGCTGTCCTCTGGAGTTCTTGGTCCTTTTAGATGCAGGGTAGTCCTCTGAGGCTTCAGAGGTTGCTGGACCCTGTGGAACGTGTCGCTGGAGCAGTTCTTTTGAAGTGGGGAGACAGGCCGGTAGAGCTGGGCCAAAGCAGTTGGTGTCTCCGTCTTCTCTGCAGGTTTTTCAGCTCAGCAGTCCTTCTTCATCTTAGGTTGCAGGAATCTATCTTGTTAGGTTCTGGGAGCCCCTAAATACTCAATTTAGGGGGGGTGTTTAGGTCTGGGGGGTTAGCAGCCAATGGCTACTAGCCCTGAGGGTGGCTACACCCTCTTTGTGCCTTCTTGAGTGGAGGGGGGCACATCCCTAATCCTATTGGGGGAATCCTCCATCCGCAAGATGGAGGATTTCTAAAAGTCAGTCACCTCAGCTCAGGACACCTTAGGGGCTGTCCTGACTGGCCAGTGACTCCTCCTTGTTTTTCTCATTATCTCCTCTGGACTTGCTGCCAAAAGTGGGGGCTGTGTCCAGGGGGCAGGCATCTCCACTAGCTGGAGTGCTCTGGGGCATTGTAACACGAAGCCTGAGCCTTTGAGGCTCACTGCTAGGTGTTACAGTTCCTGCACCCAGAGAAGGCTTTTGTTTCTGTCCTCAGAGAGCACAAAGGCCCTCACCACAGGGGGTCAGAAACTCGTCTCTCAGCAGCAGGCTGGCACAGACCAGTCAGTCCTACACTAAACAATTGGGTAAAATACAGGGGGCATCTCTAAGATGCCCTCTGTATGCAGTTTTTAATAAATCCAACACTGGCACCAGTGTGGGTTTATTATTCTGAGAAGTTTGATACCAAACTTCCCAGTATTCAGTGTAGCCATTATGGAGCTGCGGAGTTAGTTTTTGACAGACTCCCAGACCATATACTCTTATGGCTATGCACTTACAATGTCTAAGGTTTTGCTTAGACACTGTCTGGGCATAGTGCTCATGCACCTATGCCCTCACCTGTGGTATAGTGCACCCTGCCTTAGGGCTGTAAGGCCTGCTAGAGGGGTGACTTACCTATGCCACAGGCAGTGTGAGGTTGGCATGGCACCCTGAGGGGAGTGCCATGTCGACTTAGTCATTTTCTCCCCACCAGCACACACAAGCTGGCAAGCAGTGTGTCTGTGCTGAGTGAGGGGTCCCTATGGTGGCATAAGACATGCTGCAGCCCTTAGAGACCTTCCCTGGCATCAGGGCCCTTGGTACCAGGGGTACCAGTTACAAGGGACTTACCTGGATGCCAGGGTGTGCCAATTGTGGAAACAAAGGTACAGGTTAGGGAAAGAACACTGGTGCTGGGGCCTGGTTAGCAGGCCTCAGCACACTTTCAAATCATAACTTGGCATCAGCAAAGGCAAAAAGTTAGGGGGTAACCATGCCAAGGAGGCATTTCCTTACATCTACTCTGTGGTGTCTTGTACTTTAGCACTGTGTTTCATGAGTGTGTACTGTAGTTGCATGTAGTGCAGTTATTGACTGTTGGAGAGCTCATATCGTCTCCGCAACTCCTGGAAGGAGAGAATCCCTTGGGAGCCCCACACATCCCCCACCTCGGAGTTGCCCAGCTTATCCCATAGTCTCCACTTCTTCCAGTGATCAGAGCTCTTTCAGCTTGTTCGAGTCCCACACGGGGGTTTCCAGGATCACCCTTCCATCCATCGTGTTGCTGTCCTCCATATTGCAATTGCTGACTCTGTCAGAGAGACAGGTCGGATTAGTTATTATGTACTGTACACCATATGGACGTATTCATCCAGGTCCATAATTTGCCTGTGTGCTAGTACTACTGACTCATGCTGGGCAGCGGATGCCCTTCAGTAATCACCTACAATTGGGCTGAGCAGTAATAGAGCTGCAAGTCAGGGAGCGCGAGTAACGGCATAAAGCTAGACTAATCAGGGGCTCCCAGTTTACCTATGATGAGTAGAAGATGATTTGCGAGGACCTTCGCCAGAATCTTAACCTCAGAGTTGAGTAGCCTAATCAGTCTGTAAAAGGAGCAGTGCTTCGCTGGTCTGCCCTGTTTATGTATAAGAACTACGGTTGTGGATCGTAGATCACATAGAAGTCATCCCTTTTCTTGACCTTGTAAAATATGTCTTGGAGTTGGCCAGTTAGCTTCCCACTCATGCTTTTAAAAACTCCAAAAGAAACTCATTTGTGCCTGGGGACTTTCCCCTCTTAAGTTGTCCAATTGATTCCCCTAACTCTACCTCCCCCTGGTCCCGCTCAAGCATCAGTCTGTCATCCTCTTTGAGGACTGGTGGAGGAACATTTGCTATGAATTTGTTTCTAGCTCCCCGGGTCCCCCACACACTGGGCTCCAGTACAACTGTGCTAAGTGCAACACAAATGTCTGGACTATCTCCGCCCCCCTGGTAACTGTCGTACTCTCCTCGGGTTCTAACGTTCTGATCCATAGAAGGGAGCCCCTGTATAACGCTGATCCTCATAACTTCACTCCTCTTTCTTTGCTGCTTCGCAGCCAGTTAAGTGCTTTTGTTTAGTTTCTCAGTATGTTATATGTGCGTTGTATAGCGCAGCGTGCGCCCATTTAATTGTGTTATTTTCATTCTTAAGGGAGCGTTATTTCCTCCCAGGGGCGGCTGCTCAAATCGCTACCTTTCTTCTTTGTGGAGCGGGAGCAGGGGAGCAAGGACGCACGGCTTTGCCACGCAGTCCTCTTTCTATTTCCAGGCATATTATCTATTTTTAGCGCATTCGCACGTCTTCCATGCTCCGGTTACACGAAGAGACGCGTGTAATCGTCTCTCTCCTGCCTGTTGTGTTTGAGAGAGATATATAGATATATAAAAAATAGATCATATAATTACACCCTTGCTAAGGGTTGAATTTTTCGCTACCTTCTTTGTTCATCCTTACAGCTCCTTTGGAACCCTATCTGTTGCATTTGCAGCATGGCTGGTTATGAAGACCAAACTGGGGATGAATATTACATGGATGATTCTGCTGCCTCTTTTGAGCAAGACTTGGTCTATGCTTTGGACGCTGGAGTGCGTCATACAGTTAATCAAGCCTTGGCACAGGCTATCAGACCGATCAAACACCATCTTCTTGGTTTTGCAGAACAGCAGGGATGGGTACCCCCCTTGGGCGTCCAAGCAATTGAGGAGCCCTCTCTGTCTGGAGGATCCCAAAGTGTCAAGCAGAGTTCTAACCCGCATGTTGCGGACTTTGAGAGCCTTATTAGGGCTATGGCCAAGGAGTACGACTATAAAGCTTCCTCCTCTCAGAAGGTTAAGTCCAGAGAGGATCTGGTTTCTTCCTCTTCGGACCATTCATCTGATCAAGGGAAAAATCCTCCCCGTAAGCGCAAAAAGAAGTCCCACCACCAGGAGGAGCCTCTTCTTACGCCCAAGGTCATTACGGTTGAACCGGAGGATATTGTGCATCCCGATCTTCATTATGGATGCCCCCTCCAGACGTGGCAGATTATGTGGAATCGCACATTAGAAATGGTTTCGATAAAGAGGGTCGCTCCAGGTTGCGGTCTGAGTGCCCCAGATCGGATTTCTCCACTAAGGTGACTGAGACGCCAGAACTGGATCCTACTTTAGTTACCTTTCTAAAAAAGTCCTCCAAAGACCCGAAGAAGGGCATAGATCGCGTCTGGCGAGGATGCCAAGACAAGCTTTTAGACGTAACGAACGAGTTACTTACCTTCGGTAACGCCTTTTCTGGTGGATACACTAGCAACCTGTGAATTCCTCACTCATTGAATTTTCCCCCTGCGCCAACTTTTGACAGAAATCTTCTTCCTAGCTTCTGTACGTCGTCGAGGACGTCACAATTGCCCACGCGACGCCGTCTGACGTCACACAGACAATAAGAGGTCCTCGCCGACGTCAGTACCAACATTTTTTACGTGCCTCTGAGACGAACAGGCAATTGAAACAAATACTTATACAACAATATTTAATTAAACCAAATAGATAAAACATCAGCTCAAAAATGTCAATATGCAAAAATATATACATACATACTATGTATAGCAACCTCACAAATTCCTTTCTCTCTCTCTTTTTTTTTTTTTCAAAAAACATGTACTTATATACATAAATATATACACTACATATGAAAGTAATAAACTACCAAGAGGAGCTCACCCAAGGATAACTTGGTAAGACCAGACAGGCAACGGGGAGGCGGAAGGGACCGTGAGGAATCCACAGGTAGCTAGTGTATCCATCAGAAAAGGCGTTACCGAAGGTAAGTAACTCGTTCTTATGATGAATACAACTACCTGTGGATTCCTCACTCATTGAATAGAGTCCCAAAGCAGTACCGCACTCGGTGGAGGGTGCCTGAATGGTCAAACAAAGAAATCCTGCAGCACTGACTGTGCAAAATGGGCATCCCTCCTAACCTCCGAGTCCAAGCAGTAATGCTTTGCAAAAGTGTGGAGGGATGACCAAGTTGCGGCCTTGCAGATGTCAACCACAGGAACACCCCTAGCCAAGGCCGAAGAGGTCGACTCAGCTCTGGTGGAATGAGCTCTTATTCCATCAGGGGGTTCTTTCTTTGCCAGAGAATAACACAGCTTAATGCAAACAATGACCCATCTGGAGAGTGTTCTCTTGTGGACTGCCTTTCCTCTCCTCTTTCCCACGTACCCGATGAAGAGTTGATCCTCCAATCTAAAATCCTTTGTTCTGTTCACGTAGATGCTTAGCGCTCTTCTCGGGTCTAAACGATGCAACCTTTCTTCCTCTTTCGAAGGATGAGGCGGAGGATAAAAAGAGGAGAGAGTAATAGTCTGACCCAAATGGAAGGGTGAAACAACCTTCGGCAAGAAAGCAGCCTTGGTCCTCAACACCACCTTATCTACATAGAAGGATGTATATGGGGGTTTAACAGAAAGAGCCTGCAGCTCACTCACTCTTCTAGCTGAAGTAATTGCAACAAGGAAAACAGACTTCAAAACCAATAACCTTATGGGGCAAGAATGCATTGGCTCAAACGGTGAGCCCATAAGAAACGTTAAGACTAGATTTAAATCCCACTGAGGCATAATGAAAGGAGTGGGAGGAAACTTATTAATGAGGCCTTTTAAAAATCTCAATACTAAAGGAGATTTAAATAAAGACGTTTGGTCTGGAAGACACAGAAAGGCTAACAGGGCCGAAAAATAGCCCTTGACTGTAGCCACTGCACAACCCCTCTGTGCCAGGGACAACGCAAAAGACAAGATATCTGATAAGTGGGCACGTAAGGGATCAATTTGCTTCTCTCCACACCAACACACAAATTTTGCCCACCTGCTAGCATAGATAGATTTACTGGAGGCTGCAGAACAACGGGCAGTGCGCATTCTCCCGAGTGGCAAAAAGATCTACCCGAGGGATTCCCCACATCGGGAAGAGTTGCCGGACTAGATCTGGATGAAGACACCACTCGTGATCGGTCGAGAAGTGCCAACTGAGACTGTCCGCACGCACGTTCAAGACTCCGGCCAGATGATTCGCTATCAAGCAAATCCAATGGTCCCTTGCCCAGGACCGTAGCCGCAGAGCTTCTCTGCAGAGAAGGTACTTTTGCCTCCACACTTATGACAAAATACCGCAACTGGTGCATTGAAGAAAAAGCTCTCAAGGGAGCATCAAGGGAGCAGCAACTAGAAGGGAGCATACATTATGTATGTACCTCCATAAGGGTGTCCTTTGGAAGGGAGTATGGAGGGTGTCAGGGGCACAGCAAGGGGGTGCAGTCAATGACTGTGTCAGCCTATAGGAGGGACAATGCCTGACTCCCACCCTACTCCTCCCTGTTTGTTTATATACCACATCGCGGTAGTGTTGTCCGTCAGGACCTGAACCGACTGACCGCGAAGGGAAGGGAGGAAGGCCTTGAGAGCCAGACGTATTGCCCGCAATTCCAACAGATTTATGTCAAACATCCGTTCCACTGGAGACCAACGACCTTTGACTTCCAGGTCCCCCAGATGAGCTCCCCACACTAGAGTGGAAGCATCCGTTATTACTGTGGTCACTGGCGGAGGCTGAGAGAACGGCCTTCCTCGGGAAAGATTGCCGTCCGCAACCCACCATCTTAGATCCACTGCAGCATCCCTGGAGATCTTTACCGATTCCTCGAGATCTCCTTTGTGCTGAGACCACTGCTTTCGGAGGCACCACTGAAGAGCCCTCATGTGCCAGCGGGCATGCGTGACCAACAGAATGCAAGAAGCGAACAGACTGAGCAGACGTAGGACCTTGAGGACTGGAATGACCGCTCCACTTTGAAACATTGGAACCAACGCCTGAATGTCCTGAATCCTCTGAGGCGGAGGAAAGGCGCGATTCAATGTTGTATCCAGTACTGCCCCTATGAACAGGAGGCGCTGAGAGGGCTCCAGGTGAGATTTGGGCACGTTCACCGAAAAACCCAGGTCATACAACAACTAGGTTGTCGACTGCAGGTGACTCAGCACAAGCTCCGGAGACTTGGCTTTGATCAACCAATCGTCTAGGTAAGGAAATACCGCTATCCCCTTCCTTCTGAGCTCTGCTGCAACCACCGCCACCACCTTTGTGAAGACTCGAGGTGCCGAAGTAAGACCAAACGGAAGGACCGCAAACTGATAGTGCCACGATCCCACCACAAACCGGAGATACTTCCTATGCGACTTGAGTATCGGGATATGAAAGTAAGCATCCTGCAAGTCGACAGACACCATCCACTCTCCTTCGTTCAACGCCAAAAGCACCCGAGCCAAGGTCAGCATCTTGAACTTTTCCTGCTTGAGGAACCAATTCAAAATCCTCAGGTCCAGGATTGGCCTCAACCGACCATCCTTCTTGGGGATCAGGAAGTATCTTGAGTAACAACCCTGACCCCTCTCCTGCTCTGGAACCAACTCCACTGCACCCTTTGAAAGGAGGACTAGAACCTCCTGTTCTAGTAACAGGAGATGCTCTTCTGAACAGTAGGATGGACGGGCGGGATGGGGGGTGGAAACTCCCGAAAGGGAAGAGCATAGCCTTTCCCCACAATACTGGTGACCCAGGAGTCTGATGTTATTTCCTCCCACTTGTGGAGAAAGTTCAATAACCTCCCCCCTACAGGAGTGGTATGTAAAGGAATTGGTTGAAGACTAAGGCTGCTTCCCATGCTGCACCCCTCCAGAGGAAGAGGAAGAGGCAGAGGCAGAGTGCTGCTGGGCGGCTCCTCTGGTTCGGACCCTCCCCCTCCCCCTGTATGATCTATAGGGGAGAGCAGTGGCGGGTTGCTGCTGAAATCTGCCCCGAAAGGAGGAGGATGAGCCACGACCAAACCCCCTAAATCTTCTGAACAGTCTCGAAGCAGAAGAGGCGGCCTCCAAGCCTAATGACTTCGCTGTGGCCCTACTCTCCTTAAATCTCTCAAGGGCTGAGTCCGCCTTAGAACCAAAAAGTTTATCCCCATCAAAGGGAAGATCCAGCAGGGCTGACTGGACATCAGATAAAAATCCAGAAGAACAAAGCCAGGCCTGTCTCCTCGTAGCAATGGCAGTGCCCATAGCTCTGGCCACAGAATCAGTAGTGTCCAGTCCCGTCTGGATTACTTGGGTTGCCGCAGCTTGAGCATCCAAAACCAGACTCAACACCTCCTGAGGCACCTCCGTATGGGACGACTTTATCTCTTCCATAAGGGCGTAGATGTATCTGCCCAAAATGCATATGGCATTAGTAGACTTGAGAGCCATACTGCATGATGAAAACGCTTTCTTGGAAGATTGGTCCATCTTCTTTGTGTCCCTGTCCGAAGGCACCCCCGGAAACGAGCCTGGGGCAGTCCTAGATGAACATGAAGCCTGAACCACCAGGCTCTCTGGGGTCGGGTGCCTAGATAAAAAGCCTGGATCCGCAGGAGCCACACGATATCTGCGTGCCACTGTTCTATTAACGGACGAAGATGACACTGGCTTTTTCCAGATCTCTAAAATTGGGTCTAACAGAGCCTCATTAAATTACAGAAGTGGCTCTGCAACTGTCGAAGCAGGATGTAACACCTCTGTCACTATATTGGGCTTAGATTCAGACACCGGCAAGGGAAAGTCCAAAAAGTCAGATGCTTTCCTTATTACAGAGTGGAATGAAGCAGCTTCCTCTGTATATTCTCCAGGAGATGTTAAGTCCCACTCTGGAGAGGTGTCTAAGCCACTTGCCGTATCCAAACCCTGGAGATCTCCCAGATGTTCATCAATCTCCCCTTCCTCCAGGACCTGCTTCCGATACTCCTGCTCCTCAAGGAGGCGAAGAGCAAGCGTTCTTGAATGTAGCCTGGCTTCAATCCTTGGTGCAGACAGGGCATCAGCTGATGTCGATGCCTGACGCCGATCCACGGATCCATCTGACGCCGAGGACTTCTACGGCGCCGAATGAGGCAAAGGATGAACAGGAGAACACTTCGGCGCCGGACCAGCAGATCTACTCGCGTCACAGGCTGTGAAGTCGACGCCAAAGGAACCGGCACCGAGCCAGCACCTCCCATTGGAAGGAAGGGCATGAAAGGTGCCGGTCGTAAAGGAGCCGGAGCACCCATATTACAGGCCAATGGCCCCGAAGGACCAGCAGGTCCACCACCTGGAGCCATTTGTTGGAAAATGGCTAACATCGCATTTAAAAATGAGAAACTGTCAGCACCTGGGGCCAGGAAAGCCGGATACTGCGGAGCCTGGGCTCGCGGTGACATCAGCGCCGGCCCCGGCGTCTGAGAAGCCGGTGAGAACTCCTGACATTGAGGAACCTCAAATACAGATGGTGGAGTCATAGGAAAGTTGGCGAAGCCGGTTAAGTCTGCGGAATGATGGTGGGACTAACCTCCCATGTCTTTTGGCGTCGAACAGATGGCGACCTCGAGTGTGACCGCTCCCTACTCAACCCGCGCCGAGATTCACGCCGCCGCCGATGGGACTTAAGTGAAGATGACTTGCACCGATGCCGCTTTTCCTTCTTCTTGGATTTCGCCAAAAAGAGTTTTGCCTCACGCTACTTCAAAGCCTTCGGGTTCATTCGTTGACAGGAGTCACATTTCTCCACGTCGTGGTCGGAGCTGAGGCACCACAAACAGTCTACATGTGGGTCTGTCACCGACATTTTGCCTTTGCACTCCCTGCAGGCTTAAAACCCGACTTTCGCTGAGACATGCTTTCTTTTCGAAGAAAGAAACAGTAACAGTAGCTCCCTCGAAGAATAACCATCGTTAGAAGGCACGGAAAAAAGGGAACTGACGTCGGCGAGAACCTCTTATTGCCTGTATGACGTCAGACGGTGTCGCGTGGGCAATTGTGACATCCTCGACGACGTGCAGAGACTAGGAAGAAAATTTACGTTGAAAGCTGGTGCAGGGGGAAAATTCAATGAGTGAGGAATCCACAGGTAGTTGTATCCATCAGAATGGTCCTTTAACGAAAATTTGGGAAATGGGTTTTCAGGCCAAGGAGTCGGTTGAGGCCATTAACCCCGACATTTTGGTGGGTTGTGCTCAAAGAGCCTTGTGTTTCCTCGGCAATGCAAATTGTGCTATTTCCTCGGAACGTCGCTGTTCCATTTTGATTAAACAGGATCCCAGGTTGGCAGACCTTGCTCCTTCGGAGTCAGGCCCTCTAGCTCAGGGTTTACTATTTGGGTCTTAAGGAACTTTCAAAATTTGTAGCGACCTACGCAAACCTGGACAAGGCCCAGGGATCTATAAAGCGTGTTCTTTGTTTGCGTGGCCGGACACTACAGGTGGCGTGCCTTCAGCCGTTTCAACCAGCAAGGCCCTCAGCGTAGTTACTATCACCCAGGAAGAGGTGGCGTCCAGGAATCTGATGCCTCTTCCTCAACTTTCTACCCCTCCCACCCGAGAGCGGACTGCTCCAGGTTCCGCAGAGGGAGATCCAAAGGAGCCCAATCCTACTCTCAGGATGCAGGACCTACAGGTGAGCTTAACTGTAAGTTCGGAGGTTATTCTGGGGGGCAGGACAAGGGGTTTTCTGCAAGAGGGGAGTCAGATTACTTGCGATCCTTGGGTCCTGGAGACCATTCAAGGTTTCAAGCTCGAATTCTACGAGTCCCCTTCCCAGCCTTTCCCTCCCCGTCCAATGTGTTTTTCCCTTCAAGAGTGCAGTTTCATTTCCGCAGAAATTTCTGCACTTTTTGACAAAAGGCGCTATTGTCAGGGCTTCAAGGTACCCAACCAGTTTTCTTAGTCCTGTGTTTCTTGTAGTCAAGAAAGGGGGTGGTTTGCGCCTTGTTTTGAACCTAAAAGAGTTCAACGGATTCTTGATTTATCGTCACTTCAAGATGGAGGGTATCCATTTGTTGAGGGACATCCTCCAGGAGGGAGACTGGATGGTTTGTTGGGCCTGAAGGATGCTTATCTAAACATTCCTAATTTTCCTCCCCAACGAAGGTTTCTTCAGTTTCTGTGGGAAGGCCACTGTTACGAGTATAAGGTTCTGTCGTTTGGCCTCTCTTCTGCCCCTTGGTGATTCACGAAGGTGATGCGGCCGGTAGTAGAGTCCCTTCGCTCTCGAGGGGTACGCTCAATAATCTATCTAGACAACTTTCTTATCATGGTGCAGGACTCCTCTCCCGCCTGGATTGGGCCATTACCCTTCTTCAGCGATGGGATTCATAATCAATGCCCAAAAGTCTGTTCTTCTTCCGGCTCAGCAGATGGATTTTCTGGGCTTTCAGATAGATTCCATATGATCTCAGTTAATTCTTCCCCCTCAAAAGATTAATTTAATCAAGAGGGAATTGAGGTTACTGTTGTCCAGACACTGCATCATTGAGGGCGATTGCCCGCATGGTGGGCCTGCTCTCTTCCTCTATCCAGGCGATATTCCCAGATCCTCGCCATTACAAGGCGCTACAGAGGTTAAAAAATGTGCATCTGCAGAAGGGACTCATCTATGCAGATCAGGTTCCTCTGTCTGAGGAAGCTTGATGGGAGATGAGTTGGTGGTTGGACCATATGGAGGCCTGGAATGGCAGAGCTATTTTCAGCTCTTCCCCAAAAAGTCCGATGCCAGTCTGTGGGGATTGGGGACCCATTGCGGGTCGGTCTCCACAGGGGGTCGTTGGCCCAGTTAGGAGCTGGAACTGCATATCAATTGTCTGGAGCTTCTAGCGAGCTCTTTTGCAATTTAGAGTCTGTCCCCTCTCATGACGAATTGTTGTATACTTCTTCGAATGGACAATATCTCGGCAGTGAGATATGTCAACAAATTGGGGGGGGGGGACCAGATCTCGCATTCTAGCGGAGATTACCAATGATTTTTGGCTTCTTTGCCTGCAACATCGGATCTTGGTGGTTGCGGAGTATCTGCAGGCAGCAGCAATTCGGTCGCGGATTGGCATTCTCAACACCATCGAGATTTCAGCGACTGGAGGCTTCACCCCAAGATCTTCCGACCCCTCTATGCTCGGTGGGGTCCGTTTTCGATAGATCTCTTTGCTTCCAGTTTCAATCGGCAAATGAGGAGGTTTCTCAGATGGAGGCCGGATCCAGAAGCGCTAGCGACGGACGCATTCCTACAGGATTGATCTCTGGATCGGGGGTATGCATTCCTGCCCTTCTTGATGATTCCATGGGTGTTGGCTCAGATCTGTCGTCAGGAGGCGGATCTTGTTCTGGTGACTCCTCTCTAGGGGCCCCAGGCCTGGTTTCCAGTGGCCCTGGAATTGAGCTGCGAGCACCCTCTATTACTCCCGTTCAGGAGGAACCTCCTTCTGGATCCGCTGGGAATTCCTCATCCGCTTGTCCTATCGGGACAGTTGGCCCTAGTGGCGTGGCGTCTTTCAGGGAAAGATGGAGTGTCCCGGGCCTTTCGCAGCAGTCTTCCGCTTTCATTGCTGGGTCCTGCTCTTCCAGTACTCACAAGAGATAGGTTTCCGATCGGAGTGCTTGGTGCAGTGAACGCAACGCAGATCCTTCTTCAGCGGATTGCAGTTTGGTCTTAAATTTGTCGTCTTCTCTGGCTTCGTCAGGTTTGGCATATAGATTGGTTAATAATTATCAGTCTGCCATCTTGGCGGGTCATTTGCCAATAGAGGGTAAGCCGGTAGGTGAATTACCCAGTGTCTGCAAGCTTTTGAGGGGTATCAGGTTAGCCAATCCCCCTTGACCGCGTTATTCTACTCTGTGGGATGTAAATGCTGATTACGTTTTCTGGAGTCTTGGCCAGCTAATAGGTTCCTTTCCAGAAAGGAGCTTTCAGCCAAATTCACCATGTTATTATGTTTAATATCCTGTAAAAGGGTGTATGGTGTTCGAACTCTGGATTTAGCAGGTAGAGTTTTTTCTCCTGAGGGAGTAATTTTTTGAATTTCTCGCCATACCAAGGGTTATTTGAAATTAGTTTGTTATCCTAGTTTTGTGGATAATCCCAAGTTGTGTGTTGTACAATGTCTCAGGGCTTATGAGGTAAGTACAGAAGAATTTCGTTCTGATATGGGGGGGGGTCAATTGTTAATCTCTTTAGTTAAGCCTTATCGCCCTGTTTCTTCGGCCACTCTGGCCAGATGGGTCCACTGGTTACTGAATGAAGCAGGCATAGATATTTCTAAATTTGTTGCTCATTCCACTAGAGGGGCTATGGCTTCCAAATATTTTGCTTTGAGATCCTGTCTAGAGGACATTTTAAGGGCTGCAGATTGGTCCTCTCCATCTACATTTAAATAATTTTATTGTAAGCCTATTGTGGATATTGCATCGGTGGTGGTGGATCAGCTTTAAACAAGCATAATCGGAGACTCCGGTCCTGAAATAGAATAAAGAATTTTCTAGCATTCGAGTTAAGAATTTTTCAATTCTATCAAGGGCACGGAGGCCAGGATTATCCCACCGCACTGTTGGCATTGTGTTTGGTCAAATGTGATGTTATCAGTTTAACATCTGCATTGATATTGCTGATTGTATTTCAGTGCTTTTACCTCACTATTAATTTGTATAGGATTTTCCTGTTTTGGTTCAGTTTTTATGGCCTGGTTTTTTCATCTCTGTGCTGAAGACAAATAATTTGGTTGGTTCAACAGTATTTGGTCGGAGATTCCGGATGACTTTGGGATTTCTCTATCCTGTATTTTTCGAGTTCATCTTGTTTCTCCTCTTCGAACTGTTCTGATGTTGCGCTATTGTTGGATTTTGGACTCCATTAGACTTTTTCTTGTTGTCAGAGCAAAGAAAGAGGAGTGAAGTTATGAGGGTCAGCATTATATAGGGGCTCCCCTCTATGGTCATCACGTGTTGACGAGTACTGTTGCGATTTGTAGTTCGTTTTGTTTTCATTTTTGATTGGCTGCTGTAAAATAAAAGTGAAGAAAGAGAAGCATAATCCTCACCTCCGTGTCCTTAATAGAATTGAAAAATTCTTAATGCGAATGCTAGAATTTTTTTTACTGTGCAGCACTTCTAACCACTCTGCCCAGAGTTCAATGGAAATGGTTAAGAGCAGTGGAGAGAGGGGACATCCCTGCCATGTGCCTCGATCAATAAGAAAGGGATAAAAGAATGACCCATGGTGCAGATCCTTGCTTCACCACGCAGTTATAGTTCACCGCTTGTGCTAGTTCTAGTCTTGTGGTAGTCAGTCTTGCTTTAACTGCAGTGCCGGTTTCTTGAGCTAATGATCTTCAGACTTGTTCAGATGGTAAACCTACAGCTCGCAAGCGCATGCGCAGAAACGGAACTCAGTGCACAAGATGCAGTTACTGGGCACGTTGTTGTGTGTAGTGTCTCTCTTAAGCAAATGTGCAGACTGCTTCTCTATGCAGGATCAAATGAGCAATGCCTCAGGTTCATAAACAATCGACGTCTTCAGTGTGCATGCGCTTTAGTGCTAAGTCTCTTTTCTGTGCATGCTCAGTAAGCTGTGCCTGACATGCTGTACTGAACATGTTCTGTTTCTTCCAGCTCTGCAATAAAGTGGGCTGGAGCCTTGCGCCTTGAAGGTCCGGGAGGTAGACCTCATGGCTAGGCCTGCAGTGGGAACTAAAGAAAGCATAGAAGGTAGTAGACTGCTAAGGTCAGGGCCAGGAACCAAGACCTGGACGGCACACGTCCTGGTCAAGTTGGAGTCACAGAATCTTAGTAAGGCTTTTTAGGCTACCCTGAGTATATTTGTCTAGTTCCTTATGAGTCAGTACTTATAGAAACTAAGATACAGTTAATCAATGTACATGTTGTTGAACTCTGGGTAAACACCAAACCCGGTTCTGATGAATATGCAGGAAATTAAGTCTCAGTAGGGGCAACAACAAGTGTTATTTTAGGGAACTGGGAACTCTCAGACGCACAGGCCAGGTTTGACCTGGTATTTGTAGAGGTTCACCTGTGTTACCGTAACTCATATGGAATGTTTATTTCCTTGTAGCGCCTTAGGCTCAGGAGCTGATACTACTCAGCCAATGATACAGACTCAAATAGAACTTTTTTATTATTGTGGGTTGCCAATGGAGAGAGCATGATATATACAACAGGCCAGAGGCTGGCGGTAAACCCAGCGATCAATCAGTGCCATTCAAGTGTAGACCGTTTTTCCCAGGCTTGTTATAGATCACATATATGACTCCAGAGAACCTTCGGGGAAAATATTTTAAACATATTCATTTATGTCCCGATTTGAAACATTCAAAAGATATGGAGTCATTGGGAATCAAAGCTGTTATACCAAAAATGGTAAACGCATTAATAGATATATTTTGAAACACCAAAGAATCCAGTTTACTTCATTTGTATTTAGTTGCATTTGCAGTGCTTTCGTAAGCCATGCACAGCTGTCTGAAACGAATGAGCCGGTGCCTTGAGATCAGTAACACCTGTGATGCCCTGCATGCAATCAGCAGCATAACACATATCTCCCCACCTCAAGTTCACGTCCTCCGACCTACAACTCATTTCCTCTTGATCCTCATTCTCGGCTTCAACAGAAGTGTGCTTAGGAGGACATCCAGATACAAAGCTGTTCTCTCTGCGGCAGCTATTAATGGGGTCTTTAGAACGGGGTTAACAGAGGCGGTCTAGTCACGGGTCCTCCTTAGTTTCCCGGTCAAAGCTTTCACTTCCCACAAAAGTGAAATCAAAGAACTGCAGTTCTGCTTCAGTGGACTTACACCAAATGCACTAACACACCTGAAAAAAATGAATTACAAAACTAAAGCCAAGGACTGAAAGGGTTCCTGCTACACTTCGGTTTTTGGTTCCCGCGGAGTGGAGAGTCCCTATTTGTACCAGGCTGCCGGCTGAATAATACGGTGAATACAGAGTTACATTCCTTCACACATTTCCCACTCTGCTCTCTGACACAGACTAGAGCGGAGAGGGGCGGCCTCCGGCTCCCGTCCTCCCAGGGCCCCGGCAGCAGCCCAGGCCCGGCCTCGGCCCCGCAGGAAGGAAGCAGCTCGGGGGCCTCTGCTCGGATGTCTCTAATATTCACCGCAGACCCGCCCTCCTGCAGCACGGAGAGTCACCCTCACAACATCACTCACTTTTTATGGTTTCCTGTCGCTCGTTTCTCTTGCGCGTTCTTTCTCGTTATAACAGGAAACGGCGCCTCGTGAGCTGCGGGAGAAACAACCCAGGGACGGACATGAGCCTGGAGATGGAGGGATGGAGACGGGGCCAGTGCGCACGCGCGGAAATGTGACGTTATAACTGCGCATGCTTACGGAAAATCTAAGGTGTACTGCGCATGCTCAGACAGGAAACGGGGCCTCGTGAGCTGCAGGAGGAGGAGAAACAACCCAGGGACGGACATGAGCCCGAACATGGAGGGATGGGGACGAACCCAGTGCGCACGCGCGGAAATGAGACGTTATAACTGTGCAAGCATACGGAGAATCTAAGGTGTACTGCGCATGCTCAGACAGGAAAGGGTGCCCTGTGAGCTGCAGCAGGAGGAGAAACAACCCAGGGACGGACACGAGCCTGGACATGGAGGGATGGAGACGGGGCCAGTGCGCAAGCGCGGGAAAGTGATGTTATAACTGCGCATCCTCACAGTATAGACACTGTATCTACGCATGCTCAAACAGCAGCTACCGCTCCCTTTGTCATGCGCAGTAGAAAGATACTGACCCACCTCAGGGGGCGGCTCTCACCGAGACCCTGGGTCTGTTGTATGGTTCTGGAAGGGCCAGGAGCTGATGCTTGAATAACAGTTCGTGTAAAACCCTTAAAAGCACTTTGAGCTCAGCACTGTTGCCCTTGTTTCTTTTAAAAGTATTTTAGGACTGACTTGCATTGGAATTCTTGCATTAAATTTATATTGAAAAAAGTACAGATTTTTAATTATATTTCTTCCCCAAACCCCACTAAATTAAAAGACAGTCTTCATTGTCAGAATGCTCACTGCATGTACCTGGAGTTATGACTAGCACATGTTCTATTATTATTTAATTCAAATCTTTCTCATGATATCCCACTAATGCACCTCTTCTTGGTCCACTGTTTGTGCTTCCCAATCTTAAATATGGTCCTTAGCGAGTGGCCTCAAACCCGCCCTGTATAGTCTCACGCACAGAACAACCTGAAACTGGAACCTAATTAAAGGTGATCAATCTGCATACCTCAGGAATGTAGGGCTCCCAACTGGTCTCATGTCAGCTAAAGCTGTGAATAAGTGATTCAGGCAATCCAGTGGGTCTTCTAAATAAGCTGGTGACTGCTATTTCCATGTATCTGCAGCCTGTAAAGAGGCTCTTCTATAAGCTTGTGTAAATGGCGACACTGACTTACTAACTTGGAATGCCACAAAAAATGCTAACCTGAGAGTTGCTTTTAACAGCAGTGTCTCAAATTCTGCCTCAGGCAAGGTGAGGTCATCTAAGTGAATCACAATAGGTTTTGAATGAGCTTTACTATGCAGAGAGCCCCGGTATCCCTTACCAGTGAACAGGGGCTTGCTTTAACAATCCCGAGGTGCTCTATCTGTGGTAGTGTGGTCAATCAGCCTTAGGCTTATTAGAGGGGAGTGTTAGGCATTTGTTGGACACACACAGTGAATAAATGATACAAATACTCAATAATGAAATCAAAAACCAATTTGTAAAAACAACACAGATTTTATTAAATTTTATACACCAAGATCTTCGGAATCAGGTAAGTACTTTCGAAGTTATAGATTTTTACTTATTAGAAAAATACAGTCACATATCTGTTTTGAGACATGAGCTTCGAACACGGTGATGTTATCATATGGGAGAAACATACACTGCATAGGTATACTTGCAAACGACTAATAGGATTGTTCTTCTGGACTTAATGTAAGTAGGAGCCAGGGTCCAAGAAAGCACCAATAGTTCAGTTTTACCTGCCCTGGTGGGTCCGGGTGCAGAGGTGTCTTTCACGGAGGTAGGCTCGAACTCTACCCGTTTGTCAATGGGAAAAGTACCTGTAAGAAAAAGGCTGCAAGTGGGAACTGGGGGGACCAGTCTGGCAGAACCCAAAAGGGGGCTTGGCTCTTGAGGGTCTCAGGGCCACAGAGACGCCATCGGTTGAAGTGAAGCTTGGGGGGCTTGGGTGCATAGGTGTTTGTCCGCCGAATCAGTGAGTTTGAGGCTTGCACAATTCTCGGTGTATCTGCAGAAAAGGGAAAAGAAACACAGCAAGATGATGTCTGGCTGGTTCGAGGGAGTGAGGCGTGTCGGGAACATGGCGGCCAGTTAGAGAGCTGGACCGCGAGCTCTCCGTCCGACAGGAAGGAAGGCGTCAGGACGTCAGGATGCAACGTTGTGCTTGGAGCGCGGGATCAGGGCGTTGATGCTCCCAAGCTGTGCGCGTCCGCAGTGGCGTTTTTTGGGAGTAGCTCAGCTGCTGTTCTTCGTGGATTGTAAGGCGTTACCTGGAGCCCCGAGACGCCTGTCAAAACTGCAGGTTTTTTAGCACTGGGCAGAGCGCTGCTGCCCTCGGGGTTCTTTCCACTTTTCTCTCTTGCGCTGCAGGCTTGTAGGATCAGTTTCTTGTTGGGGGCAGCGATTCAGCGTGGGCTGACTCGAGGGAAAGGGCCTGGCTGACATTTGTCGGTTGGTCGGTTGGGGGTCGTTGGCTCCTGTAATCTGTGCAATCTATGTTTTTTAAAAAAAGGGTTTTGTGCTAAGAAAGAAGTTTAACATGTGGCTTTTGAAAATGTCGACAACAGAATCCTGGAAATGTACAACATGGGGTGAGGTCTCTTCAGAATGCCTATGGCGCGGACATTCGGATTAGATTGTGAAACCTAGGTATAAATTACATAGGGTTGCTACTGATTACATTGGCAAAATATAGAGAAATTTAGAGACAAAAAAATAGATTTTCTACCATTTAGTAAGAATAGAATAGTAACGAAACTTTTAGAAAGTACAGGGGTATGCGCTTCTTTTGCTGGTACGGTACATTGTATTAGATCAAGGAAGCTGTTGTTGTGTTTTTGTTTTTTTCTCTTTTTCTTCTCCTTTTGTGCGCTCAGTCACATCCCTGAAGGAGCTCCAAAATTGCATACTGCTTTGTGGCTTTTTTTTTTTGGACACATTGTTTTTTTGGCCCGTGACGGGCCACCAGGAAAAACAGCAGATAGTAGAGGGGAGACACGTGCTTCGGCGAAAGGTGGCGAAGTGGCACGTTGGAAGCGCGCTTCGGACTCCAGTATCTGGGCAGAGGCGGTGAGGGGTGTACGCCGTGGGAGATGCTACACCTCTCGCTGCTCTCTTCGTGGAGGGTTGCCAGAGACTCCCGGGTCTTTAATTAGGAGAAACCTAAGTGGAAGTTTGAGAAGAGGAACTCGGAACGGCGTTGGAGCCTCACATTGCATGTCGCCAGTCAAGCGTCGCCCCAGTGGTGTCCGGGCAGAGGCCAGTGAGTTGGAGGGTGCGAAGAGAGGTAAGCCTGGCCCCCTGGGGGCGAGTACTAATCCTCACTTACCAGTGACCATAGCAACGGCTAGATTATGTACAGGTTTAGAGGCCTGTAGTGAAGGTTTAGTGAGGAGGGGAATTGACTACACAGGATCACATTTGGAAGTGCCCCAACTTTCCATAGAGGAAGGCCAAATTGAACCTGTTGGAAAAAGTGAATCTTTGATTACAAGGTATTTCCGGAGCACAATCCTCCCCCCGCAGAGTATGGCGAATGTTCAGTCTCCTTCAGGTGACGCAGGGTCATTAAAACAATCTGTGAGCTCTGATAATAATATGTCAGATCAAGTACCAAAGGAGTTAGTAGGGCAGAAGGAGGCCACTTTCGTTACATTAACCTTGCCGGAAGTAGAGGGCACCCCCCCAGCCGTTCTAGCGACTCATAGTACAGACGTGCAGGATTTGTTAATCTCTCTTACTAAGGAGATTAGGGAGAAATTTGAGATTTCAGAGAATAATCAAGCTAGAATCCGGGAGGCTTGTGAAGTTTTGGAGAGCAAAATCAATTTGTTATCGGATCGGTTGGGTAAGCTGGAGGCTGTGGTGGAGACTCAGGAAGAGCGGTTGATGGCTCAATCTAAGGATATTTCACAGTTAAAACGTGGCGAAAAGATGCTGCAGGATAAGCTGGAGTCATTGGAAAACAATATGAGGAAAAACAATATTAGGCTCTTGGGAGTTCCAGAAGGAATGGAAGGGGAGGATATAAAAGGTTATGTGATTTCTTTAATCAAGGAGGCTATACCGAGTTTATCATCTTTGAATTTAGAGGAGGATATTCAAAGAGTACATCGGGATCTGTACAGGAAGAACCCCGGAAGGAAAAACCCCAGGAGGATTTTGATAAACTTCAGTACATATACAATTAAGGAGAGAATTCTATCTGAAGCCCTTAAAGCTCGAGCCTTTTCTAAAGGAGACTGGTCTTTTCGTGTAAGATCGGATGTGTCTAAAGCAACGTTAGATAGGCAGTGGGAATTGGGGAATTTTATGCAGGAGCTCCGTTCTCTTGGAGCCACGGTTCAGCTAAGGTTTCCGGCTGCCTTACGTGTTATGTGGAAAAACAAAATGTACAATATGAGAGATCCGGGAGAGGTTAGCACTTTCATAGAGCAGATTAAGGCGTCTTAATAGCATGGGGAAAATCCTGTCAGATGGAGAGCTGGAATAAAGGATAGCAGGATGGTTATCCTAGAAGAAAGAGGGAGGGTTCCCATGGGGGGGGGGGTTTGGGTGTGTGTCGGTGTTGGTTTAGTGGGTGGAGGGCTGGTGTGGCACTGGGTGTAGGAGTATCTGGGTAGGAAAAGATAAAAACAGGAGAGTCCTCATAACTTGCTTGGATAGGTGGGGGGGAAGAATGTGCCCAAGTCTTCTTTTCTCTCCTTCTTGAAAATGACCAAATATGGTAATTTACGATTAAAATTTCTTTCATGGAATGTTAATGGTCTAAGGGTAAGCCATAGGAGCAGGAAGACTTTCGAGTATTTAAGATTGGTTGAGGAGGAGATCATTATACTACAGGAGACTCATTTACAATGAGAAGAGTGGGGAAAATTGGCTTAAACGAATGAAATGGGTATCATTTAGTGCATGCTCTACTCAATCGGGTGCGATCAAAGGTGTAGCAATATTGATTAAAAATTATTTAAGGCAAAAGATAGGAGAGGTGCAAGTAGAATCCAGGGGTAGATGGGTAGTAGTAGAAGTCTGTGTATGTGGCTACTGGGTTACAGTGGCAGGATATTATGGTCCAAATGTAGATGATCCTACGCCATTTCAAGAATTATTTAATATCCTACTTCTAGCTAGGTACCCAGTGGTGTTAGCTGGGGACTTTAATATATTGTTGGATCCTGTCATTGATAAATCGATACCTCGGGGTACGGTTAATTCACCTAAAACTAGGGCACAGGTGAAGCAAGCCATGTGGGATTTAGGTTTGATAGATATTTGGCACTGGAAAGGGGGTGAAGGAGATAGATATACATTCCACAATAAAAAATATGGACATAAATCTAGGATAGATTTTTTTTTAATACATTAAAGCCTATGTTCGGACGTGATAAAGGCAGCCCACAGCCCAGCACATCTCTCGGATCATTCAGCTGTAAAATTACATTTGGGTATTAAGGTCGTAAGCCAGGGTATTAGGGATACAATCAATCGCTCTTTACTTCTAGATGACTCAATAGTAGAAATATTAAAGAAAGATACAAGAGATTATTTTGATTTAAATCAAGGAACAGCAAGTCTATGGTGCTTTTGGGACGCTTATAAGGCCTATATTAGAGGGAGGCTTGTGAGCCTGGCAATATGTAAGCGTCGTGGAGAAAAGGAGAAGCTGGGGGGGATGGAATCATCTTTAAATACCCTTCGGGCATTACTTCAAAATGCACAAAGAGAAGGGAAGGAACAGCTACTAGAAGAGCTGGTACGTCAGGAGAAAAAGGTTCGGATGGACTTAGAATTCTTTTTAGAGAATCGCAATAGGTTAAAGTGGGAAAGTAGTCAATATGCGTATTATGAATACGGAGAAGGTTGCAGTAAACTGTTAGCTTGGAGGGTTAAATCCGATTGTGCCAAAAGGCATATTTTATCGGTTAAATTAGACCCTACAAACCAGATTTGTGTTGAGCAATCTGAGATTGAGGGAGCATTTGTATCCTTTTTTCAAGAAATATATTCAGAAAGCTTGGTAAATTCAGAGGAGTCGATTAGAGCATTTAAAAAAAAAAACACATCTCCCAGTTTTGGATGAGTCAGCAAAGCAGTCATTGGGTTGTGAGATAAGTAGGGGAGAGCTTGTTGAAGTTATAAAAGCCTTGAAGAAAGGGAAGGCAGTTGGGCCAGATAGTCTACCTAATCAGCTATATAAGGTACTGCGGGAAGAACTTACCCCGTTTTTATTGGAATTATTTAATTCTATGCTTTTAGAAGGGGCACAAGTACCTAAATCATGGAATGAAGCCATAATCTGTTTATTGTTAAAACCAGGTAAGGATGCAACCTCTTGTTCATCGTATAGACCTATTTCTTTGCTGAATTCGGAAAATAAATTGTATACAGGGATTTTATCTAGGAGATTGGGGAGAGTTATAGGCAATTTGGTTCATTCAGATCAGAAAGGCTTTATGAAGGGTAGACAGCTTTACGAGTTAACTCACAAGTTATTTGCTGCAATAGACTTGGCGGAGCAAGAAAAGGCTCCATTGGCAGTTTTGACTTTCGATGCAGCGAAAGCTTTTGATCGTGTTAATTGGTCCTTTTTGGGGGTAGTGATGGAAAGAGGTGGATTGGGAATACCCTTTATCAGGGCTGTTAGGGAACTGTATAGATGCCCTTCTGCGAGAATCTTGATTAATGGTCAGCTATCTCAGGAATTTAGGATTAGTCGGGGTACTCGACAGGGTTGTCCTTTGTCTCCCTTGCTATTTAATTTATATATTGAGCCACTGGCAACTTCATTGCGAGCTTGTAGGGAAATTCCCCCGTTTCGGATTGGGGGGTGGGAAAAGAAAGTAGCATTATATGCGGATGATCTTATGCTATATACTAGTAATGTGGTGACTACTTTACCCATTATCAACACATTGATGGAGCAATTTGGTAGATTTTCGGGTTACAGTATAAACACAGAAAAGACGGAAATTATGAGTTGGAATATAGCTCATGTTATTCCCTTAGTTAAACAGAAGATTAAATATTTGGGAATTTGGTTTACAACTGACCTTAATGATGTAGCTAAATTAAATTTTGATACAGCTTATAGGGAAACTAAAGAATTGTTAAAGGCGTGGGCTGCTCTTCCACTTTCTATAATTGGAAGATCCAATATTTTGAAGATGTGTATTCTTCCAAAGTTCACTTTCTTATTTACACTATCCCATTAGAGTTTAAGGTGAGCTGGTTTAAAAAACTACAGGGTGATCTATCCTTGTTTGTTTGGGCCTCCAAGGGAGTAAGGATTTCTTGGAAAAAGATGAGTAGAAATAAAGAGTGGGGGGGTATTGCATCTCCAGATTTTTTTTAGGTATTATCTGGCTTTTCAACTAAAAAATATTAGAATGTTATTGAATAAGAAGTCAGAGTACTCATTGGTCTGGAGAGCTTTGACGGCACATCTTGAGGAAGGAGCGGATAATTTCTTATATAAATTTGGACATCCAAAGTACTTCAAGAAGGTGCGTTTGAAGCTCCCCAGACATGCCTGTAAGGTTTGGATACATTTTCGGAAGGTGCTAGGAATACCTTATTATTGCAGTTCTGCTCCCATCTGGGATTCACCCGGTACTCCTGACTGTCTTATGGACAAATTATCATTTCCTTTGAGAATAAGCAGGATGGTAAAATGGGGTCAGATTATAGAAGGTTCTGAATTGTTAACCTGGTTTGCATTGCAGGAGTGTACTAGAGGGACAATCTCTAAGTTTAAGTATCTTCAGTTATGTAGTTGGGTTAAGTCTCGACGAGTCGGAGAAATAGGGAGGAGCTCATGGGAAGGGAAACTAAATCAGACAGGTATTAAAAAAGAAATTGCTTTTTGGTATCATGCACAGTTGGAAATAGTAGAAGACGCTTCTTCCCTCCCTTTGTTGAAATGGGGGAGGATTTTTCCAACCCTAGAAGTTACATCTTTGTGGCAGAAGTCATTTTCAGAACTGTGGTTTACTATTAAACCTGCGGGGTTGAAGAAAAACCATTTGTTTACACTACACAGGGTTTATTGGTCACCACCTAGATTAACAGCTATCGGGAAATTCAATAAAAACTGTCCACGGTGTGGGGAAACCAATGCAGATGATGTTCATATGTTTTGGCAATGCTCAATTTTGACTAAGTATTGGAAAGATATAGGAAGTATTCTTAGGGTAATTTTTGATGTAAATTTAAGAATAAATCTTCTTATGGTGGTGTTTGGGGTTTGTGAACCGGGCATAAATTATCAGAAAATGTCAGTATAACAGGAGCACTTGTTGTTTGTACTAATGCTTTTGGCTAGACGGGAAATATGTCGTAAATGGGTGGATCCATCTCCCCCCCCCTTGTGCGGGACTGGCAATTATCAGTAAATCGATTGTGTAAAATGGAACAATGTGGTCCTCATACTAGAAGAGATAATTTTTGGGTGGATTGGGAAAATGCTTACCAGTAGCTTATAAGTTTGGAGTAGTTTCAGTTGTATAATTTTTGTTTTGTGGTTCGTTTGTTGGTCTCCTCCTACTGGAAGTTAAGTCCAATGATTAGAACTCCCCTCACCTTATTGGGTGCCGCTTTGGTTATGATCATGTCTTGAAGAAAACAGTAAGACGTGGTCGATGGCAGTCGATGGGGAAAAGTGCAGTATGTAGAACAGGTGGGGTGGCCCAGCAAACCTGTGGACCGCACACTTGGAATCATACTTTAAGGGCCTCGGCTTTTGCCTTTTTCCTCTTAGCCAAAGCGAGGGTGGCGAAATGAGGACAAAAAAAAAAAGATGATGTCTGGCTGGAAGCTGGCCTCTGTTGGAGCCCCGATGTGCAGGTAAGTTTTGGCGGTGGTGGTGTTTGGACTGAACACAAACAAGCCTTGGTCCTTGCCACAGGCTCTGGTACCCTGGGTATTGGTGCAGAGAGCCTCTGGATTGGATCGGCGTCTCGAAGATGAGATGGATTGACGGGGCTGACCTCCTGGACCCTCAGAAACCTCCTCCTGGGCTGCTGCTGTGTTGGTGAACACAGTGGTCAGCAGAAGAAAGAACCAGAAGTTGTGCTCGGTGCCTGCAGGCAAGTGGTTCCTCCCCTTCAAGTGAGATGCTGGCTGGCTGGCGAAGTTCTGGCAAGGATGCACAGCTACAAAATGAGTCTGGTCTTTGCAATTTTCAGGACAGAAGCAGGCAGGCAGGGGTTTGTGCTAAATCCACAGCTAGTCCACAGTTCTGGCATTCTTTGGCTCTTCTTTGGTCAGACGAATCTAAGTTCCTAGTGTCAGGGGGACCACCTAAATAGTGAATTTAGGGGCATAAAGGAGAGTAAAGGGTAGCAGCCAAAGAACTACTGACCCTGGGGTCACTATACGCCCTACATGATCACTTCCTGTGGGAAGTGGGCAGAACCGTGTCCCACAGTTCCTAATTCCACCAAAACCAAGATGGCAGAATTCTTCTTTCGTGGGGCACATCAGGAAGCCCACCTTAGGGGTGTGACTGGTCTGGATGTCTATTTGTATAGCTAAGTTCCTGCCCGTCCTGGTGCCAAATGGGCCTCAGGGCAGGGAATAGAATTCTCCAGATCTCAAGAAAGCCAGGATCCCATATCAAAGGTGGCTGAGGCTTTAAAGCCTCTGGCTTTGGTATGCAGATTCACTAGCCATCCTGCTGGAAGAGGCGATAACACCTTCTCCAAAACAGGCTTTGTGTCTTGACCTCAGAGAGTGCAGGGTCTCACCTACAGGGGGTTAGAAACTCATCTGTGATGGCAGGCTGGACAATACCAGTCAGCCAACACACTAGAGGACTTGTAGGTTTCAGTGGGCACCTCTAAGGTGCCCTCTGGGTGCATGGACCATGCCACACATTCTGCAATGGCAGTCTGCATGTATTTGTGTGTCGGTCCCTTAGGGTGGCACAATACATGCTGAAGCCATTAAGGACCCTCTTCAGTACCCATGCCTTGGGTACCAGGAGTATCACTTACTAGGGACTTATAGGAGTGCTGAAGTCCTTGCTAGTTAGTGGAAAAATGAACACTTTACCTTGTTTTACGGAACGCATTGGCAATGGGGACCTGGTTAGCAGAAACCCAGTGCACCTTCAATCAAAACTGCCTCAATACCAGACATACGTCGAGGTGACCATTTGAAAAAGGGGCACTTTCCTACAGACTTGTGCTCCATTTTCTTTGTTTTTTTTATTTTTTCAGAGACTACACTCGATTTTGGAAAATGTTATGGTGTCTCTCATTGTACCATACATGCATAGCAAGCTTGTTAAATTATTCAAATAAGGTAAACTATGATTCGTTCATCACAAAGGTCTTGCCCTGACAGAGGAGCACCACTGGCCCAGAGGAAGACCTCAACAAGCACTGTCCCACTTAACAAGCTCCAAACAAATTGGTGGTTGTTGTGAGGAACATATCCAAGGAAGGAGGACAATTGGACATAAATGGAGGCCATTTATTAACTTATATTAAGAAATCCTTTATCTAAAGGACAGACTACTTTGCAAAGGCCACTTGCCCTCATAGGGAATCATTGTTTATTTTAGACTGAAGTGTAACACACATTTATTTAACTGTGTGTGAACGTTTGAGATTAATGAATAATGGCCAGGACCCAAATGTTTAAGAGAGGTTTGTTTATGGTCTGGCTTTATAAAGCAGCTGTAGCCATACAAATATATGAGAAATCCAGGAGAGGGTCTTTGGCTCCGACCACATGTTAAAAGGCCAGGATTAGATGTTTTGATTGGGCAAAATGTGTGAACTTCCATAAAAAAATGCTAGCTCTCCACACAGCTGTGATCATTTTGTTTATTTATACAGCTGCCTGCTGTTGACCTTTCAAGGGCACACACATGCTATTAAATTGTCTTAGATAACTGGATAATTCATGTTTTTGTTCTCCAGCAGCAGCACAGATGGGAGGAGAGCAGCCATTAAACTACATGGAATTTTAGGTCTGGCTTGACAGTGCAACTCTCACTTGACCTTTTAAACTACACCAATATTATTCTACAATTATTTCCTTCTACACAAATACATATCCAATCCCATGTTATTTATTTGTAATGCTTCACATTACCAATTAATCAATCAATTAATCAAGGATTTATAAAGCGTGGCAATTCACCCATGAAGGTCTCAAGGCTCTTGCACACAAAAAACAGGGAAAAAGCAGGAGAAAACAGTGAAAACGAGGGAAAACAAGGAGAAGGCACACAACAAACAGGGGAAAAGAAAGGAGAAAGGGTGAAAATGAGGGAAAAGCCATGGAAGGTACACAAAAATATCAGTGAAAAAAGCAAAGAGAAAGCAGTGAAAACGAGGGAAAAGCAAGGAGAAGGCACACAAAAATGGGGGAAAAGCAAGGAGAAAGCAGTGAGAACAAGGGAAAATCAAGGAGAAGGCTGGAGAACCAGCACTGCAGAAGCACAGGGAGAGCTGGGCCTGGGATCACACAACATTCTTTTAAAGCCATACATATTGGCTTTGCAAATGCTACTTTTTCTATGTTGGTTACACACTTAAGGGTGTTTGCACTAACATATGCTGCATGAACTGGTTTACAGTTTAGGAATATTGATACAAAGCCACTGGATGTAATATATACAAGTGTGTGTTGTTATATAATAGCAAACCTAAACAGTACGAAAGAAATTATAACCAAGATAGTAATAAAGTCCAAGTACTGATGTGTTTATGAAGTGACTCTTAATTAATGGCCTACAGGGGGAAACTGCTTTGCATACATTGATATAGGCCTTAACAAGATCGCCCCTTCCTTGTAATGTCTATGAGGCTTAGGCCCCAGCTGTATTTCTTCACTTTTGTTCTCCTTCTGTAACTGGGTCACAGAACTCTGATCTGCTTAGTTTTGGCTGCTCATTTACACTGAGTGCTTTTCTTGCTATGACTGTTCCATTGTAGTAGTTGGTAGGATCTGAAGGAGTTTCACTATCTATCCACTCTGATCTTCTGTATGAGCCGACCTGTCCCTTGAGCAGTTAAAGCTTCTTTTGCAAAGCTCAATAAACTACTCCAGATATAAATCCAATCCTGTCCAATGTCACTCAGACATCTACCTTCCATTATTGCTAGCGAGAATGTTCACACCACAGTTTTGCTCTTTCTTCTTAAACCACTTTTTCCTGGAGGATCGTGTGGATTGCCTCCAGGGACTGGGATCCGGCCTCAGGAGGCTCCCAGTGGCCAGTCCAGTTGCATTTCATTTTACTGCTTTCCTTGCCAATCCCAGACGACACAATGCTAATGCTCTCCCATTCGCTGCAGTTCAGATGCCATTACTGACAGACCTCTCTTTGAAGCTCCAGAGGGGTCTTTCTCAAACACTCTTCTACTGGTAAGATGGATTTCACTGAACACAAGTCCTGAGAATTCTTCTAGTGTTTGTAATAGACCTCAAGAGTGGAAGGACATCTGGATTGCTGAATTGAAACAGCTACATTATCTGGAATACTCTTGTTAAACAGGCCACACCTTTCAATTTCCATGCCGATGGAGGCACATTTTGAAGAGAACCCCAGATCCCAGATAGTACAGGAAGAGACCCCAAGATAGAACAGAAGAAGAAACAAGATACATCCTCCAAGGGGTTGTGAGTGCCAGGGACAGAAGACAGAACCGAGATCTCTTCGACCAGCATGGAACCACCACAATTACTTTTGCTGCACCCGTCTAAAATTTTTAGAAGCAGGCGAGTAATTGAAGGAAAAGGAGGGAAGGCATAAAGGAGAAGAGGAGGCCAAAGAAAAGATATGGCGTCCAATCTCCATGTTTCTTCCACCCACTACTATAGCTCTATCAGATATAACTGCTACTCTAACCACATCAAATTCAAAGGAAATATCTAAAAGAAATTCATACTGTCCTTCCAGAGAGCAACATTTCCTCCAGATGTGAATTGTGAGAAAAGGCAGAGAGATCTATTTAGGGATTCCTGAACCTGTGGCATGTCTCGTGAAAAAAAGCTCAGGTGATACATAGATCCTGGGATGTAGACAATTTGCAGCTGAGAGTCTGCCTCCTAATTCTCCTTCCTTCTGACGTACCTAACAGATTCTGTTGTTCCAAGCTTAATACCCTCATTGCTAATGCATTCAGGGGTTCGGATCTCAATATCCTTTTCTGGTGACATTTGCCAGTGCAATCTGATTGTTCTGATTAGACATGGACAAGCCACTGAAAGCTCGAGACAAGCTCGAGCATGAGGTCTGGCTCAGCTCAAGATCCTCTTGGACCTACGAGCCCAAAACAAACCGGTCTTTTAAGTGGCTTCTGCCTGCCACCCATGCTCTAACCTCAAGTGCCAAGAATGAAAGACAAAGCAATAATCTTTGATATAAACCATGAGACCTAATTAGCCATTTAGTGACTGAAATGTGCAATGGCAAACTAGAAAACCTGGGATCATTCCGGGCTTTGTTCCTGGATTGGGTGATCCTAGGTGAATATTTCATTTCTTTGAGCCTCCTTTTTTCTTTATCACATAAGAGAGCTCCTTCAAATATGAGATTTCAGGATGTGCTCTGCAGAAAAACCTCTCTATAAAAAGTTTCTAGGTCACACATAGGAAACACATGACAACGGACTTGCCTTTTATTAAAAAAATGTCTTTGTCATACAGGCGGAGACGGGACATGAACGTTTTTAAGATCATGTTTTAAAGTGCATCTTAATGCAGTGATATATTCTGACTGGCTAAAATGAAATGCTCCAACACGTTAAAGAAATATTGAATTCTGAAGACACTTTGTCATTGTTTTATGTTCAAAAATTGGCAGGGCTTGGCTCGAGGACTGGCTCTCAGAACCAAAGCAAGAACCTTGGCTCGGATCTGGTTCAACTCTTCCTCATATATTGTTGGCTCGTCAACTTCTAGTCCTGATCTCCTGATCAAAAGATGTTGCTGTAGTAAAGGTGTTTTCAAATCGATTAAACTCTTCCAAATATCTGTTATGTAGTTATCTCTCTCCAGTTTGATGATTGATTTTGTTCCATTTAAGTTGAATGACGCAAACTATTTCCACTGCGCTGACAGATCCGATAGCATTGCACCTAAATCTAGAAAACTTGCACCCATTGTTACTATGCACAGAAGGAAAGGAGCTAAGGTGAATCCTTTCTCTAGCAATTCTTTCTTCAGCCACTACAAAAGCTGCAAAGAGATGTGCTTAGTCACTGACATGAACTACCTGTACTCCATTGATGTTGGTTTCCAGTACTTGAGCAGATGGATTCAGAGGGCTCAGGTGTAGTCTGGCCCACAGCACTAAGAACACACCATGCGATGAGTCCTTGAACCTTTAACCAATTTCTTTCTCGTGTTTGAGTCTGAGAAATAAGAGAGACAATAGCATTCCTCAACCTCTCTGCTCCTTCTTGTGGTAGATAAGCCAACTCCAGATTCATTCTAAAGTGAGCACCTATAAGATATAGATCCTGAGAAGGCATCAGATTACATTTTGGGTGATCACCAACAGTCCATGCTTGGGCTGCTTTGGGCCAATTTGGGCACAGTCTGGAATGCTAAGAATTCTTTGGGAAGCATGCCTGTTCTTCTGTACAAATTGGTTAGTAAATTCTCTTCCTCTCTGTTTCTTTGGATTGTAATTAAATTGCCTCCTTGGGGAGTTGGGAGTGTCCTCACAACCGGGAAGCTTGTTGTAAGCACAAACTGCCACTTCACTTACACAATGCAATAATGGCTGAAACTCCGCTGCTCGCATAATTCACTCCTCTGTTACCATGCCTCCTTGGGGGGTTTCTAAATGAAGATTAAGACAGACTTTCCCAGTTGGGAAAAAAAAAGAGGACTGAGACTGACAGAAGGAAGAAGAGTGCTTCTTTACCTTGAATATTTTATGTAGTCTTTCTTTTATCTCTAGACTGAAAATCTTGTTTTCTTCGAAAGGTAGACACAAGGCTATATTCTTTAGAGCTGAATCAGTGTGGCAGTCTCCCGGAAATATGTTTCTTCCAGCGCTACTATAGCTCCATCAGATATAACGGCTACTCTAACCACATCAAAGGAAATATCTAAAATCAATTCATACTGTCCTTCCTGAGCTTTCCATTCAGATCCTTCTTGAACAACCGTGAACTGTTCTTTAACCACTCGGGTGCCTGGGGCGAGCTGGTCTCGTCCAGGCACAGGGTTCCTGTGTGCCCTGGACGAGATCAGCTCGTCCTGCACCTGGTTGGTACTCGGGTCCCACACAATGTTTCTTGTCATAGTGTCGTTTATATTTTAGCTTGGCTTGCTCTAGATGTTGTTGAATCAGTTTCTGAGTGCAGTGGAGTTGCTTAATAGTTTCTGAAACAAACTGGAGTGAGGGAACGTTCCTGTGGAATCGTGATAGGCAGGGTATCAGGGTGATAGCCAAACAGACCAAAAAAGGGGGTGACACCAGTGGAAGTGTGAAATTAGTTGTTGTAAGCTAGTTCTGCCAACCACAGCATTGATGTCAAAGAAAGACGTGCCGTTTCAGCGTAGGCATGCAGATATTGTTTCAACGTCTGATTCAGCCTCTCCATTTGATTATCTGTTTGAGGATGATGGCTATTAGACAGTGTAGATGTAACTTGAAGCGTCTTGCACCAGGTCCTCCAGAAATTGGAGGCAAATTGTGACCCTCGATCACAAAGGATGATCTTTGGTGACCAGTGATAACGGACCACTCTATTGAGAAGGATGATTGCCAGTTCACTGGAAGTGGGCAATTTTTTGCACGCAATTAAATGTCCATATTTAGTGAGGCTGTCTACCACCACCAGAATTACTGAATGCTTTTGAAACACAGGGAAACCTGTAATAAAGTCTAAAGTGATGTGCTCCCAAGGTCGACTTGGGGTTGGGAGAGGATGTAACAACCCTTTTGGTTTGGAATGGCTTGATTTGCTACGAGCACAGATTTCACAATCAGCTACCATTTGTTTGACATCTTTCGTCAGAGTAGACCACCAAAAGTAGCGTTGAACAAGTTCAAGAGTCTTTGGAGTGCCTGGATGACCTGCCGTAGGTAGAACATGCAACCAGTGAAACAACAACTTCTGGAGTTCGATAGTGGGCACAAACAAACGGGCGTCATGAAAAGGGAGTCCTTGTTTAATTGATCTCTTTGGATCTGCTTGAGCCCAAGACTGCCATTTCTTAATGGTGAAAGTATTTCAGATCTCCTCAAAGAAATCTTCAGTTTTTATAATGCAAAGGCCCTTATCTGGAGCAATGATGGCTCTAGGAGACTGGATTTTGGGTGACATAGTAGATTCCTGATGTGATAAAGCATCCGCTTTACGATTGTCTTTGCCTGGACGAAAAGTTACCACAAATTTAAACTTGCCAAAAAACAGCATCCAGCGTAATTGCCGAGGTGGCAAAAGTCTAGCTGAACTCATGAACTGAAGTTTGCGATGATCAGTATACACCGTGATGGGTATACTTCGCACCCAACAGATGATGTCTCCATTCTTTAAAAGCGTCTCGTATCGCCAGGAGCTCTTTCTCAGCACTGACATCGTTTTGTTCAGCATCGTTCAGTTTTCGAGACATATAAGCTACAGGATGGAGCTGACCAGTGTCTTTACTGCATTGTGACAATACTGCTCCAATTGCTACATCCGAGGCATCTGCTTCCACTATGAAGGGACGTTCCATATCAGGATGAGTTAAGACTGGGGCTGTGGAGAAGGCTTTTTTAAATGTTGTGAGAAAGTAGCCTCTTTCTAGCCTTGTTACCCCCACTTTTGGCCTGTTTGTGAGTGTATGTGAGGGTGTTTTCACTGTCTCACTGGGATCCTGCTAGCCAGGGCCCAGTGCTCATAGTGAAAACCATATGTTTTCAGTATGTTTGTTATGTGTCACTGGGACCCTGCTAGTCAGGACCCCAGTGCTCATAGGTTTGTGGCCTATATGTATGTGTTCCCTGTGTGATGCCTAACTGTCTCACTGAGGCTCTGCTAATCAGAACCTCAGTGGTTATGCTCTCTCATTTCTTTCAAATTGTCACTAACAGGCTAGTGACCAATTTTACCAATTAACATTGGCTTACTGGAACACCCTTATAATTCCCTAGTATATGGTACTGAGGTACCCAGGGTATTGGGGTTCCAGGAGATCCCTATGGGCTGCAGCATTTCTTTTGCCACCCATAGGGAGCTCTGACAATTCTTACACAGGCCTGGCACTGCAGCCTGAGTGAAATAACGTCCACGTTATTTCACAGCCATTTTACACTGCACTTAAGTAACTTATAAGTCACCTATATGTCTAACCTTTACCTGGTAAAGGTTAGGTGCAAAGTTACTTAGTGTGAGGGCACCCTGGCACTAGCCAAGGTGCCCCCACATTGTTCAGGGCCAATTCCCCGGACTTTGTGAGTGCGGGGACACCATTACACGCGTGCACTACATATAGGTCACTACCTATATGTAGCTTCACAATGGTAACTCCAAATATGGCCATGTAACATGTCTATGATCATGGAATTGCCCCCTCTATGGCATCCTGGCATAGTTGGCACAATCCCATGATCCCAGTGGTCTGTAGCACAGACCCTGGTACTGCCAAACTGCCTTTCCTGGGGTTTCACTGCAGCTGCTGCTGCTGCCAACCCCTCAGACAGGTTTCTGCCCCCCTGGGGTCAAGCCAGGCTTGTCCCAGGATGGCAGAACAAAGGACTTCCTCTGAGAGAGGGTGTTACACCCTCTCCCTTTGGAAAATGGTGTGAAGGCAGGGGAGGGGTAGCCTCCCCCAGCCTCTGGAAATGCTTTCATGGGCACAGATGTGCCCAATTCTGCATAAGCCAGTCTACACCGGTTCAGGGGACCCCTTAGCCCTGCTCTGGCGCGAAACTGGACAAAGGAAAGGGGAGTGACCACTCCCCTGACCTGCACCTCCCCTGGGAGGTGTCCAGAGCTCCTCCAGTGTGCTCCAGACCTCTGCCATCTTGGAAACAGAGGTGCTGCTGGCACACTGGACTGCTCTGAGTGGCCAGTGCCACCAGGTGACATCAGAGACTCCTTCTAATAGGCTCCTTCAGGTGTTGCTAGCCTATCCTCTCTCCTAGGTAGCCAAACCCTCTTTTCTGGCTATTTAGGGTCTCTGTCTCTGGGGAAACTTTAGATAACGAATGCAAGAGCTCATCAGAGTTCCTCTGCATCTCTCTCTTCACCTTCTGCCAAGGAATCGACTGCTGACCGCGCTGGAAGCCTGCAAAACTGCAACATAGTAGCAAAGACGACTACTGCAACTCTGTAACGCTGATCCTGCCGCCTTCTCGACTATTTTCCTGGTAGTGCATGCTGTGGGGGTAGTCTGCCTCCTCTCTGCACTAGAAGCTCCGAAGAAATCTCCCGTGGGTCGACGGAATCTTCCCCCTGCAACCGCAGGCACCAAAAAGCTGCATTACCGGTCCCTTGGGTCTCCTCTCAGCACGACGAGCGAGGTCCCTCGAATCCAGCAACTCTGTCCAAGTGACTCCCACAGTCCAGTGACTCTTCAGTCCAAGTTTGGTGGAGGTAAGTCCTTGCCTCACCTCGCTAGACTGCATTGCTGGGAACGTGACTTTTGCAGCTACTCCGGCCCCTGTGCACTTCCGGCGGAAATCCTTTGTGCACAGCCAAGCCTGGGTCCAAGGCACTCTAACCTGCATTGCACGACTTTCTAAGTTGGTCTCCGGCGACGTGGGACTCCTTTGTGTAACTTCGGGTGAGCACCATTTCACGCATCCTCGTAGTGCCTGTTTCTGGCACTTCTCCGGGTGCTACCTGCTGCTGAGAGGGCTCCTTGTCTTGTTTGACGTCCCCTCTACCTCCTGGCGCAATTTGCGACATCCTGGTCCTTCCTGGCCCACAGCAGCATCCAAAAACGCTAACGCACGATTTGCAGCTAGCAAGGCTTGTTGGCGTTCTTTCGGCGGGAAAACACTTCTGCACGACTCTCCACGGCGAGAGGGATCCGTCCACCAAAGGGGAAGTCTCTAGCCCTTTTCGTTCCTGCAGAAACCTCAGCTTCTTCTGTCCAGTAGAAGCTTCTTTGCATCCACAGCTGGCATTTCCTGGGCATATGCCCATCTCCGACTTGCTTGTGACTTTTGGACTTGGTCCCCTTGTTCCACGTGTACCCTAGATTGGAAATCCATCGTTGTTGCATTGTTGGTTTGTGACTCTCCTGCATTATTCCTCTATCACGACTTCTTTGTCCTTGGGGGAACTTTAGTGCACTTTGCACTCACTTTTCAGGGTCTTGGGGAGGGTTATTTTTCTAACTCTCACTATTTTCTAATAGTCCCAGCGACCCTCTACAAGGTCACATAGGTTTGGGGTCCATTCGTGGTTCGCATTCCACTTTTGGAGTATATGGTTTGTGTTGCCCCTATCCCTATGTGTCCCCATTGCATCCTATTGTAACTATACATTGTTTGCACTGTTTTCTAAGACTATACTGCATATTTTTGCTATTGTGTATATATATCTTGTGTATATTTCCTATCCTCTCCCTGAGGGTACACTCTAAGATACTTTGGCATATTGTCATAAAAATAAAGTACCTTTATTATTAGTATAACTGTGTATTGTGTTTTCTTATGATATTGTGCAAGTGACACTTGTGGTACTGTGGTAGCTTCACACGTCTCCTAGTTCAGCCTAAGCTGCTCTGCTAAGCTACCATTATCTATCAGCCTAAGCTGCTAGACACCCTATACACTAATAAGGGATAACTGGGCCTGGTGCAAGGTGCAAGTACCCCTTGGTACTCACTACAAGCCAGTCCAGCCTCCTACAAATGTGGAAAAGGGTTTATCAGCTTCAGACGACCATACACATTTTTCTTTTTTCCTCAACAACTTGGTGATTGGTGACACTGTCTGAGAGAATTGATTGATAAACCTGTGGTAGAAATTTGCAAAGCCTAGAAAGCATTGCACATCTCGAACAGTCCTTGGGGTAGGCCAATCAGAGACCGCTTGTACTTTTCTCTCAGCCATGACCATACCCTGATGGGTAAGGATGACCCCTAGAAACTCCACTGTGGTAACATGAAATTCACATTTGGTTAGTTTGCAGTACAGATGATGTTTTTGAAGAGCCAGAAGGATTTTCTTGACATGCTGGACATGTTCAGTTTCATTGTCAGAGTAGATTAGAATATTGTCGATGTACACTATGGCAAATAGATCTAGATATTCTCTAAGGACATCATTTAGGAAAAACTTAAATGCTGCTGGAGCGTTACACAGACCAAAAGGCATGACGGTATATTCATAGAGTCCATATCTTCTTTTGAATGCCGTCTTCCATTCATTCCCTTCTCTCATTCTGACCAAATGAGAGGTTCCTCTTAAGTCTAGTTTGATTTAAATCTTTGCTCTTTTGAATTGATCCAACAAGACAGGAATCAGAGGCAATGGGTATCTGTTCTTGACTGTGATTTTGTTCAAACCTCTATAGTCTGTACAAGTTCGAAGATTCCCATTAGCTTTTGGAACAAAAAACAAAGGAGAAGCTGCTGGAGATTTTGAAGGCCAAATGAAACCATTCTCTAGAAATTGATCTAAATATTTTCTGAGATGTTGATTCTCTTTTTCCGACAAGGCATACACATGACAACTCGGAAGGATAGCACCAGGAGTTAGATCAATCTGACAGTCATAAGGCCGATGGGGAGGCAAGGTTTCTGCTTCCTTTTCATCAAAGACATCCTTGAGCGATGAATATTAGGCAGGGAGTTCAACCTCTTGTTCAGCAGCGGTGGCTATGTGAGATCTACAAGTGTTAGTGACCTGAACTGTCTGGAGACACTTTTCATTGCACAACATGGAAGAAAAGATTACTTTTCGTTCAGACCATTTTATCTCTGGATTGTGGTAAGATAGCCATGGTAAACCAAGGATGATTCTGAAAAGATACTCCAACGTCGTTTTCGGAGTAAAATACTGTATTCTTTTATTCCAGCTTAGTATTGCAACCAACCCTGACAGATCCTTCATCCCAACTGCCTGCAAGCAGCTCTCAATATTCTAGCTTCTTCCCCACATAGCTAGGCAACAACATGTCACCACGTTCCACTATCCAACACATCTCCCCCTTTACCCACCCAATTTCTTTTTTTTTTTTTACAGCCCAACATATATATATATATCCTAATCTTGTTCTTTAACAATTTACTCTACACTATATATTTAACGTGCAAAACCCAATTAATACAAAACTAACCTCACTCGACTTACTATATGCTAAAAAAAAAATATTCTCATGTTATGTAATCCTTCAAATACGCAGGTCTCTTCACCAATCTCCTTTCCTTACACTCCTCCTTGCTCACCTCACTCCGCTTACCATCAACCCTCATACCCTTCCATTTTCGCAACTCTGCTTCATTACATTTTGTTATTTTGCTCTCATTCCACCTTTTACCGTCTTCCAGCTCCACACTATATTCATACACCTTCACCACCTGCTTCGGTATTGACCACTTAGACGCACCTTTGTTCTTTTTATCCCACACCCTAGTTCTCACCCAATCACCGATTTCCAACTTTTCCTTCCTCCAATCCTCCTTGTTTCTTCCATCATACACTTCCTGTCTCTCTCTCACACACCTCAACTCTTCCTTCTCATTCACCTTGCCTTTTCCTGCTTTACCCATCCACCCTGGCACAGCCTTGGTACATGGCTTTCTACCTTTTAACAATACAAATGGGGTCTCCAGCGTGAGGGAATGCGGGGTAGTGCGATAATTCCACAAAAGATTCTGTATTTCTTTTTTCCAGTTCAGACCATTTTGCACTGACAATTGTATATTTTCACTTAGCACTCTGTTGAACCTTTCCACCAGTCCATTTTCCCTGGGATGGGCTATAGCCGTTCTAACATGTTTTACCCCACACCTTTCTACATAGTCAACAAACTCCCCAGACGTAAATTGTGGACCATTGTCCGTCACAACCGCCTCTGGATAACCCCCTCTCCTCCATACCTCTTCACAAAACTCTATTACTGCGCTTGATCTTACATCCTTCACTACACTCACTTCAGGCCACTTTGAATGATAATCTATCATTACCACAACAAAAACCTTGTCGTTAGTGTCCAACAAAAAAGGACCACATATGTCCATTCCTACTTTCTGCCAAGGTTTTTCCGAAAATGGAAATGGAACAATTGGTGTCCTCCCTCCCACATGGGATTTATCGCTGCATGCACACTCCACACAGTTCCTTACGAACCTCTCCACATCTCGGTCCATCCCCGGCCACCAAAAATCTTCTCTTGCCTTCCTTTTCATTCCCGACATGCCACCGTGACCCTCATGTAATACTTCCAATAATCTTCCTCTCAATTTATATGGAACAACCAACCTGACACCACGCCTCAACAACCCATCTTGAATTGACAATTCTGACCATACACTTTTGAAATTTGCCACCTGGTTCGCATGATCTCCCAATTTGGACCATTGCAATCCCAAATTTTCCTTCAGCACTTGTAACTCCCCATCTTCATTCACTGACTTACGCCACAGTTCCTCACTAATTGCATCAGTCCCTACATCTTGGACACTTGCAACCATCCATTCTTCTTCTTCCTCATCTATTTGATTCTCAATTGGCAGTCTGGACAAGCAATCTGCATTTACGTTCTTCACCCCTGGCACATATCTCATTTCAAAATTATATTCTTGCAAACTGTATATCCATCTTGCCACTCTGGAAGATGCTCGATATGCACCCTTTGTCGTAAATACCTCGATTAACGGCTTATGATCTGTTCGCAGTTCAAATTTCCTCCCCCACACATAGTTCTTAAAGTATTTAACACCCCACCAACAAGCAAAAGCCTCCTTCTCGATTGCGGAGTATGTTGCTTCTGCTCCCTTCAATGTTCTTGAAGCAAATGCTATTACATGTTCCTTCCCTTTATGTGATTGCATCAACACTGCTCCAAGGCCATGCATACTTGCATCCGTATACACGATGGTATGATCTCCTGCTACAAAAGGTTTTAGTTCCACTGCGTTGATAATACACTTCTTTAGAGAAGAATACGCTTGTTGGCACTCCTTAGACCATTCAAATTTCTGATTTTTGTTCATTATAGAGTGCAATGGTTGGGCAACATCAGCAAAATTTTTCACAAATTTTGCGTAATATTCCGCTAAACCCAAGAAAGATCTTAGTTGGTCTTTATTTGAAGGAATCGGTGCTTTATCAATTGCTTCCAATAAGTTAATTTTCGGCTTTATACCATTTCCCGATACTGTGTGACCCAAATATTCGACACTTTTGCGCTCAAATTTACACTTCTTCATTTCCACCGTTAGTCCTGCTTTCTCTAATATGGAACATACCTTTCTCATTACTATATTATGCTCCCCTACATCTTTTGCCCATACCAACACATCATCTTGGAAACATCTTACATTTCTAATTTCACCCAACAAACCTTGCATGACTCTCTGGAACACCGCCGATGCCAATCCAAAAGGCATGCGTACATATCTGAACGCACCTTCAGGTGTTATGAAAGATGTTAGATGTTTTGAATCAGGATGTAGCATGATTTGGTGGTACGCATTTGACAAATCAATGGTAGAAAAGATTGCACCGCCCTGAATGCCTGCCAGCAGCTCATTTCTGTTTGGTATCGGGTGTCTATCCAGATATTTTCATTTAGATCCCTCAAGTCCACGCACATACGGATTTTTCCATTAGGTTTGCGTGCCAAAACCACTGGACTGAGCCATTCCGAGGACTCTACTTCCTCTATTACACCCATTTCCAACAATCTTTTCAGCTCACTTTTCAAAGATTCTTTTAATACTACTGGAACGCTCCTCACTTTGTGTACCTTAGGTACAGCTCCTTCCTTCATTATGATTTTATGTTGGAATCCCTTTAAGCACCCCAGTTTCTCGCCAAATAATTTTGGAAATTCTAACTTCCACCTAACCGATTTCTCGTCCTCACCCTCCACCGTCAACACTTGTTCTTCTGTATTTGGGTCCAGTATAACTCCTAAAGTTCTCTGTTCACTCCAACCTAATAAACATTTTCCACTCTCCTCTACATAAATGTCACTATAGATCTTTTTCTGTTTGAACTCAATCCCTCCTCAGAAACAACCTAATAAAGGTATTCTGTTTCCCCCATAACCCATCAGGTTCACCTTAGATTTAGATAATTGCACCTCACCTGCTTTTGTCCATGTCCCTTTATCAATTAATGTATGCGGGGAACATGAATCCACCCACATACTAACTGGTATACCATTTAATCCCACCACACATTTTGGTGATCTGTAATCATCATTTCCTAACATCCACACATTACTATAATCAGATGTACCCTCCGAAACTATAGCTTGCAGCATCAGCACCTCTACCTGTTCACTTCTCTCGCAAGCCTCCAAGGAATTCTCATTAAGTAAACAGTTTACATTTTTCTTGTCCCCCATTTTCTTCTGGTTACAAACTTTTAAAAAAATTCCTATTTTATTACATTTGAAACACTTGCTGTTACTGGCTGGGCAACTCATCGAAAACGCTAAATGCTTTACACTACCACACCTGTAACATTTTTTCCTCCCAGCCCTCGCACCATCATTTTCACACTTGATTTTATCTACCGCCTGGACCGTCATACCATTCTCATCCACATCATTTTTTTTCTCTAACTCCTTAATATATTTGGAAGTCACTTCTATGCGCCTTCCTGCTGACAACGCTTCATCCAATGATGGGTCCCTAAGTGATAATAATTTTTCTTGTATTTTCCTGTCCTTAGTATGGCATATTAGCTGATCCCGTATTATTTCCTCATGTAAATCTTTAAACTTACATGTGTTGGCTAACGATCGTAATGCACACACATACTGATCAACCGATTCATTTGGCGATTGGGTTCTCGAAAAAACTTATGTCGTTCCACAACAATACTAAATTTTGGTTTTGCTTACACACTGTAGGGGCATAGTGCTCATGCACCTATGCCCTCACCTATGGTATAGTGCACCCTGCCTTAGGACTGTAAGGCCTGCTAGAGGGGTGACTTATCTATGCCATAGGCAGTGTGAAGTTGGCATGGCACCCTGAGGGGAGTGCCATGTCGACTTAGTCATTTTCTCCCCACCAGCACAAACAAGCTGGCAAGCAGTGTGTCTGAGCTTAGTGAGGGGTCCCCAGAGTGGCATAGGACATGCTACAGCCCTTGGAGACCTTCACTGACATCAGGGCCCTTGGTACCAGGAGTACCAGTTACAAGGGACTTACCTGGATGCCAGGGTGTGCCAATTGTGGAAACAAAAGCACAGTTTTAGGGAAATAACACTGGTGCTGGGGGCTGGTTAGCAGGCGTCAGCACACTTTCAAATCATAACTTGGCATCAACAAAGGCAAAAAGTGAGAGGGTAACCATGACAAGGAGGCATTTCCTTACACAACCACCCCTCCCCCCCCCCCCAAACGAAAGAGGATGAGACTAACCTTTCCCAAGAGAGTCTTCATTTTCTAAGTGGAAGAACCTGGAAAGGCCATCTGCATTGGCATGGGCAGTCCCAGGTCTGTGTTCCACTATAAAGTCCATTCCCTGTAGGGAGATGGACCACCTCAACAGTTTTGGATTTTCACCTTTCATTTCCATTAGCCATCGGAGAGGTCTGTGGTCAGTTTGAACTACAAAGTGAGTACCAAAGAGGTATGGTCTCAGCTTCTTCTGGGACCAAACCACAGCAAAGGCCTCCCTCTCAATGGCACTCCAACGCTGCTCCCTGGGGAGTAACCTCCTGCTAATGAAAGCAACAGGCTGGTCAAGGCCATCATCATTTGTTTGGGACAAAACTGCCCCTATCCCATGTTCAGAGGCATCAGTCTGCACAATGAACTGCTTGGAGTAATCTGGAGCTTTTAGAACTGGTGCTGTGCACATAGCTTGTTTCAGGGTGTCAAAGGCCTGTTGGCATTCTACAGTCCAGTTTACCTTCTTGGGCATTTTCTTGGAGGTAAGTTCTGTGAGGGGTGTCACTATTGATCCATATCCCTTCACAAACCTCCTGTAGTACCCAGTCACGCCAAGGAATGCCCTGACTTGAGTCTGGGTTTTTGGAGCTGCCCAGTCCAGAATAGTCTGGATCTTGGGCTGGAGTGGCTGAACCTGGCCTCCACCTGCAAGGTGTCCCAAGTAAACCACAGTTCCCTGCCCTATCTGACATTTGGATGCCTTGATAGAGAGGCCTGCTGCTTACAGGGCCTTCAAAACCTTCTTCAGGTGGACCAGGTGATCCTGCCAGCTGGAGCAAAAGACAGCAATATCGTCAAGATAAGCTGCACTAAAGGTCTCCAAGCCAGCAAGGACTTGATTCACCAACCTTTGGAAGGTGGCAGGGGCATTCTTTAAACCAAAGGGCATAACAGTAAACTGATAATGCCCATCAGGTGTGGAGAATGCTGTCTTTTCTTTTGCTCCTGGTGCCATTTTGATTTGCCAGTACCCTGCTGTCAAGTCAAAGGTACTTAAGTATCTGGCAGCACCTAGTTTGTCAATCAATTCATCTGCCCTTGGAATGGGATGGGCATCTGTCTTGGTGACAGAATTAAGTCATCTGTAGTCCACACAAAACCTCATCTCTCTCTTTCCATCTTTGGTGTGAGGTTTGGGGACTAAAACCACTGGGCTAGCCCAGGGGCTGTCAGAGTGCTCAATGACTCCCAATTCCAGCATCTTGGGGACTTCCACTTTGATACTTTCCTTAACTTGGTCAGAGTGTCTGAAAATTTTGTTTTTGACAGACATGCTCTCTCCTGTGTCCACATCATGGGTACACAGGTGTGTATGACCTGGTGTTAGGAAAAAGAGCTCAGCAAACTGTTGTAAGACCTTCCTACAGTGTGATGCTATTAATGATGTTTGACCAATGACTTTGTGTTTCACCACTGCGCATATTAGTTGCTCAATGTTCACCAGTAGCACATTGTATGATTTGTTCAGCCTAGCCGCCTATTGGCTTTGACATGGCATTAGCCATTACTTTCGGTATTCAATTTAGCTGCCTATTGGCTTTGACATTGCATTATCCATTACATATTGTATTCTGCCTATTGGCTTTGACATGATATTAGACATTACATTTTGTATTCAGCTCAGCTGCCTATTGGCTTTGACATGACATTAGACATTACATTTTGTATTCAGTTCAGCTGCCTATTGGCTTTGACATGACATTAGACATTATATTTGATATTTAGGTTAGCTGCCTATTGCCTTTAACGTGGAGTTAGACATTGCAGTTGAGAATCCAAGCTGTATTTTTCCAAGCTGTGTTTTTCCACAAGATGAACCAAGATATTTTCTTCACACCAGACTAGACCTGGTAAGAGAGTACGTTTGGTGTTTTCCTTTCTGCTCAGGCTTGGGAAGAGGAGAAGTCTAGGAGATCTGGCCAGTCTCCAAAGGCTTGCATAGTTTTCCCGAGTCTGAGAGGAGGGGGCATGCTTTGGTAAGGATGGCTCGGGGCTTCAGAGAATTAGATTGAATCTGCCGGACTTCGGGCTGGAACTTGGTGCCAGTTGCCAGTCTCCCGTGTGGGTAGATAATCTCTTTCTCGCAGTTGACCGGAGTCATCAACCTGCAGACCCCAGAAAGATGAAGCTGTAAATAGTTTCTCACACGGTAAAGTATTTGTTTTGCTTTGCATTATATACATAACCTGCTGTGTACATTGCAACTGAGAAGTACTGAGATATATTTTGTTTTAATGCTGTGACTACTTTTGTGCTTGAAATCTAATAATTCGTCCCTCAAGAACTTGTGGGTGGGGAAGAATTGACAACAATAAAGGTCTTCTTTGAACTCAGAAGTGCATTCTTGATATGTTCTGTAAGCTCTGATACGAGATAAGTAGGAAAGCAGAACATACAGTCAGATTGCTATTGGCCAGAGAGGGTGTCTGAACAGATCACTCCATCTACTGAGCCATCTTTAGGGTCTGTGGAGAGGAGATCAGGGAGAGGTTCACTCACAGCTTCCTGGTCCTCATCTGTTACCATCAACAGATTCACATCTGCCCTGTCATGAAAGAGTTTGAGGCGGTTCACATGGATCACCCTTTTGGGGGTCCTGCTAGTGCCTAGGTCTACCAGCTAGGTGACCTGACTCTTTCTTTCTAGTACTGGGTAAGGGCCACTCCATCTGTCAAGATGTGCCCTGGGAGCCACGGGCTCCGGAACCCAGACTTTCTGCCCTGGCTGAAACTCAACCATAGCAGCCTTTTGGTCATACCACATCTTTTGCTTGCCTTTTCCATGTACTCTGCCATCCTGGAACGTAGGCCTAGTACATAGTCCACTATATCTTGTTTAGGCTCATGGAGAGGTCTCTCCCAGCCTTCTTTTACAAGAGCTAGTGGTCCCCTTACAGGTTGGCCAAACAGACGTTCAAAGGGGGAAAACCCTACTCCCTTCTGAGGCACCTCTCTGTAGGCGAAAAGCAGACATGGCAAGAGGACATCCCATCTCCTTTTGAGCTTTTCAGGGAGCCCCATGATCATGCCTTTCAATGTCTTGTTAAACCTTTCTACAAGACCATTGGTTTGTGGATGGTATGGTGTGGTGAATTTGTAAGTCACCCCACACTCATTCCACATATGCTTTAGGTATGCTGACATGAAGTTGGTACCCCTGTCAGACACTACCTCCTTAGGAAATCCCACTCTGGTAAAGATACCAATGAGTGCTTTTGCTACTGCAGGCGCAGTAGTGGACCTAAGGGGAATTGCTTCAGGGTATCTAGTAGCATGATCCACTACTACTAGTATGTATTGGTTCCCTGAGGCTGTGGGAGGTTCAAGTGGACCCACTATGTCCACATCCACTCTTTCAAAGGGGACCCCCACCACTAGAAGTGGAATGAGGGGGGCCTTTGGGTGTCCACCTGCCTTACCACTGGCTTGACAGGTGGCACAGGAGACACAAAACTCCTTTACCTTCTGGGACATGTTGGGCCAATAGAAATGGTTGACTAACCTCTCCCAAGTCTTGGTCTGTCCCAAATGCCCAGCAAGTGGTATATCATGAGCTATGGTTAGAATGAACTCCCTAAACTCCTGAGGCACTACCACTCTCCTAGTGGCACCAGGTTCTGGGATCTCTTGCCTCAGTGTAGAGGAGTCCATCTTCCCAATAGACTCTATGTGTTCCAGTGATTTTTCCTTTGGACTCCTCAGCAGCTTGCTGCCTAAGGCCTTCAAGAGAGGGACATGTTTCTTGCCCCTTACACAACTGTTCCCTTGTGGGTCCCCCTGGGCCTAAGAGCTCAACCTGATAAGGTTCTAACTCCATGGGCTCAGTTCCCTCAGAGGGCAAAACTTCTTCCTGGGAAGAGAGGTTTTCTTTCTCTTGTTGTGTTGAAGCTGGTTCCCCAGTCTTCTTGCCTTTTCTCTTGGAGGGTTGGGCCCTTTTTCCAGGCTCCAACACCACTTTTTCACCCTGAGCCTTGCACTGTGCCCTTGTCTTGACACACACTAGTTCAGGGATACCCAGCATGGCTGCATGGGTTTTGAGTTCTACCTCAGCCCATGCTGAGGACTCCAGGTAATTTCCAAGCAAACAGTCTACAGGGATATTTGAGGAGACCACCACCTGTTTCAGGCCATTTACCCCTCCCCACTCTAAAGTTACCATAGCCATGGGATGTACTTTAGTCTGATTGTCAGTGTTGGTGACTGGATACGTTTATCCAGCCAGGTACTGACCAGGGGAAACCAGTTTCTCTGTCACCATGGTGACACTGGCACCTGTATCCATCAGGCCTTCTACACTTGTCCCATTAATTAAGAGTTGCTGCCTGTATTTGTGCATATTAGGGGGCCAGGCAGCCAGTGTGGCTAAGTCCATCCCACCCTCAGAGACTAATGTAGCTTCAGTGTGAACCCTGATTTGCTCTGGGCACACTGTTGATCCCACCTGGAGACTGGCTATTCCAGTGTTAGCTGGAGTAGAGTTAGAAGTGGAACCTTTCTTGGGACAGGCCTTGTCTCCAGTTTGGTGTCCCTGCTGATTACAGCTATGACACCAGGCCTTTTTGGGATCGAAGTTTTTACCCTTGTACCCAAAATTGGATTGTGAAGAGGCTTTGGACCCTCCCTCCTGAGCAGGTTTTTGGGCCCTGTAGAAGGCTCTTTACTTTTTCCCTTGGATGTCTCAACACTCTTCCCCTGGGGAGTCTTTGTGACCCCTTTCTTTTGGTCACCCCCTGTGGAAGTCTTGGTCACCCTAGTCTTGACCCAGTGGTCTGCCTTCTTTCCCAATTCTTGGGGAGAAATTGGTCCTAGGTCTACCAGATGCTGATGCAGTTTATCATTGAAACAATTACTTAACAGGTGTTATTTCACAAATAAATTGTACAGCCCATCATAAACATTTGCACCACTGCCATGAATCCAACCATCCAGTGTTTTAACTGAGTAGTCAACAAAATCAACCCAGGTCTAGCTCGAGGATTTTTGAGCCCCCGTGAACCTAATCCTGTACTCCTCAGTTGAGAATCCAAAGCCCTCAATCAGGGTAGCCTTCATGAGGTCATAGGATTCTGCATCTTTTCCACAGAGTGTGAGGAGTCTATCCCTATACTTTCCAGTGAACATTTCCCAAATGAGAGCACCCCAGTGAGATCTGTTTACTTTTCTGGTTGCACAAGCCCTCTCAAAAGCTGTGAACCATTTGGTGATGTCATCACCATCTTCATATTTAGTTACAACCCCTTTAGGGATTTTCAACATGTCAGGAGAATCTCTGACCCTACTTATGTTGCTGCCACCATTGATGGGACCTAGGCCCATCTCTTGTCTTTCCCTTTCTATGGCTAGGATCTGTCTTTCTAAAGCCAATCTTTTGACCATCCTGGCTAACAGGAGGTCATCTTCATTGAGGCTGCCCTCAATGCTTGCAGAGCTGTTGGACTCTCGTGTGAGAGAAGCAACATCTCTGACTATCACTTGTGGAGACAGGGTTGGAGAAACCCTGGGCTCCCTATATAGGACTGGAGGTGGGAAATCCTCCACATCACTAGCTTCCCCCTCTGGGAAGGTATCATCAGAGGTGTTATTTTTAGCAAACTCTGCCAAGAGCTCCTGGAGCTGTACTTTGGTAGGGTTTGAACCAGTCTTTATCTTTTTGATTTTGCAGAGAGACCTTAACTCTGACGTCCTAAGATGGAGGTAAGGGGTGAGGTTGAGTTCCATCACTATCTCTTCTGCAGCAGACATTATGTTTCTAAAAGTTGGAATACTTTTTAAGAATCTAAAACTATCTCTAGAACTTAATTGAAACTTTTACAAAACTTTTAAACTCTAAAAGAAATGCTAACAGGGGCTAACACAAGGCCCTAGCAGGACTTTTAAAAATGTAGAAAAATAGCTCAAATTTCAAAACTCAGTTTCTAATGACAATTTTGGGAATTTAGTCGTGTGATCAGGTATTGGCTGAGTAGTCCAGTAAATGCAAAGTCTTGTACCCCACCGCTGATCCACCAATGTAGGAAGTTGGCTCTGTATATACTATTTCAAAGTAAGAAATAGCATGCACAGAGTCCAAGGGTTCCCCTTAGAGGTAAGATAGTGGCAAAAAGAGATAATTCTAATGCTCTATTTTGTGGTAGTGTGATCGAGCAGTAGGTTTATCAGAGGGTAGTGTTAAGCATTTGTTGTACACACACAGGCAATAAATGAGGAACACACACTCGAAGACAATTCCAGGCCAATAGGTTGTTATATAGAAAAATATATTTTCTTCGTTTATTTTAAGAACCACAGGTTCAAGATTTACAAGTAATACTTCAAATTAAAGGTATTTCACTTAGGTAACTTGTGAACTTTGAATCAGCAAAATAGCATGTACAGTTTTCACAAAAATGGCAATAAGCTAATTTAAAACTAGACAGTGCAATTTTCAACAGTTCCTGGGGGAGGTAAGTGTTTGTTAGTTTTGCAGGTAAGTAAACCCCCATACAGGGTTCAAAGTTGGGTCCAAGGTAGCCCATTGTTGGGGGTTCAGGGGAACCCCAAAGTTACCACACCAGCAGCTCAGGGCCGGTCAGGTGCAGAGGTCAAAGTGGTACCCAAAACACATAGGCTTCAATGGAGAAGGGGGTGCCCCGGTTCCAGTCTGCCAGCAGGTAAGTACCCGTGTCTTCAGAGGGCAGACCAGGGGGGTTTTGTAGGGTACCGAGGTGGGGGACACAAGTTAGCACAAAAAGTACACCCTCAGCGGCACGGGGGAGGCCGGGTGCAGAGTGCAAACAGGCATCGGGTTTGCAATGGAGTTCAATGGGAGACCCAGGGGTCTCTTCAGCGGAGCAGGCAGGCAAAGGGGGGGGGGGGCTCCTCAGGGTAGCCACCACCTGGGCAAGGGAGAGGGCCACCTGGGGGTCGCTTCTACACTGGAGGTTGGATCCTTCAGGTCCTGGGGGCTGCGGGTGCAGGGTCTTTACCAGGTGTCGGGTTCTTAGAAGCAGGCAGTCGCAGTCAGGGGGAGCCTCTGGATTCCTTCTGCAGGCGTCGCCGGGGGGGCTCAGGGGGGTCACCTCTGGCTACTCACATGGTCACAGTCACCGGGGAGTCCTCCCTGTAGTGTTGGTTCTCCGCAGGTCGAGCCGGGGGCGTCGGGTGCAGAGTGGAAAGTCTCACGCTTCCGGCGGGAAACGTGTGGTCTTTAAAAGTTGTTTCTTTGTTGCAAAGTTGCAGTCTTTGTGGAACAGGGCCGCTGTCCTCGGGAGTTCTTGGTCCTTTTAGATGCAGGGTAGTCCTCTGAGGCTACAGAGGTCGCTGGACCCTGGGGGACGCGTCGCTGTTGCAGTTTTTCTCGAAGTGGGGAGACAGGCCAGTAGGGCTGGGGCCAAAGCAGTTGGTGTCTCCGTCTTCTCTGCAGGGCTTCAGGTCATCAGTCCTTCTTCGTCTTCAGGTTGCAGGAATCTATGTTCCTCGGTTCTGGGGGGCCCTAAATACTCAATTTAGGGGGGTGTTTAGGTCTGGGGGTTATTAGCCAATGGCTACTGGCCCTGACGGTGGCTACACCCTCTTTGTGCCTCCTCCCTGAGGGGAGGGGGGTACATCCCTAATCCTATTGGGGGAATCCTCCATCTGCAAGATGGAGGATTTCTAAAAGTCAGAGTTACCTCAGCTCAGGACACCTTAGGGGTTGTCCTGACTGGCCAGTGACTCCTCCTTGTTTTTCTCATTATCTCCTCCGGCCTTGCCGCCAAAAGTGGGGCCGTGGCCGGAGGCGGTGGGCATCTCCACTAGCTGGGATGCCCTGTGGTGCTGTAACAAAGGGGGTGAGGCTTTGAGGCTCACCGCCAGGTGTTACAGTTCCTGCAGGGGGAGGTGAGAAGCAAAGATATAAAAATATGTGGAAAACTCCTATCCAATAAGTAAATAGTCTCTAAACAATCATGAAGAAGAAACAATATGATTGCATATATAAGAAGCTCATGCAAATATATACAGGACGTAAACCAGAACAAGAGAAAAATTTATTTGGATTTTACATTCAGAGCTGCAGTACATAAAGACCATAGATATACTGTCAATCTGAAAATGTGATATTTATTCCATTTAGGACAATATTTAATACATAAACTAAAAAATACAAATGGACATCAATACATGTTAGACATGTATAAATCAAGAAAAGAAAAAGAAAAAACAAACATTAAATTGGTGTACACAATAAATCCAGCCTGGGAAATTCCTAATGGTAACAAAAAAGTTACATCCAATCCTAAGAGTCAAACATATATAATTCCGTGCTTAGCCATGTAGTTCACACTGCTCGAAAAAGACAGTCAGAAACTCCAGCCCTCCTGTTGCCTAACCGGTATCGTTTGGCTTCCCGTAAAAACCTAGAAGAGGCACCTTGTTCGATATTGGAGGAAACATTTGAACTGTCACTGAGTGCTTCCCTTTCCTGATCACTGGAATTGATGGAAATTTCTGATTCACTCTCGGATGTTTGTCTATTAACCCCAATGTCACTATCTATATGTTTCATTGAAATGCCATCAAATCTTCTAGCAAATGTATAGACCCGTCCATTCTTGTAATCCCTGTCATCTCTTTGTATCTTCGTCATTTTCTCGGTCTTGATATATTGTTGGTGTTTATCTAAAACATCCTTTAGTATCTTATCATTTTTTTCCTTCACATCAGGTAAATTGAGATTAAGTACCTCTACTTTTAAGTCCTGTATTTCTTTGAGTAGTGTCTCCCTCTTGCATTCTGCATGTTGTACTAGTATCTGCATCATGCCTTTCGATGCCTCAAATAGTAGTTGTTCCCACTCTAACATATGTCTGGGAGACAGATCGTCAAACAAGGGGAATATTACTATTCTAAGTCCTCTTGGTACTTTTTTATCCAAAACGTATTTCTTCAGAACTGTTGCGTCCCACCAACGTGACAGTTCTTGTTTGCGTAATTTTTCTAACCTAATGTATTTTTTCTTCATCCCTTCAATTTGATTGGATGCTGATCCTGCTCTAGAACTCATATCTGACTTTTGACTAAACATTTCAGAGAAAATTTTGTCTCTATCATCCCCAAATGTATCCATATTTGGCAACAAGATTGGTGAGAAGCACCTCCACCCAGTACAGGCTTTGTTACTAGCCACAGAGTGACAAGGGCACTCTCCCCATGTGGCCAGCAACATATCTGGTGTGTGGCAGACTGGTAAAACTAGTCAGCCCACACTGGAAGTCGGGTATGTTTTCAGGGGGCATCTCTAAGATGCCCTCTGGGTGTATTTCACAATAAAATGTACACTGGCATGAGTGTGCATTTATTGTGCTGAGAAGTTTGATACCAAACTTCCCAGTTTTCAGTGTAGCCATTATGGTGCTGTGGAGTTCGTGTATGACAGACTCCCAGACCATATACTCTTATGGCTACCCTGCACTTACAATGTCTAAGGTTTTGCTTAGACACTGTAGGGGCATAGTGCTCATGCACCTATGCCCTCACCTATGGTATAGTGCACCCTGCCTTAGGGCTGTAAGGCCTGCTAGAGGGGTGACTTATCTATGCCATTGGCAGTGTGAGTTGGGCATGGCACCCTGAGGGGAGTGCCATGTCGACTTAGTCATTTTCTCCCCACCAGCGCATACAAGCTGGGAAGCAGTGTGCATGTGCTAAGTGAAGGGGTACCCAGGGTGGCATAAGACATGATGCAGCCCTTAGAGACCTTCCCTTGCATCAGGGCCCTTGGTACCAGGGGTACCAGTTACAAGGGACTTACCTGGATGCCAGGGTGTGCCAATTGTGGAGACAAAGGTACAGGTTAGGGAAAGAACACTGGTGCTGGGGCCTGGTTAGCAGGCCTCAGCACACTTTCAAATCATAACTGGGCATCAGCAAAGGCAAAAAGTCAGGGGGTAACCGTGCCAAGGAGGCATTTCCTTACACTTTGTTTTATCTCCTTGAAGGGCTAGATTGTTTGCTCCATCCAGCAGGCAACTTCTTGCATGCAGGTTCTGAGGTTGGAGACTGCCTTGACTGAATCTACACCCAATCTGACTAGTAAATGAGTATCAATGGTACATATGGAAAAAAAAGAGATGCTGAACAACTCGAACTGAAGGTGGCTGTGGGCATATATAGATTAATAAGGTTAGCACTCAAGACCAAACACTGTGGAACTCCTGATGTGATTGGCTTCACTGCTAAACAGTATTCAGCAAGCCTCATCATTTTGGAACAATCTTGTCAAAAAAAAAAAAAAAGGTAAACTATTCCAGAAATTTCCCTGCAATGCTAATGTCTTTTAGCTGCCTGAGCAAGAATGTGAAACAGTATCAAACTCCGCTGGAAGGTTTAATAATACCATGACACCCACACTATCTTGGTCTCTGGTCTGCTTGATCTCATCTGTTACTATACAGACCCCTGATTTACCTTGTGTAGCAGCTGGTTGGATTTTAAAACCCCATCAGCTGCTTACTATGCACTAGGGCAGTGATTCCCAACTTTTGATTACCGTGGACGCCCACTTAATCACTAGTGGAAGCAGGGGACTCCTACCTAAACAATTTCTAGGATGTGAACCTCAACAAAAGACACAACTACAGAAACAAGTATATGTCAAACAAATACACAAATTATGAAATATTTTCTTTAATTCACAAACAAAAACTGAAAATTACAATTTTAATGGGAAGGTTGGAGCTTTTCAGAATTTCAGCTTATTTCCAAAAGACAAAGCTATATGCTATGCTATGCTCCACCATTTCCCAATAATACATCCTTTATTTCTGTCAGAGCTTGCTAGTGCTTCAATTGAGGCCACTAATCATCCATATCACTGTTTGAAGTACTTGTGCTATTTCCGTGAGTAAAGTGAAGACTATGAACTTAATTTTTAGCCCCCAGTTTCAAATTCCTTCACAATTACATAGAGTTTTAACATTTTCAATTGAGCTATACATATTTTAGCAGTCCAGGGACGGCTTTAGCGCTGATGGCATTGGTACAGCAATTTTTGTTGACACTCCCACAATCACCTTCTTTTCAATGGATTTCCTTTCTAACAACTTCCAGCGGTGCTCCTCATCTCTTCACAGCCCCTCTCTCACATTTATTGATTTTTTTTATAGCGCTGCTCCTCCCAATATAGGGTGTCAGTGCACTTTGCATCACACACACAAACACATATTATACAAAGACTATGGTTCATACAAGTGTGTAAATCAGTGTGTAGGAAATGAGGGATACAGGGCGTATGAGCTGCATATCTTTTATACAGGTAGGTATTGAACGTTAAGAGTGGTTGGTCTGCAGTAACACAGAATCAGAATATAAAATGTAACACAATGGTTGGGGTTTCTTGCCCTATTAAAAATGATTACTACACTAAGGAACTCTCTTTAGCAACCTTAGAATACAAAAAAAGATTTCTGAAAAAAACACTATCTCTTTAATCCAATGCATTGACGTTTATGTTCAGATGTTTGATGCGGGTTACTGTGCAATATTAGAGGAGTTGCATTTGTGCAAATAATAAAAGGAAAACCATAAACTCACTGGGTTATCTACATAAAATACCGATCTGTGATCTGCATCTTAAACGTTGTGTTTTGCAGAAGGCACCCTCTTTCAGTGTGACGAATCAAAGCTTCCACTAGACAAAACTCAGACCTCTCCATCAAGCACATTAATCACCACAGTTAACGTGACATTTTTATTATCCCTTGATAATTGCAGGTCATGCTAAGCACTCTGCAGAATGTTTCTGCAACCCTGCATGTCATGTTATTTTGAAGTGAAGTGATCCTGAACTTGGGGCCCAGTGATGCACTACAACCCTAAAGCGAATATTATTTAATTTTCCGAACAGCTGCGGACCCCCTGTGTAGGAGTCATGGAGCACCTGGGGTCCGCAGACCACAGGTTGGGAATCGCTGCACTAGGGTTTCAGTCAGTTTGTCACATGCAGGCACCAGTCAGATAGGTTGGTAATTTGTTAGCACATTAGGGTCGAAGGATGAATTTGACAATATTGGATTAACCGTTTTCCACTTTTGGGGTAGACATCCTGAACGTAGGGAGGAATTACACAAGATTGTTGTGAGAAAGTGAATTAATAGTTGAAGTATATGGTCATCCCCTTCAAGTAATAATGTCACTATTGCTTTCTAGCTCCAGTTAGGTCTCAATAATTTGAACCTGAGCTCAACCCTTGGTAGCAGAAGCACAGAACAGACAGGCTTAACTTAAGAGAAATGTGTAAAGGATTTCTCAATAGCAAACACTTAAAAGGTAGAAAACACAACACAATAAAATTCCACACTAATTTATGAAAATAGAAAATGTAGGGAGCCAGAGATATACTTTTTCAAATTTGTGATATTTCTAGTGCCAAAAAACACAATGTGCCAACCATGGGTATCTGGTCGCACTAAATCAGGCCAGAGCCAAAAGTTAAGGCCGACTGATAGATCACAGGTTGGATATAGGTACAAGGTTCATCCCAGGTGGATGGTTTACTTTCTGATCTATCCATTTTTATTAGGAAACGTCCTTGTCAACAAAGTCGTCAGCAGGTCGGGTGCAGGCTGGATCCTAAGAGAGGTTAATAAACGACGGCTGGCTGAAGCATTGGTTCTCGGTGGAAGCCTCATCTCCTGCAGGAAGTTTAAAGCTCTTGACGTCAAAGGTGGGAAAACTCCATGTGGGTAAAATATGAAGTTTGGGCCCAGAAAAGCTTGATGCTGGTGAAGTCCTCTACATTTGGACTTTTCTTGAAGACAGCATTTTTTCAGCAGGGCAAGCCATCAAGTTGAGTCTGACTGGCAGTTCGAAGTCAGAGACTGCGGCTCAGTTGCTGTTTGGTGGTAGCATCTGATTTTTATGAAGAAAAGTTCAGGAAAAGTTTCTAAGTGACCACCATTGCAATTTTTGAGAGAAAAAGAGTACACTCGAACACCAATCAAGAGTCCAGGACCTTTTGAGCACTACTTCGGGTTTAGGATTCAACTTCCCAGTACCACCAGCAGGATCCAGAGCAAATCCAGTTGGAACTGGTCAGCTGGGATCAATACAGATTTGGGCTTTATGTAGCTTTTGTGTTCATAGAGCCAAACTGGAGGCTAGCCAACGATACCTTTGAGTCCACTCTTCTCTCTTGGATATAAGCAGAGAGCAGGTTCAGCCCTTGGGGTTTCTCTCCACAGAATAAACCACAGGTGCAGTCCTTCTCATCTTCCACAGGTCCAAAGGTGTTCTGAAGATCGTACTGGGGGTGCCAGTTTTATTCCCAGTGCCAGCCTGTGGGTGGGGGAAACTACTGGCCACTACATTATCAATGGGATAAAAGTTCCCATAGGTGCATCTACCAACTTTTGCAACACCTCTTGTGGATTTTAATATAAACTATTCCACAGTGCCCCTCTGTCGTTGGAGGTGATATCATCTTCAACCTTTTCTTACGTTCTTGAATTGGTCTGAGATCTGTTGGAGGTGGTCATGGAAGTAAAAACTCAATCTATTTCCTCCTCAGTCACCAGAACGAAGGTAGACCAGATTACCCTGACAACTGGTATGACCTTCTGAATATACCCATTGGGATGGTAGGAAAATGTTCCCACTAAGTTGACAACATAAGCGTAAACACCTTGGGAGCTACAGGGCAATAAACATACAGTTGGGTAAGGGTCCCTCCAGCATGAATTGCTGTGCCAGGGACTATTGTGGCCTTCCGTGTCAGACATGATGCAATGTGAGTCGGCTAGCGTCCTCTGTGATTGAGACCTATAGCTCTGACAATTTGTGAATTCTTCAATGTCTATGTCAGGTATTAGATGACATTTATGGAACCCATTGTGTGTACAAACGTGTGTACCATAAATCCATCTTGTAGGCCAAGGAGAGCAAGCTCAGCAAATGAAATAATAGTCTCTGCTATGTCCATTGCATCCACTAGACACCATGCTCCAGTCCCACTCCACTAACAATCATTACAGTAACTTCATTTGCCACAGCACCTATTTTTGCTTCAACATCAAGTGCATTAACAGCTGCCTCTTTGGAGCAGCCAAAATTCACAAAAGATATCAGTAAAAAGGTGACAGACATAGGTTGGAATAAATACTCATATTTCAGAATTCTAGCAATGTTCCAGAAACCAGGAAACAAATCATGTAAAAAACTAACAGAACTGGGTCCCAGTATCAGAAAAGGACCTTCAGGGGCACAGCAGATCAAGTATTGCAAACTGCTAACATGGAAATGCATGCAACAGGTCCACCTGTGGATCAATCTTTGATTTAAGATTATGAGAGCATAAACCTGCTCCACTCAGATTGTTGCTGGGAGTGGAGCGTCATGACTGTTATCCCTTTTTTCCTGGGCATTCTCTCTCTTCGAGTTACACATGCTAATCTATCAATCGAAGGGGAGCATGTGTGATTAATAGAATGCACATTTAGTTTATGCTATTATGTTTTGCAATGTGATCATCAAGATTGCTTGAATATATTTGTAGTACTTAATCTAAAAGCTGGCTTCTTTTTAAATTATTGTTAAAGAATGGGAATGGCATCACGGCACAGTCTGTTAAATGTTTATTCTGAAAGTTTTCAACAACTACTGAATGACCTTATAAAAGCTAGAAACAGCTTGTGAAGAGAAGAAGCCATCTTCACCCCAGGTGACAGCTGAGCAAGTGGAGCACAATCTCACTCCCCACACTAACTGAAGGCTACTAGGAAAGACAATTGTCGTTCACCGGCTGTGCTTATCACGCACAGTTGTCCTTGTGGGACGATCGTTACCTGAAACACATCTCACTCAAGGCTGGGGTGTATAGCAAATGAGTTCTGCCCATTTAGTCCACTTGGATTTTTTTGCATTTGACTACCCATTTTGTTTGACTTTTTACTACTAGTAAGCCTCAGTACCTAGTCTCACACATGGCAAATTCATGGTAATTGGACTGACCGTGCATACCGCCAGTGTCTACCTTTAAGATAAGTCGCTTCTGTGTAGCTAGAGTAAAAAGCACTTGGCTAGTTACATGTGAAGATGTGCATATGCGTGTGGGCTGGGTGTGTGACACTACCGTCATGAGCAGCCTGGTATATGCACACAGGTAACGTGTCGTAGAAGAGACTCTGCAAGGATTGGTACTGACCTGGCATAGGCCTTTTAATACGAGTAGGCATTCATAATGTAGGTCTATGGTGCTTACTGTAAAATCTGTAGTGCTTTCACTGTGTTATACATATAGGCAAAATCATCCCTTAAAGTACACTTTCACTCCATATAGGCCTACAAAGTACACAAGGTATCAAACTGAGGTAAAACATGCACACCAAGTTTGAAGTTTCAGTTCACAATAACACACATCCACATTTAATAGGACTTCTGGACCTTCTCAGTACCAGTCCGTGATCAGTTTCCAGGCCTTTTCTATATGCCGTCCCCGAACTGGGGCAAATTAATAACAGCAGAGGGAAGAAAGGCCTCTCCAGCGACTGACCCAGATCCTGGGAAAGGAAGAGGTGGAGAGGAAATCTGCAGATGATAATTAACTTGTCACTGTGCACAGACTGACAAGAACAGAGGGGAGGGCCAGATCTCTGGAGTCAAGACAGGAGGGGTTTGCCTTTGATGTTTTGGTGGGAAGGAACCAGGCAGTGATGGCAACTAAAGGCAGAGCTGAGGCACTCACAGGAGTTCTTATCAGAGAATTTTTAAAGTCACCAATTTGGGTTGTCCCACAATGATGTGCAGGACGGTTGGGACAGGGATGGAGGGATGATGTGGCTTCATGGGATTGGCCAGGGTTGACTGGCCCTTAAAACTTTCCACTGCCACCTAGAAACTCCTGCAGAAGGGAAAGACAGTTGTGAAGACCATGGGAGGCAACAAGGGTAGAAAGGATGCCAAGCTAAAGAGAAGCCACCTATTGCCCTGCAAAGATGGACTAGGAACTTTGACTCCCGCTGACCTGCAGGACCAGGATGGGTCTCTCCAGACACAGTGCCGCTGGCCCCTTGATACTCCATGAGGACCAGTTGGGGAAAGGCCCTAGACTCTACTACCCCACACAAATGCCCTGCAAGACAGCCAGGAGGCTCTTGTGGCTGGGGCATGCAGGCAAGAGGGTGTTCTGCTGGCTGTGGAAGCGCTGCACAAGATGCGTCCTCCAAGAGGTGATGAGCACAAGGAGCCAAGCAAAAGAGAAGGCTGGTGCAGGGAGACAGAAACCTTAGCTCCTCACGAAAAGCGCACATTTAGAGGCCAGGACGACTGAAAAGGTTGCTCTTGATAGTTCAGTTCATGACCAGGAGCAAAACAAAATCCTGGTCGAGTAAATTGGTCCTACAGGGCAGAGTACAGCTCGGTCCACCAGTTGCCGAGTAGAGTGAAGTACATGGAGCTTTGCTGCCATTCAAGAAATTACCACTGGGGTGGGCCAGGGCCCGGGGGTTGACACAGCTTTATATATAAAATATTTGGGTAAGGCAGCATGTGTAGGCCCCCCGCAGGCCGACATAGGGCCTCAAGGTCCCCATCCCCCAGGACCCAGCACAGCATCTTGGGGACTCCATCACTCAGGACATACAAGGAGAAGCGATCCAGAGGCCAGCTGAGTTGCCGCCCCCCATGCCCATGTCTGAGGAGGTCAGGTCCAACATTCTCACACTACTTTCCTCACGCTCTTCGTGGGCCGGGGATGTTGAAAAGCTTCTTCTGTGGGTCGGAGCCAAGAAGAGAATGGTCCAGCCCAGTGGGGGCAGACAGACGCTTTGCCGGCTCCTGCGTGGTGCCAGGAGAGAGATGATGTGTGCAAAGGGCCAGCTAGGCAGCGGGGCCTTGAGACTCTCCCCACAGCGCCCATCGAACCCAGGACAGTTGTGGGTGTCCCAGGTGGGGGTGGGATGCCCAGTGAAAAATACAAAAAGAAAAACAGACATGCAACACAAGGCCACATAGACAAAAAACAAAGCTGCTCGTATAATATTTATGGATTTGGGTCTGGGCCACCCAATAAAGCCCCCAAAGGGATATTGTGCATATTTTTGTTTTCTTGTGGTACCCCCGGAAACACAGAGGCATAACAAATGTGTGCCTGGTGTGTCTGGGGACTGCAAGGAACACAGCAACCCCCAGGAGATGTTTACAAAAACTTGCCGTAAGTCACCCAGGGAGCTAAAGGCATGAACCTGGGAGAGGTTTAATTTGGATCTAAAGTGCTATGAGCCAGAGCTGTATGCTTGAGCTTGAAAGTGCAGGGACCCCTTGAAGCTGGCCCTGCAATTGCATTTTGTGCTCTGCAGAATGTGAAGAATGACTCAGACTCAAATGTGGTTGTCAATTAAAATGCTTTATTGAAAATATTGTCATTGAAGAGATAACGTTTACCATTATAATGAATGCTTATTATTTAAAGTACAGTTTCCACTGATTTAAATGCTGGTGTCCCTGTGATGGTGACATGTGGCTGATTCTTTTAATGCGGTGACATGATGAGAGCTCTGGTTGCACAACAGTTCTTTGAGATCACTATAGACCACCTCCTTCCTTGATCATAGAGAACCTGGAACTGGAGCAACAAGTGGGTCAGTGGCTCCCACGTTTATACAGTCAAAGAAGATAGGGGATGTGGTTCCACTGTCTGCACTTCAAGAAACCATTTAGTGTGGTTCTAACCCTGACACAGCCTTAGCATAGAGCGATGCTCTTCACAGGAAAGTAGTCTCCAGCATGGAACACTCATAATAGAGGTATAAAGAGGAATGAGCTTTCTGTGCCCGGATGTTATCAGTCTCAGTGAAAAGTGATCCAGGGAAAGTAAAAAGGCTGGCCTCACATAAGGGGCCCTTTTCACCTAGAACAACAGAGTCTGCAGTCCCATTCTTCATCTCCACCATCTACCAAATGACAGTGCTCCAAGAAGACTAATCAGCAGGTCCCCCCAGTGAAGAAGAATAAAAAAAAAAACACCTTGTGTCCTCGCTTGCTACTCCAGCGTCTAGGTATCCTCCCCTCAGCTTCAGGGATGTCAGCAATATATGTTCAATGTCTTGGAAAGCAAACTCACTTTCATTGCATTCATTGTGTGCCCAAGGCCAGGCCAGGGGCATTCATAGTGGATCCCAGGATCCCACACACCTATATTACTGGGGCTTACTCAGAAATTAAATACATGTACCGAAGAGGCCACACTTACAAACATGCACAACATACACTTAGTATGTTAATGCTTAAATCTGTACTATACACAAATGCACCAGTAGGCCTCTAGTCCAGTGACACAGATAAAGAGGTTGGGTCACAACCACTGAATAGCAAAACTGCCACCCCAGCTCTATAGTCTAGACAAATGACAGTAGTCCACTGCCAGTGAAATGAGATGCTTAGAGGGAGTACCCATCCAGGTCACAGGACAGCTCCAGGGCATTTTTCATGTCAAGGGGTAGGTGTAGTCCTCTGCACACTCTAGATGAGAGTGAAACCACTGCTAAAATAAAAAAACAGATCGCAAATAATATCACTTGGGGACATAGGGAATGGGACACATCTGTACACCCTGCAAGGGACATTCCCATCCCAATCATCCCCTAAGACTTTCCTAGAAAAACAAAGAGCATGCTAGCCTGGAAGAGTTCTTCTTTAAAAACAAATTGACATCAACCCTGAGCACCATTTCGGCAAACTCATCATCAACACCAACTTTCAACTCGACAATAGCTCAATTTGTAATCATTTTTGTACAACTATACCAACTCAAACACCTGGCGGTAATAGTAATACCATGGAGCCTACAGAGTGATCATACTCTGCTAAGTTTGAATTTTCTGCTTGACATAAAACACATAGCTTGTGTACCATATCCCAATGCAGAATTGGAACTTGTGAATCAAAACGAGGATATGTTATGGAATGGTTCACATAGAGCATCTGTCATTCTTCATGTCTCAATATCTTCAAATCGATCGAGCAACAGTGGAGGCGTTTGTGCGGAGTAAAACACCTGTTCAGATCTGGCATATTTTATTAGAACCTAGGAGGAACCTATAGGAAAAGTTGTGCCATGGCTATCACGTCACATTTCCGCCAACAATCTTAAAAAGGAAAAACGGAAAATCAACACTGATTGATGATGATGACGAGGCCAAAAAAACAACATCGGAGCTCCATCATACCTTAATGCAAAATTATATTACAACCATCAATAACATTACAACAGGGTACAAAAAGCTAATTCAAACTAATAAAAAATCAATGTGAAAAGCAGCAATGGTATCTCTTTATCGAGGAAGCAGTTGTAAGCAATCCTAGGTCACTCTGGTTACTGGTTGCAAATGGACAGGGAATGAGCAAGATAATATGAGCTCAACTATAGCAGCTTAGAAATGGGCAGCATATTGTCAAACATATATCTACAATGCTAGCCATGGCCATAGTACAGACACTGAACATCAAAGACCTGAGGACCCACATTCAATCATCCTGGCAGGCCAGTTTACACCCAATAAAGTACAGTATGCTTTCCAGAGATGTGGCAAACAACCTTGGTCATACCTCTAAAAAAAAAAAGGCGAGATCTCAGAACCAAGCTCATACATAACAATAAGTTTAATTGATGTAGATGAAAAATTAAGCACAAACATTTGGGATTAAGTAAATTAATTGACAGAAGAAAACCCGTTTTAAACCTAATGGAACGACTAAAGGAATTATACCAGTTGCAATGAGCCACAATAATACAGAACCAAAAAGCCTAGAAACAGGTTTTAAGATTGATATCAACTGATCAGCATTACATCGACTAAAGAGGAGTGTGTGGAATAAAACGCTTGACTTCCTCCAATCAACATCTATTGCTGCATTAGAAAAAGATCAAGGCAACGCATCAACCGAAGAGACCCAAATGCACACCTCTTCTATGCCATTAAAAGGCAGTATAGTAAATGAAGCCACTATTATGGTACACAGTAGCACTCTCCCCATCAGAAAAGCATCTGATGACGGGACACCTTATTATGTAATTGGCATGTGCATGTACGCATACTGCTCAGAATCCAGAATTCCCTTCATGTTACTATGTGGAATTTGACATGCTGTGCAATATGGCTGCCAAGAAAAAACTTTTGTGAGGAACATTAAACCACCAATGCTGTAAAGTTTGTTTAAGGTATCAGAGAAGTCAGCTTTCAAACAAGCCATTTCCTGGCCAAGCCTTGCCATCTCCTCAGAGAAAATCTGAAAGCCAAAAAACTTTGTTTAAAGCCTTAAAACAACAACATGGTTCATCCTCTTCATGTACGCATCCTTTAACCATGCACATCACTTGGGTGACTCAAACTAAGATTGGTGAACTATACAAAATGTGACCTGTAGCAGTGCTCAAACACAAGACACACTAATACTTGTATGATCTATCCAATTTAAGAACCTCTTTTTTTGTGCAGAAGTCTATACATTCAGAAAAAAACTCTCTATATGCGTCCTTTCTTGTGCACATCATCTTTGAGTGAACAAACCAAAATAGAGCTTACTAACCTAACCTGCAGTACATATGGAAGGACACACAATGATTATGCACATCCTATAAACATGATTTAGATAATATGCACCCTTTACTTTGTAGAACACCATCAAGACATCTTAGAGAGTAAATGATTTCATATTTGCTCAGTTACTAGATTTTTGTTTCATGAAATACCAAGGGTCGAAAATGTAACTATATAAAATAAACAGTGGACCCTAATTTTGGAGAATACTGTAATAAAAAAAGCAACATTGGAACATTGGAATGTTAAGCACTCCAATGGACACAATGGAGTGCTCCTGGCTTCTAATGGCTGGTATGAGCCCCGAGGACACAACATTCCATTGTTTGCAGCTCACAGCAACAGCTGTGAACAAAGGTCTCACGGATCCCCAGGGATATCAATCCCACTGTGCTCCGTGACGGCTGTGTTTTACAAATTAGAACATTCTGCCCTGATGGGGCGGAATGTTCTAATAGCTTTATAGCTTGCTGTATCTGGGCTATACCTGCAATTAAAGGCGCGCTCTATTGTTAAAGGCCCGAGCCAAGCTGGAGGTGGCCTTTAATGGCCGGTATAGCCCGCTTTGGCGGACTGTAAAGCTATATAAAATCCTACTTGATCATGAAAAATTCCTATTTAAGAATTCATGTGTGATGCTTGTTGAAACATTACACTTACGTAGGTGTGTGAAATGTATTCACGTCTGAGCTGAATCGTGGTGTAAAGGATTGCTGTGTGAATCGGGCATGCTTGAATAGGCTAATTGGGAGATGGATTGTGCGCTGCTGAGTGTTCTAAGTGTGTGAGTATTCCATCAGGTGAATTAAGAGAAGGGCTAATTTGTATTAAACTCTAGCTCCTTTTAGGTTTTTTTGTATATGTGGAACATTGTACCTGTACTTGTAGACAGTTTAATAAACTTACTGATACAACCTTGTTGTACATGTGGATCATGAATCCTACAGTCCTCCTTGTTAAGTGCTGACCTTTGTGTGCTTTGTGTGAGAAGAGCCTCTTCAAACACTTAAAAGCAGAGTGCGCTTGACAGATAAGCCTCTTCCATGCATTCCTGCTCACTGATCTATGGGAACAAAGGTATTCATCATGATGGTGTTTTAATAATACAGTTTTGTGGAAAAAGAAAATTACATGTTAACTGTATTTTTCATGGACAGGGTGCTTTAAAAAGGGATTGTTAAATGGGAACTCGTCAAACAGGTTTTCATCAGACATACAGTCCCTTTAGCAGTGTTCACTTACCCCTTGTATGCAAAAATGCAATTAACTCACCTTCCTACTCACCCAAGTACTTGTAAAGTCATTATAAGTCTGAGTGAGTCCAGCTACTCAGATTAAAGGTGTTTTGCTTTCCAACCTACTTAAAGCAGTTTTTAAACATCTTACCTTAGTCATTTGGGAGGTGGAAATAAAGGGGAGCATTTGCCATGCACGTTTCTGTTTTTTTCAGTGTCACGATGGACATTTTGCAGACCCTTTATCAATGAACAAAACTTCCCCTTTATAAGGCAAAGAATGAACGTGTATGGCAAAGGCTGCTGCTTGACCTGGATAATTCCATTCCCGTGGTTTGAGAGGTGTGCTCCGGATCAATGGACCCATCTGCAAGCTTCTTGAGATCCTCCGCTGGACCCAGCTACACATAGAGCAGGGGAGCTGCTTGTGTCCCCAGCATGAGACATCTGCCAGTTGAGATCTTCAGGACTGTGTGTTGAGTGTGCTAGAGCTCCAGGGGCTAGTGTGAGGGGAAGCCTAGAGGGCAAAGAGCAGATTAGACCATCGCTGGCAGCTGAAACACACAGATAACAATGAGCTCAGCACATGAAAGGAGGGGTGTATATGATTAGTTTCACTCAAAAATGGAGGCTGACAATGGTGTATGGCAGCTGTGAGAAAATCCTCCCTTCATGGTTGATTCTGTCAGTAGGGAAGCTGGAGGAAATCCAAGTATAAATACACCTAAAATGATTTTAAAATAAATGGTCCTCAGTTCTGTTCAATAATGACACGGCCAGATTAGCCACTGTTTGAGGAAAGATTCATCCTAGTTATAACCACTTTAGAAAATGTGCCAAATCTAGGTCAGAAAGCAGGAACACCAAAATGTAATCCTACTTGAATCTTGTTTGAATGTGTATTCTCTTAAGTTTCTCAATGTGTTCTCAATACAAATGTCACCAACGTCTTGTGTATAATAACATTTTATTCTTTTGAAGAACTATTGGTGTCCATGCTCCTTTCAGGGGCAACTGAAATGCATGTTTATAAAGCAGCAGAACACAATGTTCCTTCACGTATATCAGTTACATCTGATCATGATATCATTATCACATCCTCCTACCCATTAAATAACCATGCAACAAATCTGTAGTTTTCAGTATCTTTTTAGCCTCTTCTCTTTAAACTAGGACCTACACTCCGCTTCCAAGGCGAAGGCATGTACTAAGTACAAACTATACAGGACAAGGATCTTGTTATACAGAGGCATCTGAGGCTGCTTTAAGTATTACTGACAACTCCCCCACACTCCTTGAGATGGGCTCTTCGATTTTATTACATTAACTACATCTAAAGGCAACACAAACAAATATTTAGGGGAGAGCTGGTCTTTTTGCAATTTTGTAAATGACAGATCTTGAGTGAAACTATTGTCAAAATGGAGTGGTGCAATAAACAGCAACAAGCACACTCAGGAGGGGTGAATGGAAGGAATCACTCATTTTAAAAACATTTCCAGGAACAGATCTGTCCCATTGTCTCAGATTTCTTTGTCCCAGCTATCTTTGCTCACTGTGTGCCTACGGCCCTGAAGTGGCCAGGCAAACGAGAGACTGCAAAGAAATTGACTGGTTTTCAGATCCAATTAAAAGTTTCTGTTAATCAAATAATGCCTCCAAAATTGATTTATGCTCACAAATATGCATATAGCACCTTGAAGTAAAAAGCTCAACTTCAAGCATTCTTAAAATACAGAGGTGTATTTTATGTTATATATTTGATTTTGCTCGACTGCAGAATGTGGTGGTAAATCAGCAGTTTAGAAATAATTGTAATTTCTTTTAGCTTGTGATCCCAGTGTTTCGGCCGTACTGTAATCTAGTATATGGGGCGATAATGGAATCTGGTAAAGTGGCCACCATCTGCTGTATCCTTCCGGTACTGCAGATTCTGCATCTTTCGGGTTGTTCAGTTTTTCTCTACACATTTGGTAAATCATGTAGTAGAATGTTAACTAAATTATTATATGTATTTATAAAGCACATGTATCACCAAAAAAGTATAATAGCACTGGGAGCCCTAAATACCAGGGGGAAAGTCCGGCTGCACCGACTGTCCAAGAAAGGGCACAGGAAATTACTGAGGAAATAGCCAGGTTTTCAAGGCTTCCCTGAAGCGTAAATGGTTTGTTGAGAGTCTGAGGGCGGCAGGAAACTGATTCTATAGTTGGGCTGCTTTCACTGAAAATGCCGTCCTTACTGTCTGTTTTTCTTGAAATTCGTTATGCAACTAAGGTTGGATTAGGAGGATCTAAGATATCTCCTAGGTGAGTATTTTTTAAACCGGTTTTGCAATGGAATAGGTCCAGTACCTTGAAGAGTTTTAAAAACAATACATAAGGACTTAAAGAATATCCTCTGTTTGACTGGTAGCCAATGCAGTTCCTTCAAGGCATCCGGGCCGGTTTAAAGCCAGTTTGGCCGCCACAGCTTGAACACCATATAATCCGCCTATTAGGAAGTCTGGGGCACCTAAGAGGAGATAATTGCAATAGTCAAACCTACTCAAGATCACTCTGTGCACAATCAGTGTTTTAGCATGAGAAGGCAGCATGTGTAGATGTTTTTGCAGGCCTCAGTTTGTTGTCAACAATCACTCCCAGATAGCGAACAAGGGTAGATGAAAGACGCTCATCCTTTACTGGTAATGGGCAGAACTTTGTATGGTATGTTATGAGTAACCCATGATTTCTGGGTTTCATTTTGTCTTTTTATGACCACATATAACTGTTTATGCCTCTACTTTAATCAGTATGAGGTTTCTGAACTACCTCGTACTTTTCACTATATGTTAAGTTCCACCCAATTGTCTAGTTTCCTTCTGCTTGCTCTGTTGCTTAAATGGTTATTCAGCTTTTCTGCGTGTATTCCTGATTCATGTACTCAGTGTCTTCTGTAACAGTTTTCAAATGTAACTTGGATGGCCACATGCAATGATGAAATCAGCAATTAGTTTTATCTCCACACGCTGTACAGTATTTTGAACATTTAAGTCACTGCTGTTGCAAGTACCTCTGTAGATGAAGGATAGTTTCCTGTAGCCTTGCACTGTTCCTCAATGCCCAAGCCTCCATCTACTCTGCATCAGGTATAATTTTTCAATTGAATTCTTGTTAAAATGCAAAATATTTAGAGGATTTTCTGATTTCCCTAGTAGGGACTGTCTAATGCCATAAGAGAGGACTTTTTTACTTGAAGGTCTTGGCACATTCAGAACATGCATGCGGTTGCACACTAGTATGAGATCTCTTGTGTATTATTAGTGACATCTTTATAAAAATATATTTTGCGACATTCAGAATTTTTACATGATTTCAGTCTACGGTGACTGTCATATGATCACCCTATGTAGTGAAAGACATTTCACATGAAGGGCCAGATTACAAGTTGCTTGTAATGCAAACCCCTGTTTACGAATTAGTCCGAATTACAAGTTTGAAAGTATTTAATGCATCCGATATTTATCGGATGCATTGAATAACTCAACCTTTGTTAACTTTCAGCAGGTCAAACCTACCGAAACTTAACATGGGGAAACGTACTGTATTTACGATATAATGCAGATTTTGGTGCGTTAAACACCAAAATCCGCCCGCCTGGTATTCCCCATAAACTTGAAAAGGTGTTATTTATTACACTTGATAAATAACGTACCCTGTGGTATAATTATTTGTAAAGGGAGATAAATAACGCAGCAACCCGTAATCAGGCCCTTAGTACAATCCTATGATTTCTTTCCTTTATCTCTTCTCAGATGGAGTGACACATGATCCTTTTCCTCGAAAGCGTTGTCACATTAAGTAAACGTACAGGATTTCTCTGTTGAAAATTCTCTCATTTGTTACTGGATCCTCACATGTAATCAAGGTGTGTGGCTTCTCAGGTGATGCAACAGATTACCTTTTTGTCTGAAAGCTTTAGAACATTCATAATTTTTATATGGTTTCTAACCACTGTGAACTCTCTGATGTATTATGAGCGACGCCTTTGTACTGAAAGCCTTCTCACATTCAGAACATTTATATGGCTTCTCACCACTGTAAACTCTCTGGTGTATTATGAGCGGCGCCTTTGTACTGAAAGCCTTCTCACATTCAGAACATTTATATGGTTTCTCACCACTGTGAACTCTCTGATGTATTATGAGCGGCGCCTTTGTACTGAAAGCCTTCTCACATTCAGAACATTTACATGGTTTCTCACCGGTGTGAGTTATCTGGTGACTGCATAGTTCACTTATTCCCTTAAAAGCTTTTGACATTCCGAACATTTATATGGTTTCTCGCCAGTGTGATTTCTTCGATGTATTATTAGCGGTCTCTTTCCAGTGAAACACTTGTCACACGCATAACATTTATATGGTGTCTCACCGGTGTGATTTCTTTGATGTATTATTAGCTGGCTCTTTGTGATGAAACACTTGTCACATTCAGAACATTTATATGGTCTCTCACCGGTGTGAGTTCTCTGGTGTATGGATAAATCACCTCTTCCGTTAAAAGCTTTTTGACACTCAGAACATTTATATGGTGTCTCGCCGGTGTGACTCCTTTGATGTATTATTAGTTGGCCCTTTCCAGTGAAACACTTGTCACACTCAGAACATTTTTACGGTTTCTCGCCAGTGTGTGTCCGCTGATGTCTCATCAGATTTGTTTTTTGACGGAAAGCCTTATTACATTTAGAACATTTATATGGTTTCTCGCCAGTGTGTGATCTCTGATGTGTTATCAGATGTGTTTTTTGACGGAAAGCCTTATTACATTCAGAACATCTATATGGTTTTTCCCCCGGTGTGAATTCTCTCATGTGATGATAAATCTCTCTTTCGCTTGAAAGTCTTGTCACATTCAGAACATTTATATGGTTTCTTACCAGTGTGATTTCTTTGATGTATTATTAGTTGGCCCTTTCCAGTGAAACACTTGTCACACTCAGAACATTTGTATGGTTTCTCGCCAGTGTGTGTCCACTGATGCCTCATCAGATTTGTTTTTTGACGGAAAGCCTTATTACATTCAGAACATTTATATGGTTTCTCCCCAGTGTGTATTCTCTCATGTGATGATAACTCACTCTTTCCCTGGAAAGTCTTGTCACATTCAGAACATTTATATGGTTTCTCACCGGTGTGAGTTCTCTGGTGACTGGATAGTCCACTTAATCCCTTAAAAGCTTTTTGACATTCAGAACATTTGTATGGTTTCTCGCCGGTGTGATTTCTTTGATGTATTATTAGGTGGCTCTTTGTGTTAAAACAGTTATCACACTCAAAACATTTATGTGGTTTCTCGCCAGCGTGTGTTCTCTGATGTGTTATCAGAACTGAATTTTGACGGAAAGCCTTATTACATTCAGAACATCTATATGGTTTTTCCCCAGTGTGAATGCTCTCATGTGATGATAACTCACTCTTTCGCTTGAAAGTCTTGTCACATTCAGAACATTTATATGGTCTGTCACCGGTGTGAGTTCTCTGGTGACTGGATAGACCCCCTCTTCTGTTAAAAGCTTTTTGACATTCAGAACATTTATATGGTTTCTCGCCAGTGTGATTTCTTTGATGTATTACTAGCTGGCTCTTTCCAGTGAAACACTTGTCACACTCAGAACATTTATATGGTGTCTCGTCGGTGTGATTTCTTTGATGTATTATTAGCTGGCCCTTTCTGATGAAACACTTATCACACTCAAAACATTTATGTGGTTTCTCGCCAGCGTGTGTTCTCTGATGTCTTATCAGAACTGAATTTCGACAAAAAGCCTTATTACATTCAGAACATCTATATGGTTTTTCCCCAGTGTGAATGCTCTCATGTGATGATAACTCACTCTTTCGCTTGAAAGTCTTGTCACATTCAGAACATTTATATGGTCTGTCACCGGTGTGAGTTCTCTGGTGGCTGGATAGATCACCTTTTCTGTTAAAAGCTTTTTGACATTCAGAACATTTATATGGTGTCTCGCCGGTGTGATTTCTTTGATGTATTATTAGCTGGCTCTTTGTGATAAAACACTTGTCACATTCAGAACATTTATATGGTCTCTCACCGGTGTGAGTTCTCTGGTGTATGGATAAATCACCTCTTCTGTTAAAAGCTTTTTGACATTCAGAACATTTATATGGTGTCTCACCGGTGTGATTTCTTTGATGTATTATCAGCTGGCTCTTTCCAATAAAACACTGGTCGCACTCAGAACATTTGTACGGTTTCTCGCCAGTGTGTGATCTCTGATGTGTTATCAGATTTGTTTTTTGACGGTAAGTCTTATTACATTCAGAACATCTATATGGTTTTTCCCCAGTGTGAATTCTCTCATGTGATGATAACGCACTCTTTTCGTTGAAAGTCTTGTCACATTCAGAACATTTGTAAGGTTTCTTGCCGGTGTGATTTCTTTGATGTATTATTAGGCGGCTCTTTGTGATGAAACACTTATCACACTCAGAACATTTATGTGGTTTCTCGCCAGCGTGTGTTCTCTGATGTTTTATCAGAACTGAATTTTGACGGTAAGCCTTATTACATTCAGAACATCGATACGGTTTTTCCCCAGTGTGAATTCTCTCATGTGATGATAAATCCCACTTTTTCTTGAAAGTCTTGTCACATTCAGAACATTTATATGGTGTCTCACCGGTGTGATTTCTTTGATGTATTATTAGCTGGCTCTTTCCAATGAAACACTTGTCACACTCAGAACATTTGTAGGGTTTCTCGCCAGTGTGTGATCTCTGATGTCTCATCAGATTTGTTTTTTGACGGAAAGGCTTATTACATTCAGAACATCTATATGGTTTTTCCCCAGTGTGAATTTTCTCATGTGATGATAAATGTCTCTTTTCCTTGAAAGTCTTGTCACACTCAGAACATTTGTAGGGTTTCTCTCTTGTGTGATTTCTGTGATGAAGTACTAGGTCACCCTTTTGATTGAAAGTCTTGTCACATTCAGAACATTCACATGGTTTGTTACCAGTATTAGTTTGTTGATGTATAATCAGCAGTCCCTTTGGAATGAACGTCTGGTCATACCCAGTGCATGTATATGGTCTTGGTTCAGCATAGCCAGACTTTTGTCCAATGAGCAAACCATTTGTGATAAAACCTTTACATTTGAGGAATTGAAATGTTTCTTCTTCCGTATGGTTTTGTTTGCCTACCATCAAATGGCTTTTTCTAATAAAAGGCTTGGTAAACATTGTAGATTTGTTGTGTCTTAATATGTATAGATGTCCTTGATTTTTTGCCATATGTGTATTTATATAGAAATCTGTCACATTTAGGGCATTTGTGCACAGCCTCCATTATGCATACACTAAGTTTAAATTATTACATTCTTGTAAAAAAATTGCAGAGATACTGAGTAAACGCATGTAGCTTCTCCTGTGTCTGTCCAGCTTAGTAATTTCATGTTAGCTAAATTTTACTTACACATATAAATGAAAAATAACTTCTCTACATTGTAAATTCTTAGCACTAGTATTAGAACTGCAAAGTTGTGAACTTCACTGAAGTGCACAAGTGTATTTAACTTCACAAATTAGGTAAATCCTTTCTACTGATTGTCCCACTGTGTATAGGTGCTCAGCTAAGTTAATAGCTTGGAGGTATCACTTCTCCATTCTAGCTGTCTCCTATTTCCTTTCTCATCAGTATAAAGTCAATATTACAGCATCAGTTGGCATTTTTAAAGCACATTTAGTGCTCAGTTATGATCTCTTTCTTTATGGCACATGTGATTTATTATAAGAAAGCCATTTCTCATATCCTGTACTCTTCTCATATTCAGAGTTTATTTACATGGCAACGCTCTGTGCTAGCCTCTACTGAGGGGATATTCTGATGTATTGTTAGAGTTGGCTTTTATGCAGAAGACTGTAATAAGTAGATTGTTCTGTGGCTAGTGTCCAGTGAATACATTTTCTGTTGTTATCCTGGTTACTTTAGCCTGGGAAGATTTATTACATTCTAAACATTTGTGTGGCCTTTCTCCTCTGTAGGTCACTTCATTAGAGTTCCTTGGACTGTTAATATGTTGTCATATTCATGGGATATTCCTTACTCCTTTGTTATGATGTAATATGTCACATTCATCAGACACACATCATTCCATTGGTGTCTGCTATCAATTCTGCACAGAAAAAAAGTGGTTTGTGCAAACAGCGCACATCAGTAACAATTATAGAGCTTCTTTAGTGGAGTAAAGTTTCCGACAACTGTTTCGTACTTTACAGAGGGTTAATGTCTCAAAAGTTGAATTTCAATTCTTGGTGTGAGCGATATTCCTTTGACCATTGCTTGTATTCAGAATTTCTTTCACTTACGGGACAACAAAAAAAAGCATTAGCATTTTATAAGCCAAAAAATACAAATATCAGCATTAAAAAAACAATCAATTTGTTTGTTTTGCTATATGGAAATGAAGTAACAACAGCCAGGAACGCAACTGTAAGTGATAGTCACCGCGCATTAGCTTAGAAATAATATAAACATAATCTAGTGACCACGGTATTTTATTCATATATGAACAAAAACATTTGCAACCTTGTAATGAGGTCCAGAGCACACTGCTGATCAGCCACTACCAATGTTCACAACAAAAATTATAATGGACACTGAGATTTCTGTAATCCAATTACCAAGCACACATCAAGAAACAGGTCAAATTGGTTAACATGACTCTACTGACAACATGGATTACAACAAAAAAACTGGATGTGCAATACAATGATTACAGCATGAACTGACACTGACATAAATACATCTATCATTAAATGGTGACATCCACAGCATGTATTGGGATAAGTAAGAATGCTTCTATGACATTTATTTATTCAGTTATTTGAGGAGCACAGTAATACCAATTATAGTTTTCTGGTACTAAGGGAGAGGAAGCTGCAGCCAGGGGTTAATGTTTTATTGAACAAATTGCCAAGGTTTTAGAAGCTTTGTACAAACAAGGTTATCAGGCATCAATCAGAAATATAAAAAAGAAGAGAATTCCAGAGTTTGGCAACAGTGACTGAAAGGCACACTGACTTTTCGGGGATTGGCAATGGGAAGGCCGAAGACTCGCAAAAAAATGTTTGATCGATTGGCTTTGCCAGTGCTTGTTTATTTTCATGCTTCCCATATTCTTGTTCAAAACGATACCACTGATTTTCAATTAGGAATATTTTTTGGAAATACTAGCATGCGTCAACACATTTTACTAAATGACGCTTCAAAGAAATAGCACCTAAAATTTCATAGTAGCGAAAAGGTTTTTTTCCTACTTGCATTTTTTCTGAACACTTTATTTTGAAAGCAAAGAATCCTCACTCTTGCTTACAAGCTTCTGCAAGCATGTGCATCTAGTCAGAGAGCATTCTGGGAGCATTATAGTTAGCCTAATATTGTTGAACGTTTGTGTGTACACTTTTTTGTTTTTCTGGACCTTAAAACGTTTATTTACAGCGCTCACCCCAATAATGAAGGCTTTTAATCAATTAACCATAAATACAAGTTCGAACAGCATTAACATATGGACACACATATTACCTCAACTGCAGACAGGTCCCTTCTCTCTAAACTGTTAGCCAAAGGGTTTGTGCTGCAGGGGGTTGTGCCTACTTGTCCCAAGCACAAAATAAACATGAAAACTTGTTGCCCTTGACCCCATACAATATGTCCAGACACCCACAGGAATTCCACATACCTGCACCTAGTCAAAAGGGCCACCAAAAAACATATCCCGGCAATTCCTCTGGTATTAAACACCTAAAAAGACTTTGACCGAGAAGACAAGACATTTCTCTTCTTCAATCTCTGTAAATTTGGCATGAGCAAACGTTTCATAGCCACAGTCCAGACGAACTATGCAAATCCACTATCACAGGTGATGGTCAACGGGGTAGACTCACAATTCTTAAAGCAAGAATGTGGCACAGGTCACGGGTGTCCGCTTTCACCACTCTCTTTTGCGCTCTCATTTTCTTTGAATATAGAACCCCTCACAGCCAAAATCAGGGCCAGGGCTACCCCCACGATCTGAGGGATTTCCTTTGGCTCTGTAGATCCCAAAATATGCTACTTGCAGATGACGTATTACTCTTTCTCACCTCCCCTTCAACATCCTTAACAGCTCTACAGCAGGAATTAGCTTGCTACAAAACAGTGGCAGGTTATTGCATTCATATCTACCAATGTTTTGTTGTACGCATGACCCTGCCCAGGCCAGAGATGGAAGCATTGGTGGGCTCTACTCCCTTCCAGTGGCCAAGAAAGATTTAGTATATTTAGGGATTAAAATAACTCCCAAGGTTTTGAACCTTTACCATGCCAAGTAGCACACCCTATTCTCTCTGTGATATGTGGGGTTCGAATCCGGCCAATCATTGTATTTGGATTTTAATTATGAAGAAAAAAACAATTTTGACTTCTCTTTTTAGGCCTATCTGCCCCCAAGGTGGGCAGAAGCCACCAAGACACCAGGTTGTTTTTTTCCCTTTTGTTTTTTTGTGTGTGGGGGGTGGGGGATGCCTTCTTTGGCAAGGATCGCCCCCCCAAAGGGGACAAAGCACTGTTGGGCAGCTCTGCTCCCAAGGGGAGCAGATCAGCCTAGTTTTTTTTTTAGGCCCATCTGCCCCGAGGGGTGCCAGAGACCACTAGACACCAGGGAAAATTTCTAAATGTTTGGTGGCAGGGTGTTGGTCAACTGGCGAAGTGTTTGCAATTGGGATTATAACAGTTTATTTCCCATTTCTGTTCTAGTTAAAAGCTTTTGCTTCCTTTGCTGTGGCTCCTTGATGTTTTGGCAGTGGTTGACCTGCGGTTTGCATAGTTGCATGTATTAGGTAAGTAAAAACAATTTACTCCAAATGACTATTGTTGCCATGCATAAATGACATTTTGTAAGTGGTGTACTAAATGCAGGATTGTGTGTGAAATTGTCTTTAGATTAGTGCACAATATTTGTGTTGTCTTATGTGTATTTCCTTTTCTTTTTTCTTTTTAGTGGGATATCATTGGTGATGGCTGTGCAGAGTAGTTGCTGGTGAGTCTAGCTTTTTCAGGCAATTGAGTGGTATAGTTTTTGAGTACATAACTCTTTGTGATAAAGCCACACTTTGTTTATTACTTATCTTACACAGTGCTAGTTGTTGGTGGTGCATTTGTCCAGTTACTTTTCATAGGAAGGATCATGGCTAGCCGTAGGATGACCGCTCAGCAGGTTGTTGGTGTGCTTTTTGGTGCAGGCAGCCAGCGGCTGAAAGGCTTCCCATTGGAAGACCTGAACTCTGGGTTGCCCCAAACATGGAGCAGCCACAGTTGCTTGCCTTTACTGGTCTCCCAGGGTGTAGAGTGAATATGGAAAACTTTTTGCCTGTCAATTTCTTTCAGTTGTTTATGGACGATGTATTTTTGGAAGAGATTGTTGAGCAGACTAATTTGTATGCAGAGCAGTATTTGAGGGACAACGCTGTCATACTTAGGCCATACTCTAGAGCTAGCCGGTGGATTCCCACAAATCTGGAAGAGTTTAAAAAGTTCTTGGGTTTAACTTTTTTGATGGGTCTGCTAAGGAAGCCATCACAGTCTTCATATTGGTCTACTAGTCCCTTGATGGCAACTGCTATTTTCCTGCAATCATGAGTCGTAACCGGTATGAGCTTTTCTTCAGGTGCAGCATTTTATTGATAATGCTTTAGCCTTGCCACGAGATCACCTTGATTCTGACCGTCTTTTTAAGATTAGTCCTGTCCTTGATCATTTTGTAGATCGGTTTTCAGAGGTCTATGTTCCAGGCAAAAAAATATCTGTAGATGAGTCTTTGGTCCTGTTCAAGGGTCGTTTCGTTTTGCACAGTATGGAATTAAATTGCATATGCTGACTGAAAGTAGTACAGGATATGTTTATAATTTCCAGGTCTAGACTGGTAGGGATTCCAGTATTGACCCCCCTGGTTGTCCGCCCACTTTTGGAGTTAGCGAGAAAATTGTGTGGGAACTTGGTAGACGACTGTTTAACAAAGGTCACCATTTGTACGTAGATAATTTCTACACTGGAGTGCAGTTGTTCAAGGAATTCTTCAGAGTGGACACTGTTGCTTGTGGGACAATCCGCTCTAACCGGAAAGGCTATCCAAGAGAGCTTGTCTGTAATAAACTTGAGAAGGGACAGTACAGTGCCCTGAGGTATGATGAGCTGCTAGCTCTGAAATTTGCAGACAGGAGGGATGTGTACATGCTAACTACCATCCATGATGAGAGTACTTAATCTGTGGCTCTTTGGGGTCAAGTTGCTGAAGTGAGCAAACCTGTGTGCATTTTAGATTACAATAAGCACATGGGTAGTGTTGATAGAGTAGATCAGAGGCTGGAACCTTACACTGCTGCTCGTAGGGCTTATGTTTGGTATAAGAAATTAGCGGTTCATCTGTTCCACTTGGCAACTTTTAATGCTTTTGTTGTGTTCAAGAATAGTTCTCCAGAGTCAAGGATGACATTTGTGAAATTTCAGGAGTCTGTCATAGCGAGCCTTGTTGTGCTGGAACAGGCAAGAGTCCCTAGAGAGACAGTGGTGGCGGACGTGGCTAGATTGAAAGATCGCCCCTTTGCTGAGCACATTCCTACCACGGCCAAAAAAGAAAGACTTTCCTGCTAAGAGATGTAGAGTCTGTGCTCAAAGAGGTATCCGGAAGGAGACTAGGATGTACTGCCCTGATTGTCCTTCAAAGCCTGGGCTGTGTGTGGGTGGCTGTTTCAAGAGTTACCACACTCAAAAACATTATTGGGAATTACTGTGAGCGTAAACTGCCTGTTTTATATTTTCATATGTTCAGTTTCACGGTTGGCCTTACTGTCATGTATTTAGTTCTTTGTTGTTTAAAAAAAAAAGTGATGGTGGTGTGCATGGAGTGGCGCTTGACTGGCGGTGTGCGTGGAGTGGCACTTGGCTGGCGGTGTAAATAGTGACTTGCTGTTGGCCACTGCAACACACTGCTAACCAAACGCCAGTCCACACACTCCCATCAGCTGGTGTGATTGCTGTGTCAGGCATGTCGGGGCATAAAAGTGATGTGCCCTTGAATAGTGCTGTCTATTGATGTGTGTTGTAATGTGCTGGGCCCGCGGCTGGCAGCGTGAATGCTCTTGTGCATGTCATGTATGAAATGTGTGTAAATGGGCTGTAAAGCGGTTTGGTGCCTTGTCGCGGCTTTACAGCTCATGAGCTGTGAGTCATTGGTTCAGTTTTTTGGCCTTTCAGTTATTAACAGTGCATTTCATTTTTGTGAAGTCTCTTGTTAATAAAATTTGATCTACTGAACCATCACTCACCCTCGTGTCAAATCCAACCAGTATGTGTGGTACAAATGACAAAACCTGCTCCGCTGTAATCAGGCGTCGCAGCACACTTGTGACACGCTAGGTGTCTCAGGTGGGAGCCCGATGATGAAGCATGCCACCAACTTGATTGATGGGTGAGGGGTCTTTTTCACATAACCTAAGTGTGTTTCTTTTCATAACTTTAGTGTTTGGAACATCACAGAAGGATGTGGACAAATCAAAATGATCTATTACAAAACTACCTATGTTTCCGGGGGAAGGGGGGAAATGGCACCTAGGCACCCGCCCCCCAGTTTGAAGACCTAGAATCTAGGGAAACCTACCAAACCCAGACTTTTTTTTTAAACTATACACCCGGGTCCAGGGAGGTGTGGCTTGCGTGGATCCCCCAACATTTTCTTACCCAGAATCCTCTGCTAACCTCAAAATTTGCTTAAGAAAGCATACTTTCCACGCTTTTCTTTGTAGGATGACCGCGCCCCACCAAATTTCCTACCACGCAGCATTCCCCACAGTCTCCCAAGTAAAATTATACCCCAAAGCAGAGTCAGCCTAAAAATGTATAAAAGAAAAAAATTGTGCTTATCAACTCGCTGTGCTATCCCCTCAATCTCTACACGTTTTTGGCCTTTTCCTGTTGCAGGCACCCGGGCCACCCACACAAGTGAGGTACCATTTTTATCGGGAGACTTGGAGGAACACTGGATGGAAGGAAATCTGTGGCTCCTCTCAGATTGCAGAACTTTCTATCACCTAAATCTGGGGAAAAAGTGTTTTTTTGCCAAATTTTGAGGTTTGCAAAGGATTCTGGGTAACAGAACCTGGCGAGAGCCCCACAAGTCACCCCATTCTGAATTCCCCTGGGTGTCTACTTTTCAAAAACATAGGTTTGCTAGGTTTCCCTAGGTGCCGGCTGAGCTAGAGGCCAAAATCAACAGCTAGGCACTTTCCAAAAAACACATCAGATTTCAATGTAAAAATGTGATGTGTCCATGTTGCGTTTCCTGTCGCAGGCATTAGGCCTACCAACGCAAGTGAGTTACCATTTTTATCGGGAGACTTGGGGGAACACAGAATAGAAGAACAAGTGTTATTGCCCCTTGTCTTTCTCTACATTTTTTCCTTCCAAATGTAAGACACTGTGTAAAAAGGACGTCTATTTGAGAAATGCCCTGTAATGCACATGCTAGTATGGGGTCCCTGGAATTCAGAGATGTGCAAATAACCACTGATTCTCAACACCTTATCCTGTGCTCATTTTGGAAATACAAAGGTTTTCTTAATACCTATTTTTCACTCTTTATATTTCACCAAGTGAATTGCTGTATACCCGGTGTAGAATGAAAACCCATTGCAAGGTGCAGCTCATTTATTGGCTCTGGGTATCTAGGGTTCTTGATGCACCTACAAGCCCTATATATCCCCGCAACCTGAAGAGCCCAGCAGACATAACGGTATATTGCTTTTGAAAATCTGACATCGCAGGAAAAAAGACGTGCTTTACACCTACAGGAGGAACTGCTGCAGGGAGACTACAGCCCCCCAGACACCTTGCAAGCCCAGAAGGCGGACATCTTTCTGCGACCAGCGCACTGAAGCGCAATGTGTTCCTGCGGGCATGGGACGCATTTTATACTGCTAGAAGAAACTGCTGTTGGGGGCTACAGCCTCCAGGAAGCTTGCAAGCCCAGGAGGCAGGCTTCTTTCCACAGCCAGTACACGGAAGCGCAATGTGTTCCAGGAGGCGCGTTTTATACTGCCAGGAGAAACTGCTGTTGGGGCACTACAGCCACCTTGCAAGCACAGGAGGTGGGCATCTTTCCGCGGACAATGCGCTTAATCACAACATGTTCAAGCAGGAGGCATCCGGGTGTATGCCAGGGCCAAGAGCGGGCCTGGCTTCGGCTGTCATTGCCCTGCGGAGATTCAGCTGGGTCACCCCTCTCATCATCTACATGGTTCGGTTGACAACTTTCTCTTTTGTTTATATCTTCCGTGGGGTATTCTTCCTGTGTGCTTCTAATGGGGAAGCGTAAACGAATCGAGATCGCCCCCAACTCTGCTCCTGGGACCACCGTTGACTGGTTTTTGCAGAGGGAGGTCGGGGTTATCAGCAAGGGGACTGAGCTGGTGGAGGGCCACCTGTCCCTCACCTTCCCCTCCTTATCTCCCAGAGGTCCAGGGACTATGAAAGAGGCACCTAGTGTTGAGTCTAATACTAAAGAGGAGAAAGCTGGGAAGGTAGGGCATGTAGTCAAACCACCGAGCCCCTCGGTTACTGCTTCTCACTGAGGAGCCTGAGGGGTGAAATTCCAAGGTCGACCTTGTGTAATTAAAGCAAAGGGCAAGACAGCCAAAAGGAAGAGAGTTGAAGATGGGTTAAATCTAAAGAGGCTATATCTGTCCACTTCTTCCATCTGTTTGGACACTGGGGCTGGAGAAAACAACAAATCCACAGACATAGTAGAAGATCTCTGTAAGGTTATTGAGTTATTAAGGGAGCAAGCTTGAACCAATTTTGGATCGCCTGGGGAGTCTTAACTGTCCAAGCTGAACTCTATGCTAATTGCTCAGCCTCCGGCACCAGCACCTTCAGTTGTGTCATCTGCAGAGGTTATGTCCTCCAGCTATATGTGTGCTCCACCAGGGCCCACTGCTCTACCTATTATGTCCTCACTGTATCTGAGGGTGGAGGGGAATGAGCAAGGGGTGGAAGGTTAGCAGGCTTCAGGAAGGTCCAGAGGGAAGTGGAGGAGGGAGAGTTTCTGTGCTTGTCAACAGAGCCCCTGGGTCCATGGTTAATACCTTCCCATAGCTTCCACCAGAGTGAATCCCATATGTCTTGGCCCTGAAGAATGTTCCAGCTATTACCCCAAATATGAGACGCGATTCCTCTGCTGTGAAAAATAAAGTAACCTATTGGCTGTTGAGAGGTTCTGGATGGCGCCTCGATTTCTCCAATGAAATATTAATAGTCAGAAGGACTCCCTGGATTGGACCCGGAAAAAACACAGTGTGCGGAAACTGTGTAATTATCAATTCCAAGTCATCCAATATGATTAAATCGTTATTGAAGTGTTTTCACAGCTGGCTCCAAAGTCCCCAGCTCTATTTAGGGTCTTCCCTTAGATAATTGTTACAGGCTGGGGGTGCTCTCAACAAGATTTATGATAGTAAATGTAAATTCAACAGGGGGCCAGTGAACCATATTTTATTGTGGAAATGCATAACTCTTTTGAAGCCCTTTCATCTTTGGATGACTTGGACTGACTCTGCACTAATTTGACTTCAGAGGCCCAGTCATGCTTTGATACTGATATAATGGGGCAAGTGGACTAGGTGCTCATGGAGCAGGAGGGGGCCTCTGACAGGGGCTCTTTATCTGCCCTATCTGACTCAGAGTCCACCCCAGGGGCTATTATGGCTGATCAAAGAGGGCTTAGAATCCTGTCATGGAATACAGATTGTGTTCACACTAAACTAAATAATCCCGATTGGTTCTCTGTTACCAACAATGCAGACACTGTCTTACTGCAAGAGACCTGGTCGTTAGAGGACTTTAGTATAAATGGTTGGTTTTTACACACTCTGTAGCTCACCTAGTCCATCTCACGCGGGAAGGGCGCAGTGGGATTTAGCCATTTAATTCTCTATTAAATTAATAAGCCTTTCAACTAGTATAATCACTTTTACACCTATTTTTCAGTTGGCATTACTGCAAATTCGATATTGATGGTATTCTAGTGAATTTGTTTTACAATATGTTCGATTCCTGTGCAACAACTGTGATTGATGATATGGAGAATGTCCTAATGAACTTCCTGGGCTTTCATAATAAGGCAGGGGACTTCAAACTAGGGTGCGGGCGCTCCGAGGGGGCCTCAAGTGATCCCAGGGGGCAGCACCAGGCTCTGGTCAAAAGAAGAATTATGCATATAACAATGTTATATTTTGTTTTTAGGAGAAAAACATTTATTGCCTTCTTTAAAAAGTAACATAAAGTAAATGCAATGTTTAAATAAATCTAGACATATTTAAACATTGCCAACTTAATAGAATAATTGTGAAAAATTCGGAGGGGGCTCAATGATTATTTTCTTTCTACGGGCATTAAAAACTTTAAAAAACCACTGTAATAAGGAGTCATTAATAATCTGGGGAGGGATTTTGAAACGAGGTTGTGCGGAAAGGGGGGGGAATCTCTCGTCTTTTGGAATTGATGTAAAAGAGGGGTGATTATTTACATTACCCGCACACTCCTTTCGAAGAGGCACTGGACAGGATTTTCATTTCCAAATGCCTGACATTTGCTAAAGAATATAAAGCAGATGGATTTTCTTCACTCCCTACTTATATTGGGGTAGGAAGTAAGATTGACTGTTTCTTTTTGTCCCAGGATTTAGCAGAATTAATATTAGATTATAATGTATTCGCCTCCTGTTTCAGTGACCATAATCCACTAGTCCTTCAATTACTTTTGATGGGTGACAGGTGGCAGTGAGAGAATGTGGCATTATTTCACTCGTGTAATAATGGCATTAAGATTAAATGAGAAAGACTGGTCAACAAGGCTTTCCAGCATATACTTATTAGAGATTTTAGTATTGATCTCGGAGGAGGAGTCTCCAGCAAATGTCACTGTTGCCCTCAGTGCTATATGCACCACTGTGGATAAGGGGCTGACGTTAAAAAATGTCGCTAAAAACCCACCACCTGTAGGCTGGTTTAACCAGGCGTGTACATTGTCCCATAAGAGGCTGAAAATGGCATTATCCACCTCACCAAACTCTAAGGACAATAATCAGAGTGCAAGGAGGAACAATAAAGCTGTAGTGTCATGTGAGTTAGCAACAATGGACTCCTTTCGGCTCCTGGTGGACTCTGCAGGGCTGTGACGTAAGGGTTCCAATGTAGTGAAGTGAATGCCAGTTTAGAATGTCGAGTTTGCAGTCACACGCAGATGAATTAAGACCTGTAATACCAAGCTTTGTTTGTGGTGCAGTCATTGGCAGGTCCCCAGGCTGGTGAGGATGCTACAACTACAACAAGATAGGGGATACATAACCAGAAGAGTGACAGTGTTCTCCTAGAGAGTTTGCTTTGGTGAAGCAAACTGCTCATGTGTGTCATGAGTGCAAGAGTCGAAGTGGAGAATCAATGTTTGGCGTATGGGCAGTCAAAGCACCACTCCAGTCGGGGTAAAGCAAGTAACGATAATGAAAGCTTCACTGAGAAGTTTACACATCTTTGGCCAAGAACCTGCTGGTAAGCCCGTAAAGAGAGGTACTGTGCCACTATGCAACAGAGATATACATCGTACGGAGTAATAATGCTAAAGGCCGATACAACAAGAGGCAAGTTTCCTGCAATTGCCAAAGATGATCCAGAACCAGCACGTTAAAAGGCCTCAGAGATGGTTTGCATAAACAACATCACCAAACAGCACTGGCAAGAAAGCTACTTTCAATGGCAGCAAGTTCCACAAATGGTTATTGTAGGAAGTTGGCTCTGTATGTGCTATTTCAAAGTAAGGAATAGCATGCACAGAGTCCAAGGGTTCCCCTTAGAGATAAAATAGTGGTAAAAAGAGATAATACTAATGCTCTATTTTGTGGTAGTGTGGTCGAGCAGTAGGCTTATCCAAGGAGTAGTGTTAAGCATTTGTTGTACATACACATAGACAATAAATGAGGTACACACACTCAGAGACAAATCTAGCCAATAGGTTTTTATATAGAAAAATATCTTTTCTTAGTTTATTTTAAGAACCACAGGTTCAAATTCTACATGTAATACCTCATTCGAAAGGTATTGCAGGTAAGTACTTTAGGAACTTTAAATCATAAAAATTGCATGTATACTTTTCAAGTTATTGACAAATAGCTGTTTTAAAAGTGGACACTTAGTGCAATTTTCACAGTTCCTAGGGGAGGTAAGTTTTTGTTAGTTTTACCAGGTAAGTAAGACACTTACAGGGTTCAGTTCTTGGTCCAAGGTAGCCCACCGTTGGGGGTTCAGAGCAACCCCAAAGTTACCACACCAGCAGCTCAGGGCCGGTCAGGTGCAGAGTTCAAAGTGGTGCCCAAAACGCATAGGCTTCAATGGAGAAGGGGGTGCCCCGGTTCCAGTCTGCCAGCAGGTAAGTACCCGCGTCTTCGGAGGGCAGACTAGGGGGGTTTTGTAGGGCACCGGGGGGGACACAAGCCCACACAGAAATTTCACCCTCAGCAGCGCGGGGGCGGCCGGGTGCAGTGTAGAAACAGGCGTCGGGTTCGCAATGTTAGTCTATGAGAGATCTCGGGATCTCTTCAGCGCTGCAGGCAGGCAAGGGGGGGATTCCTCGGGGAAACCTCCACTTGGGCAAGGGAGAGGGACTCCTGGGGGTCACTTCTCCAGTGAAAGTCCGGTCCTTCAGGTCCTGGGGGCTGCGGGTGCAGGGTCTCTCCCAGGCGTCGGGACTTTGGATTCAAAGAGTCGCGGTCAGGGGAAGCCTCGGGATTCCCTCTGCAGGCGGCGCTGTGGGGGCTCAGGGGGGACAGGTTTTGGTACTCACAGTATCAGAGTAGTCCTGGGGTCCCTCCTGAGGTGTTGGATCTCCACCAGCCGAGTCGGGGTCGCCGGGTGCAGTGTTGCAAGTCTCACGCTTCTTGCGGGGAGCTTGCAGGGTTCTTTCAAAGCTGCTGGAAACAAAGTTGCAGCCTTTCTTGGAGCAGGTCCGCTGTCCTCGGGAGTTTCTTGTCTTTTCGAAGCAGGGGCAGTCCTCAGAGGATGTCGAGGTCGCTGGTCCCTTTGGAAGGCGTCGCTGGAGCAGGATCTTTGGAAGGCAGGAGACAGGCCGGTGAGTTTCTGGAGCCAAGGCAGTTGTCGTCTTCTGGTCTTCCTCTGCAGGGGTTTTCAGCTAGGCAGTCCTTCTTCTTGTAGTTGCAGGAATCTAATTTTCTAGGGTTCAGGGTAGCCCTTAAATACTAAATTTAAGGGCGTGTTTAGGTCTGGGGGGTTAGTAGCCAATGGCTACTAGCCCTGAGGGTGGGTACACCCTCTTTGTGCCTCCTCCCAAGGGGAGGGGGTCACAATCCTAACCCTATTGGGGGAATCCTCCATCTGCAAGATGGAGGATTTCTAAAAGTCAGAGTCACTTCAGCTCAGGACACCTTAGGGGCTGTCCTGACTGGCCAGTGACTCCTCCTTGTTGCTTTCTTTGTTCCCTCCAGCCTTGCCGCCAAAAGTGGGGGCCGTGGCCGGAGGGAGCGGGCAACTCCACTAAGCTGGAGTGCCCTGCTGGGCTGTGACAAAGGGGTGAGCCTTTGAGGCTCACCGCCAGGTGTCACAGCTCCTGCCTGGGGGAGGTGTTAGCATCTCCACCCAGTGCAGGCTTTGTTACTGGCCTCAGAGTGACAAAGGCACTCTCCCCATGGGGCCAGCAACATGTCTCTAGTGTGGCAGGCTGCTGGAACCAGTCAGCCTACACAGCTAGTTGGTTAAGTTTCAGGGGGCACCTCTAAGGTGCCCTCTGTGGTGTATTTTACAATAAAATGTACACTGGCATCAGTGTGCATTTATTGTGCTGAGAAGTTTGATACCAAACTTCCCAGTTTACAGTGTAGCCATTATGGTGCTGTGGAGTTCGTGTAACACAGACTCCCAGACCATATACTCTTATGGCTACCCTGCACTTACAATGTCTAAGGTTTTGTTTAGACACTGTAGGGGCACAGTGCTCATGCACTGGTACCCTCACCTATGGTATAGTGCACCCTGCCTTAGGGCTGTAAGGCCTGCTAGAGGGGTGTCTTACCTATACTGCATAGGCAGTGAGAGGCTGGCATGGCACCCTGAGGGGAGTGCCATGTCGACTTACTCATTTTGTTCTCACTAGCACACACAGGCTTGTAAGCAGTGTGTCTGTGCTGAGTGAGGGGTCTCTAGGGTGGCATAAGACATGCTGCAGCCCTTAGAGACCTTCCTTGGCATCAGGGCCCTTGGTACTAGAAGTACCAGTTACAAGGGACTTATCTGAATGCCAGGGTGTACCAATTGTGGATACAATGGTACATTTTAGGTGAAGGAACACTGGTGCTGGGGCCTGGTTAGCAGGGTCCCAGCACACTTCTCAGTCAAGTCAGCATCAGTATCAGGCAAAAAGTGGGGGGTAACTGCAACAGGGAGCCATTTCTTTACACAAGCCCCCCCCAGCTCACAGGCCAGGAGACTCAGCCCAAGCTGGGAGAGTCTTCCTAGTCTGTCAGGCGAGGAAGAGTAGGAGAAATAGGCTGGTTAGTTGCAGGGCCTACTCTGCCTTACATCCTTCTGTTCAGGTCATTCCCTTTGGGGAACTGACCCACTTCCACAGTGATAGGACCTAGTCTGAATTGCCTCTTGTCTGTCTCTTCAATGTCTCCACCCATTCTTTTTATTTTGGGTTTAGAGGTATCCACCTCTGCTAATCTTATCTTAGCCAGGGTCATCCCTAGCTTACCCAAAGAGGTTACCCAGAGCTGGAGTAACCCCACCATGACCAACAGGGTCAGGGGGCCTAACTTGCTATTTGGCATGGGGTCTGACCACCATGCCAAGGATAGTGCAGCCATAAAGGCTAACACCCAGCAGAGGCCACTGACAGCTGTCAGTGCCCAGAACCACACCTTTAGCTCTTCACCTACAAGGGAAGGGGCTAAGTTACAGGCTTCTTTGGGTTCAGGTTGCCTGTCTGCTGTATTAGAGTGGGGGGTTACCACATCTTGTAGTAAACACCCTTCTTCCACTCTTTCTTCTGTTAGCTGAGGAGCCACCCACTCAGGTTTAACAGTTGCCTGACTAGCCAGGACTTCTTGTGGGTCAGGTTGGACTTTATCAGGGCCATTTTTGGAGTTCTCCCCTACTGGAGCAAAATCTCCTTGGCTTGCTGTAACCTTGGCTAAAGGTTGTCCACCCTTCCTACTCTGTTTTCTTTTCTTCTTCTTCTGGGGCCTGCTTGCATTTACTGCAGAGGCAGGACTTCCAGAATCCTTGGGAGAGGACTGGCACTGGACCAGTTTCTCTCTTGGGCTCTGACTAACCTCTGGGTAGTCATTTCCAAGGAGACAATCAAGGGGGAGGTCTGTACTGACTACTACCCTTCTCCAGCTAAGAGTGCCACCCACTTCTATGGGCACTAAAGCCACAGGCCTCTTAGTGACCCTGTCTAGGCTAACTCTTACCCTGGCAGTCTCACCTGGGATGTACTGGTTTGAGAGCACCAGCCTGTCATGCACAATAGTGTGACTGGCACAAGTGTCTCTCAGGGCAGTGGTTGGGATTCCATTCACCAGTAGGTGGTGGAAGTGTCTACTTCCCTCTGGAGTCTCCAACTCACCTGTTGAGCCCTGTTTCCAGTTGAAGGCTAGGAAGACCTCCTCATCTGAGGAGTCATCTCCCATGGCTACACTGGTTACCCCAGGAATTTTGTTCTGGGGTTTGTTTTTGGGACAAGTGTCCTTGGTGTGGTGCCCAGACTGTTTACAGTTGTGGCACCATGCCTTAGTGGCATCCCAGTTCTTACCCTGGTACCCACCTTTGTTTTGGGTTGTGTCTTGGGGCCCACCCACCTGTTCTGGTTTTTGGGGGCCTACAGAGGACTCTTTTTCTTTGTTTCTAGTGTCACCCACTTTCTCCTGGGGAGTTTTTGTAACCCCTTTCTTTTGGTCACCCCCAGTGGAAGTTTTGGTTACCCTAGTCTTGACCCAGTGGTCTGCCTTCTTTCCCAATTCTTGGGGAGAAATTGGACCTAGGTCTACCAGATACTGATGCAACTTTTCATTGAAGCAGTTACTTAAAATGTGTTCTTTCATAAACAAATTATAAAGCCCAACATAGTCACACACTTCATTTCCAGTTAACCAACCATCTAGTGTTTTTAATGAGTAGTCTACAAAATCAACCCAGGTCTGGCTCGAGGATTTTTTAGCCCCCCTGAATCTAATTCTATACTCCTCAGTGGAGAATCCAAAGCCCTCAATCAGGGTACCCTTCATGAGGTCATAAGATTCTGCATCTTTTCCAGAGAGTGTGAGGAGTCTATCCCTACACTTTCCAGTGAACATTTCCCAAAGGAGAGCACCCCAGTGAGATCTGTTCACTTTTCTGGTTACACAAGCCCTCTCAAAAGCTGTGAACCATTTGGTGATGTCATCACCATCTTCATATTTTGTTACAATCCCTTTGGGGATTTTTAGGATGTCAGGAGAATCTCTGACCCTATTTAAGTTGCTGCCACCATTGATGGGACCTAGGCCCATCTCTTTTCTTTCCCTTTCTATGGCTAGGAGCTGCTTTTCCAAAGCCAATCTTTTGACCATCCTGGCTAACAGGGGGTCATCTTCACTGAGAGCATCCTCAGTGATTTCAGAAATGCTGGACCCTCCTGTGAGGGAAGCAACATTTCTGACTATCATTTTTGGAGACAGGGCTTGAGAGGCCCTGGTCTCCCTATTTAGGACTGGAAGGGGGGAATTGCCCTCCAAGTCACTAATTTCTTCCTCTGTGAAGTCATCCTCAGAGGGGTTGGCTTTTTCAAACTCTGCCAACAGCTCCTGGAGCTGAATTTTGGTAGGTCTGGAGCCAATGGTTATTTTCTTTATATTACAGAGAGACCTTAGCTCCCTCATCTTAAGATGGAGGTAAGGTGTGGTGTCGAGTTCCACCACCTGCATCTCTGTATCAGACATTATTCTGCTAAGAGTTGGAATACTTTTTTAAGAATCTAAAACTGTTTCTAGAATCTAATTCAAACTTTTAACAAACTTTTAAACTCTAAAAGACAATGCTAAACAGGGACTTAACACACAAGGCCCTAGCAGGACTTTTAAGAATTTAGAAAAATTTCAAATTGCAAAAATGAATTTCTAATGACAATTTTGGAATTTGTCGTGTGATCAGGTATTGGCTGAGTAGTCCAGCAAATGCAAAGTCTTGTATCCCACCGCTGATCCACCAATGTAGGAAGTTGGCTCTGTATGTGCTATTTCAAAGTAAGGAATAGCATGCACAGAGTCCAAGGGTTCCCCTTAGAGGTAAAATAGTGGTAAAAAGAGATAATACTAATGCTCTATTTTGTGGTAGTGTGGTCGAGCAGTAGGCTTATCCAAGGAGTAGTGTTAAGCATTTGTTGTACATACACATAGACAATAAATTAGGTACACACACTCAGAGACAAATCCAGCCAATAGGTTTTTATATAGAAAAATATCTTTTCTTAGTTTATTTTAAGAACCACAGGTTCAAATTCTACATGTAATACCTCATTCGAAAGGTATTGCAGGTAAGTACTTTAGGAACTTTAAATCATAAAAATTGCATGTATACTTTTCAAGTTATTGACAAATAGCTGTTTTAAAAGTGGACACAGTGCAATTTTCACAGTTCCTAGGGGAGGTAAGTTTTTGTTAGTTTTACCAGGTAAGTAAGACACTTACAGGGTTCAGTTCTTGGTCCAAGGTAGCCCACCGTTGGGGGTTCAGAGCAACCCCAAAGTTACCACACCAGCAGCTCAGGGCCGGTCAGGTGCAGAGTTCAAAGTGGTGCCCAAAACGCATAGGCTTCAATGGAGAAGGGGGTGCCCCGGTTCCAGTCTGCCAGCAGGTAAGTACCCGCGTCTTCGGAGGGCAGACCAGGGGGGTTTTGTAGGGCACCGGGGGGGACACAAGCCCACACAGAAATTTCACCCTCAGCAGCGCGGGGGCGGCCGGGTGCAGTGTAGAAACAGGCGTCGGGTTCGCAATGTTAGTCTATGAGAGATCTCGGGATCTCTTCAGCGCTGCAGGCAGGCAAGGGGGGGATTCCTCGGGGAAACCTCCACTTGGGCAAGGGAGAGGGACTCCTGGGGGTCACTTCTCCAGTGAAAGTCCGGTCCTTCAGGTCCTGGGGGCTGCGGGTGCAGGGTCTCTCCCAGGCGTCGGGACTTTGGATTCAAAGAGTCGCGGTCAGGGGAAGCCTCGGGATTCCCTCTGCAGGCGGCGCTGTGGGGGCTCAGGGGGGACAGGTTTTGGTACTCACAGTATCAGAGTAGTCCTGGGGTCCCTCCTGAGGTGTTGGATCTCCACCAGCCGAGTCGGGGTCGCCGGGTGCAGTGTTGCAAGTCTCACGCTTCTTGCGGGGAGCTTGCAGGGTTCTTTCAAAGCTGCTGGAAACAAAGTTGCAGCCTTTCTTGGAGCAGGTCCGCTGTCCTCTGGAGTTTCTTGTCTTTTCGAAGCAGGGGCAGTCCTCAGAGGATGTCGAGGTCGCTGGTCCCTTTGGAAGGCGTCGCTGGAGCAGGATCTTTGGAAGGCAGGAGACAGGCCGGTGAGTTTCTGGAGCCAAGGCAGTTGTCGTCTTCTGGTCTTCCTCTGCAGGGGTTTTCAGCTAGGCAGTCCTTCTTCTTGTAGTTGCAGGAATCTAATTTTCTAGGGTTCAGGGTAGCCCTTAAATACTAAATTTAAGGGCGTGTTTAGGTCTGGGGGGTTAGTAGCCAATGGCTACTAGCCCTGAGGGTGGGTACACCCTCTTTGTGCCTCCTCCCAAGGGGAGGGGGTCACAATCCTAACCCTATTGGGGGAATCCTCCATCTGCAAGATGGAGGATTTCTAAAAGTTAGAGTCACTTCAGCTCAGGACACCTTAGGGGCTGTCCTGACTGGCCAGTGACTCCTCCTTGTTGCTTTCTTTGTTCCCTCCAGCCTTGCCGCCAAAAGTGGGGGCCGTGGCCGGAGGGGGCGGGCAACTCCACTAAGCTGGAGTGCCCTGCTGGGCTGTGACAAAGGGGTGAGCCTTTGAGGCTCACCGCCAGGTGTCACAGCTCCTGCCTGGGGGAGGTGTTAGCATCTCCACCCAGTGCAGGCTTTGTTACTGGCCTCAGAGTGACAAAGGCACTCTCCCCATGGGGCCAGCAACATGTCTCTAGTGTGGCAGGCTGCTGGAACCAGTCAGCCTACACAGCTAGTTGGTTAAGTTTCAGGGGGCACCTCTAAGGTGCCCTCTGTGGTGTATTTTACAATAAAATGTACACTGGCATCAGTGTGCATTTATTGTGCTGAGAAGTTTGATACCAAACTTCCCAGTTTTCAGTGTAGCCATTATGGTGCTGTGGAGTTCGTGTAACACAGACTCCCAGACCATATACTCTTATGGCTACCCTGCACTTACAATGTCTAAGGTTTTGTTTAGACACTGTAGGGGCACAGTGCTCATGCACTGGTACCCTCACCTATGGTATAGTGCACCCTGCCTTAGGGCTGTAAGGCCTGCTAGAGGGGTGTCTTACCTATACTGCATAGGCAGTGAGAGGCTGGCATGGCACCCTGAGGGGAGTGCCATGTCGACTTACTCATTTTGTTCTCACTAGCACACACAGGCTTGTAAGCAGTGTGTCTGTGCTGAGTGAGGGGTCTCTAGGGTGGCATAAGACATGCTGCAGCCCTTAGAGACCTTCCTTGGCATCAGGGCCCTTGGTACTAGAAGTACCAGTTACAAGGGACTTATCTGAATGCCAGGGTGTGCCAATTGTGGATACAATGGTACATTTTAGGTGAAGGAACACTGGTGCTGGGGCCTGGTTAGCAGGGTCCCAGCACACTTCTCAGTCAAGTCAGCATCAGTATCAGGCAAAAAGTGGGGGGTAACTGCAACAGGGAGCCATTTCTTTACAGTTATGTTGCCGCAGTCCTGAAACGCCTACCACCATTCAATACCAACAAAAAGCAGAACATTGGCAACAGATGGGCTGCTTGGACAGAGACATTTGATGACTTCATTGATGCACTAGAAGAAACAGATAACAAGAAGATTATCAAATACCTTAAGAATCTCGCCGGCAAAGGTAGAACAGAAGTCATAAAGAAAATGCCCTAAGCTGACGAAGATACATACCGTCAAATCAAAGAAACCTTTAATTTCAAATTCAATCCAATGCAGAATATAGATTACGAAGGGTACATTTTCAGACAGGAACGACAAAAAGATGGTGAAACGATAGATGAATTTGATGAGACTGAATACCCTCATCGAACCCTGTAAGTTCAATTAATTTAACAATGAGGAATCTATACATCTAAGAGTTACTGATGGATGGCTGTCAGATTCACTCAGACGGATGCTGAGAGAAACTTAGTCTGGAGCGAGTTCTCATGGCTGCCAGAACTGAAGAGCATGCTGATTGACAAGCTGCTGACCTGTGGGGCAGAGGTATCCAGAGTGAGTCAGTCATGAACATGAAAAATAACCAAAACCATAAGGTTGAAGGGCACAAAGTGATGTCACCACATAAAAAGAAGTTGTGCTTGAGGTGTGGATTTTTGTTTCCACATAATGACAAATGCCCTGCCATTGGACAGATATGCAAAGGCTGTGGGAAGGAGAATAATTTTGTAACGGTTTGCAAGGCGCAGAAAACACTAAGTGCGTCATAGACAAGAAAACAAAATGGATGCCCGAAAGTTCCTGCAGCGATGTTTTAAACACGGCCACAAGGCCAAGCAGCAACACCAGCTGAGGCAAATCGCCACTAAATGAAGGTGATTCGTCATCTAACTCTTCGTCAAAACGGACTTTAGTATCAATATCAAGTGACAGTGAAGAGGATGGTTGTGAGAGGTCAATATTTACTTCAGAAAACCATGCCTCTGTAGACTAGCTGCATGTGAAAAAAAAGCAAGCAAAAAAAAAAAAAAAAAAAAGGAGACACGTAAAAGCATCAAAGTCATTCAAACATCGTCTTAAAATTACACTAAAAGTAAATGGTTGTTTAATACCTTGCGTTGATAAAAATTATGCCTGAGGAGAAATACAATGAATGGTTTCCACTGACAAAACTTATGCCATCGAAAACTAAAGTATGCACATGGGCTGCATCAACACAATTAAAAAGTCAAGGTTCATTTGTAGCAACAATGAAACACAAGAACACAAAAGTATAAGCACCCATTCACGTACTTCAAGATACTGCACCAAGTGCCTGCTTACTCAGTTACTGCACAGCTGCTGATAGGGGACTGATATCAGTGAACTACAACATGAAAGTTCATCACAAAATAGCAAGTCAGTTCCCTTCGTTTTTTTGTGGGTAACGAAAACTTAAGACTATGAAAGTACAATTGCATTTTAATGAGAACGAACGTCCTTTTGCTCAAAGACACAAACGAATTGCATTTCATGTACAAGAAACTGTTGAAAAGAGAGCTTGAATCCCCACTCAAACATGCTATAATTGACCATTCCACTAGTCCAATGGCATGGGTTTATCCCATATCAGTAGTGCCAAAAAAGACAGTGAAGGAGCTGTACGCATCTGTGTTGATATGCGTTAAGCTAACAAGGCAATTGAAAGAGAACGACATCCAGGTCCATACATTGCTGATGTGATCACACAATTGAACATTGCGAAGGCCTTCTCTCGCCTTGATTTGAGCAAAGGATATTATTAGTTGGAACTCAATAAGAATTTCAGGTACATTACCACCTTTTCTACACATATTGGACTGTTCTGATATAAATGAATAAGGGCCTGTTTTAGAATGAGGCAGACGGATTACTCTGTCACAACGGTGCTAGATATCTCGTCTGCTGAAATTTAATCGTATTCTATCCTATAGGATTTAGATTTAAGTGGACGGGATATTCGTCACCTTTGGAACCGAGTTACCCGTCCGCCAAGTTCTAAATCAGGCCCTTTGTTTCGGTGTGTCATCCGCTGCAGAGATTTTTCAAGATGTCATTCAACGTATCATACAGCCTGTCATGAATGATTTCAATTATAGTGATGACATATTGGTTTTCGGAGCTATACAGAAGGATCATGCTAAAGCTCTGACACAAGTGTATTGTTTACTTGCTGATGCAGGTCTAACTATGAATGCTGAGGAATGTGAGTTCAATAAGACAAAACTCAAATTCTTTGGCCATATCTTTCCCGATGGGGGTTTAACCCCCCCCTTCCTGCTAAATTGCAAGCCTTAACAACTGCCAATCCCCCACAGATGTTACCATGGTACATTAATTTCATGGCATCGCCAGTTACTGTTCCAGATACATAAGAGACTTTGTAACAGTGAGTTCTCCCTTGAGAGACAACGAAAAAGAATGATTCATTTCATTGGTCACATGAATACAAGCAAAGCTTTAAGACAATCAACCAGCCTATCAAGAACTCAACTAAAATTACATACTTTGATCCAAAGCTTCATACAGAGGTTGTGATTGATCCTAGCCCAGTCGAGTTAGGCGCGATCCTTGCCCAGCACAGTGGACACCCAAGTGCTTGAAGTCACATTGTGGCATATGCAAGCAGAAGTGTGTCCCTAACTGAACGTGCCTATTCACAGCCTGAGTAAGAAAGTTCAGCGTGGGTGGGTGTGGAGGTTGTGAAAAGTTTCATATGTTTTTATATGGAAAGCCTCTTACGCTTGTGAAAGATCATGAAGCATTATTGACCATCTTTGGCAATCCAAACACCAAGATGCCTCCTTGCATTGAAAGTTGGGGTAACAATTACAAGAATATACCGGGATGTGGAATTCCTATCACCTGACGCCCGGGACATATTGTTTGGGGTCAAGGGCAACACGTTTTCATGTTTATTTTGTGCTTGGGACAAGCAGACCCAACCCCCAGCAGCACAAACTCAGACAGTTTACAGAGAAGAGAACTGTCTGCAGTTGAGGTAATATGCGTGTCCATATGTTATTGCTGTTCGAACTTTTATTATGGTAAAAGCCTTCATTATCAGGGTGAGTGCTGAAAAATCAACTTTTTAAGGTCACACTGCACTACTGACAGTGGTTCCAGAAAAAACAAGCATTTGCAATGCAATAGGAATTGCATTTTCTAAAGTTAGAGCTACTGGCATTATAAATTCAGAACTGGACTTTTCTTGCCACATAAATTGATCAACCCTGTCTCATAATTTCGTCTTTTCCTGCCATGTTTTGTTGGTCACTGGCGACTACGGACATCAGAAATCACAAACCCTTGAGAAGATGAATGCACTATCTTGCATTGTTTAAACAGCTGAACAGAAATTGGAAAATAAGGATGGAAAAGTCTTGCAAGAATTCTTACCTAGCATTTCAACGAGCAGAGTAGCCTAAAAAGATGTATGGCCCCAATAAAGGAGATAAGCAATGCCCTCTGTGCGATGCCCTGAGTGCTGGCAGGAAGGGGCCATGGAGAGAGAGAGAGATACTCAGGAAGCGATGCAACACTAAGCAAGTTTCACATCATTGCTTCTAGGTTTAGCTACATTCTACCAGAAAGGGCATATTGTGGCTTTGTGAGCAGTGAACTAAACGACTGAGTGTTTCTTTTGTAAAATAGGCTTATTTTAGTAGTCCGAGGTAAACGAGGACACCATTGGAATAAAGCCAAAACAAATGTCAGCAACATGGGAGGAATGGAATGCTGCAACAAGGCTCAACAGTTTTAAAAAAACATACCATCGAACATGAAGCATGGCACCGATCTGCGAGAAGAAAGGATCGAGGCTCAGATTAAAGGGAAAACTGTAACCAGGCGGGAGGAGGGAGGTGGGGCCATCACACGCTGGAGGAATCGTGACGTAGTGTGATGGTCAACAAAAATGTTCTCTTAGTGGATGCTCCCTGGGTGGGAACTTAGCACGCAGAGGGACATTTAGCACAATGCACCAATAAAAGTGAAGCATTTAAGACAAGCATAACAAAGAACGAATGGCAAGAGTGGGTGTGGTTAAAGCCTGTATAGTGAACACAGCATGTCTTGCAGAGACAGCGCATTCGCTGCCTAGGCATGACCTAAAAAACTGTACAAACAAGTTTGAAATGTTTAACAATATTAGGCTAAGTATAATGCTCCCAGAATGCTCTCTGATTAGGTGCAAATGTTTGCAGACGCTTGTAAGCAAAAGTGATGATTCTTTGCTTTCAAAATAAAATGTTCCGAAAAAAATGAAAGCAGGAAAAAAACTTTTCGCTCCTTTGAAATTTTAGGTGCTATTTCTTTGAAGCGTCATTTAGTAAAATGTGTTGATGGATGCTAGTATTTCCCCAAAATATTCCTAATGGAAAATCAGTGTAACCATTTTCAACAAGATTAGGGGAAGCATGAAAATAAACAAGTACTGGCAAAGCCAACTGATCTGACATTTTTTGTGACTCTTTTGGTTTCGTCAATGTGTGTCTTGCTTTGACTTGGCTTTTGTAACACTTTCTTATTGTGGGAGCTACCAGGCCCTTACCATTGTAAAAAACACTGGCAAAAATAAAAAAACTTTTTTGGTCTCAAAAAGCACACATTGCCACCAGTGGCGTAACAAAGGCCCCGCAGCCCACTCCCGGGGCCCCCCTCAGCACAGCACCCTACCCTAAGTGAGTCTGGAGGTGAGGGGGCCTCTATATTCTTTGCAGGGGGCCCCGTCCAGTTTCTTTATGCCACTGACTACCACAGTGGTTCCTGGTACTGAACAAATGTTGACAATTTGTGTGACAATATGCTCCTTGTGGAAGAGCAGAATACGATCACTCACAGTAAAGCCAGCCGATAGAGAGAGAAATAGAAGTTTCATAAAAACACAATATCTTTGTTTACGCCAGACCTAATTAGGGACCCACTTCTTGAAGAAAGTCACAAAAGGGCATCCACGGTATATGTATTTGAATTAGTGGCTCTGCACTCTGGGGGCTCCTTAGAGGACCCTACAGAAGTAGACCAGGAAATTGTATTCCTAGAAAGTATCTATGAACTGTATTTTAGCACCAGCAAATATGCATGTGTAGATTTGCTCATATAAAAATCTATTGAGCATTTATAAGTTAACTTTCCCTCCAACCACTTTTTTCCCAACCCTGGAAGAACTTCTACTTCTGCCTTTGTCAGGAGTAAATTTCAAACCTCTCTCATTATGCGAAAAGATTAGAGAAGAGCTGGTAAAAATCCTAAAAAACAGGCTAGTAGGTTTGCAGACTCAAAGGCATTCCAGCCCTGGAACTGTTGCTTACTGCTTCCTCCATTCCAAGAATGTAGATCTGCGGAAAAGAGGCAAAATAAGGAAATTGCTATAGTAGGGACTGAAATTGCAAGTAGTTAAGCCCTACTATAGTAGTAGTCCTGGTATAATCAGAGAGGCTATTGTAGGAAAGTCCCTCTTTCTGGCATGGTTACTCCCACTTTTTGCCTATTGTCAGTGTGCTTAAACTGTTATCACTGGGATCTTGTTAACCAGGACACCAGTGATTGTGCTCACTGGTGTACCCCTGTAAGTCCTAGTATATGGTCCCTAGGTACCCAGGGCATTGGTAAACCAGGAGTACCCAATGGGCTGCAGTACGTATTATGCCACCCATGGAAGCCCATGCAAACTGTGTCTGCAGGCCTGCTATTTGCAGCCTGCGTGAAAAAGTGCATGCACCCTTTCACTGCTGGTCATTACACCACATCACTGTAAGTCACCACTATGGTAGGCCCTTCCAGTCCTAAAGGCAGGATGCAGGTTCTTGTGTGTGTGGGCACCCCTGCAGGAGCAGAGGTGCCCATATGAACTCCAGTTCCAATTCCCTGGACTGGAAGAGGGGGGGAAGCCATTTTAGCTATGTACTGGCCATAGGTCACTACCTATGGTCCAGCTACATAATAGTGACTCTGAACCTAGGCGTGTTTGGTATCAAACATGTCGGAATCATACCCCAATACTGATGCAAGTATTGGTGGCATGATTCCATGCACTCTGGGGGGCTCCTTAGAGTACCCCCCCCTATAGTTCCTACCAGTCTTTCAGGGTCTGCAAGCAGCCCATGCTGCTGCAGCCCCTCAGACAGGATTCTGCCTACCTGCTGCTTGATCAGCTCAAGCAGGGGAAGGCAGAACAAAGGGGTGGTGTTCAGAGCTCCTCCAGGTGGCCACTTTATTCTGCCATTTTGAAAACAAAATGGGCAGAGGCCCTTAGGAGCACCGGACTGGTCAGGTTAGGCAGATGACGTCAGTGACCCCCTCTGATAGGTGGTCACCTTGCAAAGTGACCAAGTCCCTTTTAGGGTTATTTAGGTACTCCCTTGCAGGTGGATCCCCGGATTCGGCATGCAAAACTTCACCAGGACTCCTCTGCAACGCCCTCTTCTGCTCCTAGCCACCAGAACCGCTGCTGGACAACACAGGAACCAAAAAAGACTGCAACACCGAGACGACCTCTCCTTGCAACATTGTTTACGCGACTCCTGTCAGCAACTTGCAACATTTCCACGACTGTGCATTCTCTGGGGTGACTTCAGCTACACCAAAGAAGCAAGAAGGAATCTCCCTTGGAGTGAAGGAGTCACTCCCCTGCATCTGCAGGCACCTAAGGCAACGACATCTGGCTGCTGGGATCTGCTGTCCTCTGAACCTGCAAAGATTCTCCAGCACAGGTGGTGGTTCTGAGAGGACCCTTGAGTCCTCTCTGCCTTCTGTCCTACTTGGGAGATGATGATTCCTTGCCTTTTTCTCCAAGATAGAACCCTTGCGCACAGTGACTGTTCCAGCAACCAAGGCTTTTTGACTCCTGTTCCAAGGGATCCTCGGGCTCCAAGTAGCCCTGGCCCCCAGCACTCTAGCTCTGCAAGGACAGCCTCCTCTCTGCTGATCCGGCAACGTGGGACTCCTCTTCAGGTGTGCTGTCTGGGCCTCACTGCGACTTGCTGTGCCCGCTGCCAGTGGGTTGCTTGTGGGGGCTCCAAGTGCTTCTGCTGGCTCTCCTATCTTCTGAGGGTCAGCCCGGACTCCCCTCCAAGGGTTGAGTCCCCAGGACCTTGCAGCTCTTCAGTTCTGCAAATCTCCAACAGCTCCAGTTGCATTTGCTTGTGCTTGTTGGTGGGCCTCCTGACCACCTACTCATATGCAATCCGGCGACTGTTGAGGGACAGCTCCTAGGTGACTTCAGGGACTCCTCTGCAACTCTTGGACTTCACAGCTGGACTTCATCCACCACCGTTGACCCAAATCTTCACCCACAGATGGGTGGGCATTGCCTCCTGCCCTACCTGGACACTCTTGCATGGACTGGACTTTGTCTCCTTCTTTTGCAGAACCTCTTCATCCAGAATCCACTGTTTGGTTCCACCAGTCTTGCTCTACTTTCATGGAAGTATGAAGTAAACCATGCCCATGACGTACACCACTCACTGATGTAGGCTGTGCAGCCAGTGTAGCAGAAATTGTGGAGAAAAGCACTAGTATGCCAAAGTTTTTTCAAACATTTCTTTGGAAAGATAAACCACCTGAAAATCCCTGATTTGGGTAAGGTCTTCCTGGCACAGCATGAAAATATTGAAATATGTAATAACCTATTCAGAACCTCTGGGTCTGAGGCAAATTATGAAGAATTTGTGCTAATAAATTCCCCATTTGGCTCAGTGTTTTGAAAATGTTTGTGGTGAAAATCTTAAATTTGCTTTAAAAGGCCTGCACGAGGCATTCAGGGGCAGTTATTTACCTCCCTCACACATTACAAATTGGCACACTGCGAAAGTAGAACTGCATCACATCAGCAGCATGAAGACGTATGTACCTTACCTGCAGAAATATTTCTAGATGCACTGTACACATGAGACTGTACCATCCAGCTGTGAGCCGCATGCGCAGAAACGGGTCTTGAGTTACTGGGCATGTTGTAGTGTCTCTCCTCAGCGCACAGGCAGGCCGCTTCTCTATGCAGGCTCCAGTGAGCACTCTCTCATCCCTGCGCATACCTTCCTAAGCAATTAACATGTATTGTGTGCACATGCGCTTTCGTGCGGGGTCTCGTTGTGTGCATGTTCAGTGAGCTGTGCCTGATTTGCTGTCCTGAATATGTTTCTTCGGGCTCCACAATGAACTGGGCTGGGGCCTGGCACCTTGAAGGTGAACCACCAATGTCAGGCCTTGAGTGGGATCTAAAGACTGGGAGGTGGACCTCAGGGCCAGGCCTGCAGCGGTGAGTAAAGAAAGCATAGAAGGTAGTGGACTGCTTAGTTCAGGCCCAGAGACCAAGACCTGGATGGCACACATCCTGGTCAAGTTGGAGTGACCGAACTCTAGTAAGGCGTTTTAGGCTACCCTCCTTATATTTGTCTAGTTTCTTACATGTGAGTGCTTTTAGAAACCAAGTTACAGTTAGTCGACACACATGTTTTTGAATTCTGGGTAAACAACTCCTGAACACACTGCTGCTGAATCTGCACAAAGTGAAGTCTCAGTAGGGGCCATAAAGCAAGAAGTTATTACATGGGCCGGGGAGCTCTCAGACCCACAAGCCAGGTTTCACCTGGTATTTGGAGAGGGTCACCCATTTCACTGTAATTCATATGGAAAAAAGACAAACATTTCTAGTGCATTGTGCATGAGCAAGCGTGGAAAACATCAGTTAATCTCAGGAGATCCTGCCGCTGGGAGTGGTTGCCTCTGCGATCGGAGACATGACCCTCTCTTTAAAGGGCTTGTTTCTGTGTGCAGTGTTCTGAAAATATTGGTTATCCTGCAGGGAACCATGTTGGTAAGACAAAATTAAGTTGCTTTTCAATACAGTTTGCTGAAAATGTTATCTCTGATTTTTCATGATTTATTCAATATAAACACTGTTTACACTTTCCTAATCTTAGATACTAACACCCTGGTTCTGAGTTTGTGGGAGTAGTAGCGATTAATTATCAAAACTGGTAAATAACAATGCCCTGGGTACATTACTTCTCTGGTGTGAGAAACAGCTCCTATTCCGAGCTTGAGGGAATAAAAAGCAGATTTTGGTGCACAGTTTTCCCGTGTTAAACTCTGGCAGTCTTGACCTGCTGAAATTAAACGAGGGGTGAGGCATTTAACGCAATCTCTGCAGTCTGATTAGTTCTTCATCCAAGGACATGGAAATCTCTCAAGAACAGTCAGTGCAACAATTCTCCATTCACATCAATTAGCCATCCACTTTCGGAGAACTTTTCAATTTCCTTCGTGATACCAGGGTTCCTACATGTGAGTTATTTAATCCTGCATTCTGGGAGCTGCAAATGAAAAATACAGCCCGTGTGAAAGCTCTCCATTCACTTCAATAAACCAACCCCAGTCGGGGAACCTTTCAGATTCCCTCTTGGTGACAATCGGTAACTGGTTGCCGTTACCTGACAAGTACTGAACTCTGCATAGCGACTCAGACATATTTGTATAGCAATTTATGCTAATCTATTAGAAGGAAGTTGGTGGGAGGGAAGTCCTGCAAATAAAAGAAAATCCCTCAAAATAACACTGTTTCCTAAGTAAAATTATGACAAAGTGTATTAACAATTCTAAACTAATAAATAATGAGCAGGGATCTGTAGATCCAGGCAAGTTCCCCCAGGGGGTTGGGGAGGAGAACATAAATTAGGCCATTTGACTTTCACTTTGGGTCTGCCAGACCTTTCCTGGCGATCCTAAAGAGGGAAAATTGCACACCAGACTATCAGCTCTAAAGAGAGCAGACTTTCTGATGTATATAAACCAACTGCCCCCAAGCCCAATGGTGTAATTAACCACCAGCAGGGGCACCAACAGTGAAATTATTATGGCCCCCACAACTTTAAGTAGAGTGAACAGACCGTCAGATTGGGAGACATTTGTGGCAAAGTACCCTGTCCTCCAAATTCTAAATGAGACTTCAAGTTAATTATTTCATTGTCCACATTAGAATCAAATGACAAGAATACTGAGGACATTGTATGTGTATTTAAATGGCTGAGCATGTGCCTTTGGTGTCTCATTAATCTTGAAGTAATAATGAAATAATGAATGCAGATATTGATTGAGAACTTTACTGTGAATAAATACTGTTAATGCACTGGCCTCCATAACTGAACTTAAATGATTAAGCTATTTGAAATAGCTCATACCCAGGACGACCACAGACATCTGATGGTTCCACATATCTCCTTAATGTCACACAAACTCCTAAGAAGTCGCTCGTTTGTGTGACAATAAGGAGACACTCCCCCTCCTTTTGACCTGGGGCAAACTGCCTTCCAGATTTAGGGGCGCAGTAGGGTAATCCCCTACAGGTAGGCCTATTACTACTTGTATTTCTACACTATCTTTACTCCTCTTAGTCACTAAATGCATAACTAATTAGGGATCCCAGGCCCTGAAGAATGCCCCTAGACCTTCCTTGGCTCTTTGTAGCGGGCAGAAGCATGTTGGCCAGTTATAATTACTAGATAGGGGACCCCGTGAGACATTGCTCTCACATTTGGGTCCCATCCTTTGTTCTTAACCTCACCAGCTGTCACCACGATTAAAAGTGTACTATTACACAGGTGACTGACTAGGTGTCTTTATATCGTTCCATAGCATAGCTGGATCCCATATTCTTCCAGAAAATTTGAATTTTCGCACTCCCTCCCGTTCTTTTTACGGTGAGGTTGAGCCCGCCCAGGTGGCACCATCCTACCTGGGTGGGACTAGGTGGTCATATGATGAAGCATGACACTAGATAGTGTGTGAGACCACCTAGTCCATAAAGGAAAATTTCCCCTTTCTCCCTTGTTTTCCTTTCCCCCCTTCCACACCAAATTAACCCCCACAGCACGCCACATGACACTCATAGTTTGAGAATAGGGAGCCCTAGGTAATTCCTTCTGTAAAGGCCCGTGCGGATAAGTGACCCCCATACCTTTTTGTGGCTATGATGCTCTAGATCTTGCAACACGAGGTTACCCGATGAGAACTGTTAGTGGCAGTTATAGTAATACAAATGAGTAAAAATGTAGATTTAGCTGACTTGTGAATATGAACATAATGTTGGCAGTGCCACCTAGCAGCAGGTTAGTAGTTAAGAGTGGGTAACGTGCTCTGGGAGGTTTAGAACCCACCTCTTACCTACCTGAACTTACCATTGGCTTAGTCCATCGTTGCTATAAATTACGTGCTTCTGATTGGCCAGCACATCGTCTGCTGCTTTGCGGTCCATGCCGTCTTGAGGAGCCTGAGCCAAGTACTCCTTCTAATCACTACCACTGGCTAATAGCCAGTCCTTCCACTGACCACATACGTCCCAAGGGACTTCATTTTTATGGGCGAGCGCAAAGCGCTCCGTCCATGATGTAATCTCTCTTTGGGCTTCAAACCACAACCAGGTCACGTCAGTCACTTTCATTGGTTCCTGGGCTTGCTCTTTAAAATCTTCTTGCTTTCATTTGTAAAAGGCATGTATACGTCATGCCTCTTCTGGTGTTTAGCCCACCTACACAGCACCAGTAAACTACTGAAACCATTCGAGGCTCAATGTTTTCAGCATGGTGTCCGGACTACTTTATCTGTTTATTTTCCAGCACGATCGCGCTGGGGTTTGCATAGGGCAATTGTGCTCCGTTTTTCCGTTTTCAATTTGAGCGCCATCCCGCTGCATTTTACATAGCGCCATTGCGATGTGTTTTTTTTTTTTCTTTTAATTTTTGTGGCAAGAAAAGTCCGGTTAGGAGTTTACAACGCAAATGGCTCTAACTCTAGCAAATGCGAGACCAGTTGCATTGAAAATGCTTGTTTCTTCTTACAAATGCACTCTCTAGGAATGCACGTTTCTGTAGGTTGTCTGCTCAAGCGCACACTGTCTTGCAGCAAGTAACTGCTTCACAATATTATATATGCATGAATCACAGTGCATGAGTTCGCTATTTTGAATGTTGCGTTCTAAAACTAGAAATCATGCTCACACACAGGAAAGTTTTTAAGCAGTATGCATCATCTCCATGTGTCACAAGTTTATATTCTGAGTTTATATACAGTGTGCAATTAAATAATGAAAACTGCGTATCTCGTCTCTGACCGGAAAGACACAAAAAGCGTAGATGTCAGTGCATTTTCAAACTTTTTTTGTTTAGTGACTTTTTTATTACTGACTATGAAACATTGCTTCGACTTCCCTGACACTCCCACCCACTCCTGCTTCGTCTCTGTTTCTCCGGCTCCACTCTGTCTCTACAGAAGGCTCCCAGGGGCCGTCGCTCGGGTGCACATGGATAACTGCAGGCAGCAGCTACTGCCGGTGCAGCTGATTCACTCCCACCCAGTTTCTGTCACATGACCATCGGCGGCGGGGCTCATTGTGGCGGTGGCAGCAGTCACCCCCCAACCCCCGCCCCCTCCTTTAGGGGCAGCACCCTGCCAGCAGTGCACTCACACATGCCACCTGCACTTAGTCCGTGTGGCGATCACACAAGGTGCCCCCGCAGTTGTGCACACTGGTTTAAACCCTCTCCAAACCCTAGAGTAGACCTTTTCAGCCACAGGCTAGAGCATAAACAGTAATTAGAAAATGCGATTAAAATTTAATTTAACATTGTATTGTGTGTTTTTTTAATTTCCTTTTTTTGGCCTTGGGTCTCTTGAATCCTCGCAGCTTGACATCATTCATTTGCCGATCCCTTTCTTCCATCCCACTGCCTCCTTACATTTGCTTCGATCCGTCATATTCAGAGGAAAAGAACAAGATGGCCGACGCTGCTTTGGAACACCTAATGGGAATGCCTTTTAATTGTGTGTTCCAAAGGAGTGCCAGATGTCTTATTCTTTTACTGAGAACGGCAACTCACACAGAGCATTTCTTGGCACTAAAGGGAAATACAACCAGAAAAACAGCATCACTATACAAAGCAAAAGATGAAGACTGCTGCAAAATATGGGGTTTTAATATTTTTTTATTTTTTTATCCATTTTATGTATTTGTGTTGCTTGCAGGCGATTTACTTAACTACAATTAGATCAAGTGTACATCACAAAGATTCCATTCTTCGCAAACTTAGTCCCCTCAAGTTCATTCCACTCCCCCAAATCATCTATTTCCATACCATATGCCCCCGAATCCTCCCATTCTTTCAGTTTCGGTGGTTCTACTCTGTATTTTTAAGTAATTGAACATCTTAAAATACATTTTAAAAAGTGTTCTTAAGGCGACCACCATTAACACATTATAGCTGTTTTTCTTTTTTTTTTTTTTTAATTACTTTAAGCTATGCGAATGTGGGTAGTACAGGGAATAAATAGGACGAACTTGCTACACTTTTTTCAACCCCACCCCCGCATTACACATTTTGGCTTTATTAGTGTTTTTGACCAGTTCACAACAGAACTGATTGCTGTGCAGCACGCCTTAAAGTATAGGAAAAAAGAGCTGTGATGCGGCCAACATTGGCCACCTCATACTCGTGTTATTTTCTTTACTCTCATCCATGTCTCACAGCAGCCTGCGCTGCTGTACAACATGTTTAAAAACATTGAAAAAGTCAATAGACATCGCATAGGTAAAACCTATTGGCTTTGCCAATGCTTGTTAATAATTTTGTCACATAGCTCTATACGCCTATGTGGATGGATGTGAATGTATGATTTAAAATTTTGAATTTGATTTTCGCCTCAAGTGGGAGCCAATGGAGGTCACTCGGTATAGAGGAGACATGATAAGATGTTCTTTTCCTTTAGATTGTCCATGCTGTGGAGTATATTAGTGCTTTCGGGAGTTGCAAGGCTTCGGCGTTAGGCAGGAAGGATGGCATTTTCTGTGCCTTATCTGGATATTATGAGAGCATGAATGTCAGAATTGAGTAGATAGTTACAGAGCAGAAATGTGACCATGCCACCACAGCAGAAAGTCTCCCAAGAGTCTCAGGTTCAGGACGTCATCAACAACCAAGTGAGCCAGCTTTTCTCCCACCACGGGGGAGCACAAATACTATAGGGCAAAAATGAAGTGCTGTTTTTATGTATTCAAACTTTAGATTGCAGCATAACTAGATAGGAGAGCAGCTGTGATTGTATTTTGGTTGTAAAAGTAGTAATCAACAAGAGAGTTGAAAGTCGGGATATACCTTTTAAGTAAAGAATGCATATATATATAGATCCCAGTAATTCTTCTGGAAAACCTCATTATGTAAACTTGCTACTATTATGCATCTAATTGTTAGTATGTTCAATCTCAGGGTTTTAATCCCAATTTAAGTGATTAATGAATAAATACAGGCTTCATGTACCCATCCCATGACGCTGGCAAAGCTGCATTATCTGAAGAAAATAGAATTCCTCCATGTAAGCGGCCAGCTTAGGATCACAGCTCATAGACTAATTATCTGTAGAATTGACAAGGGTAATACCATCCTCTCTGACCTTCCAGCTAACTCCCTCCTAGTCCCAAAGGACACCGTCCATACCATGGCTCACCTAGTCACAGAGAAAACAAATCAGATCAGATAACCCTCATTTTTTGGAATTTAACCTGGCTATTGTTTGACACATGCTTTCAAAATCTGCTGTCGAACATTCAGGGCCCTAAATTCCGGCAAACAAATCAACTTAGTCTGAGAAAAATGGGATGGGGTTAAAAAAATAAAACAAAAAAGTGTTTTTCTTATGGTCATTGTCATAGACTCTTCAGACACACATGCAGCCAGAACCGCTGGACGGAATTACACCAAATTTGGCAGAAAGGTAGCTTTTGGCCCGCAGATTATGCTTTCTATTATTTGGTGTAAATCCGTGCAGTAGTTTTTGAGATAATAAACACAATCCAAATTTGCATATCTAGAAGCTCAAATACTTCACGAATAGTCCCGATCTCTTGCTGAGATTTGACTGACTGTCAACACTTCAACCAGGAAGTGTTGGCAGCCATTTTGGGACTCTGCTTTAGCCGAGTCCCAAAAAACTGAAAAAATAAAGAAAAGGGAGCAGGGTACGGTTACCCTAACCGACTAGCCTTGGTCCAGGGGTCCCCCTAGGATCCGAGCAGGGTAAAAAAGCATTTAAAAAAAAAAAATATTCACAGCAAAAGTGGGGAATATTTGCTGTGATAAAACAAACAAACCCAAGTGCAGTCGTCCGCGCTTCCTTTTAATATTGTCCCCGGTTGGGCCATGTCCTTGGGCATGGTCCATCCTGTGGACATGGGCCTACCCCGGGGACCACCACCTCCCTGGGGCTACAGTATCAAATGAAAAAGGGTTACCCAGTGACCTTTAGGGCCCCTGGGGCTACCTCCTCCCCAGGGCTATATTTGAAAATTATGTGGTGGGCCATGCGCACACACCCTGGGATCACAACTTTACAGTGACATTATAGTTAGGAAATAGAATTTAAAAAAAACATAGGAATTCACTTAAAAAAAAACGAAGGTTACAGAGAGGTTATAGTTAGGTTCTGAATTTACTCGGACAAAACCATGGAAATTCACTGCTAATTACCCCACATACTACATCACTCATGACATCTTTGATAATATCAATGTAACACTTGCAGTAAAATTATTTAGGAGAAAACTGCACAGGGGTGTGAGTTATAGTTATCTTAGAGCCGCAGGTCAGTTGCTACTCTCAGTGCCTCATTGTTGGGCACCACAGGGTCTCCTCAGACGTCCTCTGGGGTACAGGGGGCTCCAGCAACAGTTGGCAGTGTGTTTCTGGGGCTGCCGAGGACTGGGAGGCTAGATCCTTTGACACGGGTTGTGAGCTCCGTCAGATTCACTCCTGGTGTGGGGGAGACAGTGGCTTGCAGGGTGTGTGCGGCAACCTCGGGAGAGCCGGGGGAACAAGCAGCGGCTTTCAGGTGCTGTCTCGTGCTCCATCCCTCTGGGCCAGCCCAGAGCTGGTTCTGCTGGAGTTGTCTCTGCCGCCGCACTGTCTCCAAGGGAGGGGGCTGCACGGAGGGAGGCTCTGGCAGTCAGTTTTGGGGAATCCAACAAAAGGGATGAGTGCCACAGGACGGCCCTACTCTCCCTTGGGTGTAAGTCGCAACCCCCATCACTGGGGGGCATGGAAGGGAAACACAATACTCAAGGTTCAGGGGGAGCGCTCAGACAGAACCATGCGGGGCAACCCCCAGCGCTTCCCCAACAGGATACCACCATAGGAAGGAGCTTGAAGGTGAACAGAGGGGCTCCCTATGCATTGGTGGTGATGGGGAAGTACACCTCGATTCCTGTGTGCTCACCAGGCCAGTGAAGCCCTTCAGCACAAGGTATAGCGCTCCCCAGGCACTATAGCTGCAGGGGCAGCACTAGTAATGGGGGAATCCTCTGCTGACCCCTGTACAAATGTAATTGGCCCCACATCTCCCAGCCCAGGAATACCATTCAGTAAGCAGATGTAATCCTGTTACACCTCCACCCTCTATGTGTAATGACAGTCTGGAAAGTAAGCACAAAGTGCAGCTGTCACTCGACCCCAGATGTGGATTGGAGCCAGGCTGCAAAGCACAAAAGTCATAAGCAAAGTGAAATCCTCCCTTTCTACAAGAGTAATACAAAATCCACCTACACTAATAAGCAGGATTTTTCACTAACATTCCAAACATACTAAACATGACCATGGTGCTCCTCGTAGATCAAAAATTACCATTAGACATACATAAGGGAACTCCTAATGCAAACCTATGAGAGAAGCATCACTCACAGCAGTGAAAAAACAAATAGGCTGTTTGTCACTACCAGGACATGCCACACAATAGGCACATATTCTACCTTTTACCTACACAGCCCCCTGCCCATAGGGCTACCTAGGGCCTAGCCTGTAAGTAGTAAAAGGGGAGTTCCAGGCCTGGCAAGTAAATGTAGATGCCAAGCCAATGGGGTATTAAATTGTGCATGCAGGCCCTGCAGTGGCACGCCTGAGACAGATTTGAAAGGCTACTTCTGTGGGTGGTGCAAGTTGCGCTGCCACCCCACTAGTAGCATTTAATTTATAGGCACTGGGTATAAGGGATATCACTATACAAGGGACTTACAGGTAAATTAAATGTGCCAATCAGGTGTAAGCCAATCATACCAAGTTTAGAAGGGAGAGCATATGCAATTTAGCACTGATCTAGCAATGACAAAGTGCCCAGAGTCTCAAAGCCAACAAAAAGAGGGTCAGAAAAACAGGCGGTGGAAAGCAAAACTGTTGGGGATGACCCTGCAAAAAGGGCCAGGTCAAACATAAATGCAGCCCATTTTCCTGGAAGGAAAACTGGATTATTTTATGTTTTTTAAGTTCTCGTCATTTTTTAAGAGTAGGCAGTGGCCCATAAGAGCACTACTTGCTCTAAAAATGTTTTAACAAACATTCATAACGGGGAGGAGATCCAGGATACCTTCCCATTTGCAAGTGGGTTACCACCTGCTTGAAGTAGGTAGTAAGATGTGAATGTCATGCAACTGCATTTCAGTAGCAAAACATTCACACATACCACTCCGATTCGTTATTAGAAATGGATGCCCTACACGCCCTTCCTAAAACCGAATCACAAACCCAATTTGCAATTCGGTAATAGATTACTGAATCACAAATAGGACTTTGTACATGTGAAAAAGCCTTTTTGTGTTTGCGACCACAAAAAGCCTTTGTGTATCTGGCCCTTAATTTTTTATTTTTCCTTTTTTATTGTAGTGCAAAGATTTTTGATTTCCTTGGTGGTGAATTATGCTTGCAGGTTCGGCATTGGTAAATCTGCATTTGTCTGTAGTTTCATGTGTTTGGCAAGGGAACGTTTTTCTGTAACATTTATTTCAAATAAGTATCACTGCCCTGCTTGAGTGTTTTTTGACTGTTATAATAATTGTAGCATATTTAACATATGTTTTATTTTTTTATTCAAATTCACGTTCTGTGATGTATTGTCTTCAGTGTCATGTTTTTTGTTTTTTACTTGTAAAGGCATATCTTGGGTGCTGTCTGTGAAGAATAGATGGAGTTGATAGCAAGTAGGGGGGATACATAGGTATCTTTATATGGTAGGAAGTTCATTGTGTGGTTTGTATTCAGTTTCTTTGCATATCGTTATATTTCAATAGTTGTATTTACTGTTTGATACAGCCATAGTTTGATTTCTAATTTGGACGCAGTGTTTATACTTGTCTGTGCTTTGAGACCTTTTTATTTGTAAGCATTGTGGCTGCTCTCAGGCGGACTACCTGGCAGGTTGTTGGTTTGCTTTTTGAAACTCCCTTTGAACAAGGCTCTGAGACTGACGCTGCGTCTGAAGCAGAGGACCAAGCGCAATATTCTGGCAGTGAAGTTTCTGTTTGAGAAGCTTCATCTGATGATGAAGCCACTATTAAGCATAATGACCTGTCTCATTTAGAGGAGGACATTGCTGTGCTTGTAGTTCAGCATGAGCAAGTTGGATTGAAGCCAGAGGCTGGAAGGCTTCCAATTGGAAGTGCTGAGCCCTGGGTTGCCTCTAATATGGTGCAAACTGTTTTGCCTGTCTTTAGTCAAACGTTCTTTATTAGAGTTTTGTAATATGACATATACAGATAGAACACGTCAGAGAAATTGACATCAGCTTTAAAGTGTAGTACTAACGTGGTTCACAGTTTCCAAGAAGACTGGTGTCAATTTTCAAAGATACATCAAATGTCTGTGTTTGGATGGTACACAGAAGGAAGGAAAACGAATTGCAAACCTATAAATATAGTAAAAAACTGAAGATAATACAATATACACCATGAGAAGAAACATTTAACATCTTCCATTGAGAACCTAGTAAAGAATATAAGTTTTTTTACAGTCTCCCAATTCTGGAGGCAAAAAGCCTGGGGGTCATGAATACTCTATCTGAAAGGAGTGGAGTGGAGTGCTCGGGTGAGAGTCGGTCAAGCCGTAAGGGGGAGTCCTCTGGAGAGAAAAGACACTAGTGGTCACCCGCTAGTATTCGCAGTTTTTTAAACAATCTCTAAGAATATTCTCCATGCGTTCCATGGCCAGAGCCTGCCAGAGTCTTGTGTGCTATTAAGTGATCCAGGGAGCTGTTGGCTTCTTTGCCGTCCCCAGGCAAAGCCACATAATCGCCCTATCACTTGAGGTTTGATATTTAAGGGATTTGTCTCTAAGTCCTAAGAGGGTAAAACCCAGGGAGGCCGGGATCGGGTAACCCAATATGCCTTTTATTTGGGCTAATATTTTGGACATGTATGGTTGAATCAAAGGGCAGTCCCACCAGATATGTCTGAAGTCCTCCCAACACACCACAGCCCCTCCAGGAGTTGTCATCCGTATTTAGAAAGATCTTTTTGAGGTTTGTGGGGTATAAGTACCAGTCATATAAAGTTTTTATAGTGAGCTTCCCTCAACCCCATGGAGTGGTTGTATTGTGGGATATCGTGCCACAATCGTGTCCACTGGTCTTCTGAGATCTGTTCGCCTAGGAGGTTGGACCAGAACTCTACATGGCAGGTAGTGGTGCAGGGGGGTCGTGTCCAGTAGGAGTTGAGAGATGAAATTGCCCCTTTAGAGTCTAGATGTGTTTTCACAAATTGTTCTACAGGAGAAAGGTCTCATGTTGCTGCATCCCTAATGTCTGGGAGCAAGTGTTGTAACTGTGTATAGTGGTACCTTTCAGTTAGTGGCAGTCCAAAGTTCCTCTGACAATTTTTGAAAATATGTCGGGCCTGTGTAATAAGTCAGATATCACTAGACACCCTCCTGTCCTCCATCTCTCTAAGGGCCCCTGGGAGAGGGCTGGTGGGAAAGCCGGATTGAAGTGGATGGGCATAAATGGTGATGGGAATTGGGCCCATGCTCCCGACTTACTTACATTGTCACAAATGTCTAGAGTTGTTTTTGTGGGGGTGCTAAGGTACACACTACTGGGTCTATTGGGGTTGGGCTTTCATAACCGGTCCCAATTAGAGCACCCAGACACTGCAGGGTCCATATGAAGCCAGTGCTTATCCGACTCTCTAAGAGACCACTCCGTGATCACTTGTAGTTGTGTCACCTTGTAATACATTTGGAAGGCCAGGAGAGCCAATCCCCTGGCCGATCTTGGAAGCCGAAGTACTCGGTAGGGGAGCCTAGCCCTGCCTTTTTGCTAGACAAATTTAGTTATGAGGGTCCTCAGGGTATGGGAAAAAAAACCTTCATCAAAATGGGCAGTCCCTGAAAGAGATATAAGAACCTCAGCAGAACTATTATCTTGAGGGTGTGAATGCGACCTAACCAGGTCATATATAAAGGTGCCCACCTTCTGAGGTCAGTCCAAAGTTGTTGAACCAATGGGGGTAGTTGGCTTTGTAAAGGTCTGTGGTGTGGGGTGAGTCTAATGCCCAAGTATGTTAGTTCCATCCTTGGCCACTGGAAGGGGAACCTGCATGTCAAGTGTTCCATCTCTGCAGAGGATAGGGTGAGATTAAGGAGGTATGATTTAGACAAATTAATCCGGTACCCTGCCACTCCCTCAAATGTAACCAATTTGTTCTGTAAAGCTTGGAGTGAGGTCTTTGGTGCCGTCAAGGATAGGAGGACGTTGTCTGCAAAAAGAGATCTTGTGGGTAGTGGATCCAAAGGGTGTGCCCTGGATCTCCTCATCCCGTCTGACCAGCTCTACCAATGGTTGTATACTAAGTATGAAGAAGAGAGGACAAAGCGGGCAGCCCTGGCGGGTGCCCCTTTCCAATTGAAAAGTCTCTGAGCCAATTCCATTTACCAACACCCTGTCCACCGGGGAAATAGAACTGGCCTGTACCATTATGATGAATCTTTCATTAAAACCAAAGTGCCTCATGGTTTTGAACATAAAAGACCAATGGACACGGTTGAATGCCTTCTCTGTGTCCAAAGCCAGCAGTATTGCTGGCGTCTGTTTCTTGGTCACTCGCCTCAGGTTATCATGAGTTTGTCTCCCCCATTATAAATCCAGACTGATATGGGTGGATCAGGTCTGGCAAGAGTCTCTCCAGTCGGGTGGCCAAAATTTAGGAGTACAATTTGGCTTCAAGGTTTAATAAAGCGATGGGTCTATAGGAGGAACAGAGGTGTGGGTCTTTCACTGGTTTCAGAATGTCTGATATCAGTTATTCACTCATCGAGCATGTTATGCCTGATTTAGTGGTTACGTAATTAAGCAGCTTAGTCAACTGTGGTATAAGTTCTGAGGCAAAGGTTTTGTAAAACTGAACTGTGAAGCAGCCTGGCCCCAGTGACTTGTGAAGTTTTAGTGCCAATATCGCTGTCCTGACCTTCTCCTCGTCAGTGGGCTTGCCCAAAAACTCACTCTGTTCCTGAGTGACTTGTGGTTGGGAGTCCTTTTACAAATAGTGTAACTGTTCAGACCTTGCTGGCCTATCTGCTGTATATAGATCTTTGTAACAGTTTCTCAAGGCAGTCACTTTTTCTTGCCCTGTCTTGGCCTCTCCCTTGTGTCTCAGATTGAGGCTAGAAAACTACTCTTTTGTTTTACCCTCAGTTGTTGGGCAAATCTGGGCCCTATTTAGTTGCCAAGGGTAGGTCGCTCCCCCTGCCGCTGCAGCTCCACCAGCCCAGGCTCCTGAAACCTCCAAGCAAGTCTTGCGAAACTACAGTCAGTACTCCCCCTGCCCAGCCCTTCGCCCTGCCCTGCGCTACTCACCTCCTCTCCTGCTTCTTTCTTCATCTTTGATCTTCCTCTGTGCTCTCCATCTGTATTCTTCATCTGTGTTCTTCTTTCTTCCCTGCACCCCGTCCTGCGTGTTCTTTCTTCTGTCTTCATCTGTGTTCTTCTTCTGTGCTCTTCTTTCTTCCATGCACCCCGTCCTGCGTGTTCTTTCTTCTGTCTTCATCTGTGTTCTTCTTCTGTGCTCTTCTTTCTTCCCTGCACCCCGTCCTGCGTGTTCTTTCTTCTGTCTTCATCTGTGTTCTTCTTCTGTGCTCTTCTTTCTTCCCTGCACCCCGTCCTGCGTGTTCTTTCTTCTGTCTTCATCTGTATTCTTCTTCTATGCTCTTCTTCTGTGTATTTCATCTGTGTTTCCTCCTTCTCTTCTGCACCGCGACCTGCGTGTGCTTTCTTCTTTCTTCGGCTGTGTTCTTCTTCTGTGTTCTTCGTATCCTCTGCTTCTCAGGTCTCTCCTCTTCCTTGACTCTCCGCTCCTCTTCTTCTTTACCTTTCTTCTTGGCTCTTCTATCTTCTGCTCCCGACTCCTGGCTCCTCTTCTTCTTTACCTCCTTCTTGGCTCTTCTCTCTTCGGTTCTTCTGCTCCTGGCTCCTCTTCTTCTTTACCTTCTTCTTGGCTCTTCTCTCTTCGGTTCTTCTACTCCTGACTCTTCTATCTGACCTTCCTCACTCCCCTCCACCTCTGTAACCCCCCATCCCCTATCTTCCTACTCCCCGCCACCTTTAACCTCTGTAACCCCCCTCCCCTATCTTTCTCCCTACTCCCCGCCACCTTTAACCCCCCCTCCCCTATCTTCTCTCCCCTCCCCTCTACCTGACCCCCCCCATCCTCCGCTTTCCCGCCACCACCTCCTGCTCGCCCCGCCCCCCCCTGCTCCCATTCGTCGCCCCCCCTCCTGCCCCCGCCCCCAGCTGACCCCTCCTCCCTCTTATGGCTGCCGCTGCGCGACAGAGTTAGCGACCCTTGACCCAAGGGTAGGTCGCTCCCCCAGTCGCTGCAGCTCCACCAGCCCAGGCTCCTGAAACCTCCAAGCAAGTCCTGCGAAACTACAGTAAGTACTCCCCCCGCCCAGCCTCTCGCCCTGCCCCGCGCTACTCACCTCCTCTCCTGCTTCTTTCTTCATCTTTGATCTTCCCCTGTGCTCTCCATCTGTATTCTTCATCTGTGTTCTTCTTTCTTCCCTGTACCCCGTCCTGCGTGTTCTTTCTTCTGTCTTCATCTGTGTTCTTCTTCTGTGCTCTTCTTCTGTGTATTTCATCTGTGTTTCCTCCTTCTCTTCTGCACCGCGACCTGCGTGTGCTTTCTTCTTTCTTCGGCTGTGTTCTTCTTCTGTGTTCTTCGTATCCTCTGCTTCTCAGGTCTCTCCTCTTACTTGACTCTCCGCTCCTCTTCTTCTTTACCTTTCTTCTTGGCTCTTCTATCTTCCGCACCGACTCCTGGCTCCTCTTCTTCTTTACCTCCTTCTTGGCTCTTCTCTCTTCGGTTCCCGACCCCTCCTCCCCCCCCCTCCTCCCTCATAAGGGGGTCGCTGCGCGGCCACGCCGCTGGCGCGCCAAAGGCAAGCCCGTCTGCGCCCGTCCGCGCCTGGACCGCGCCCAGCGCCACGACCCCTGGCCCCCGCACTCCCAAACCCCGCAGCACCGCTACGACCCCAAAACCCTCCACGTCCTCAACCCGGGGCTCTCCAGCACCTGCTTCCAAGCCAACCCGAAACGCACCCACGGACCCTTCGTATGTCGCACCTGCAAACTCACCTTCCACCGCGAAACTACCACGCCCGCCAGCCAACGCGCAAACAACCACCTCAAATACATCCTGATCAACGCACGCTCCGTCCACAAGCACGCCGCCGAACTATGGGACCTCCTGGACTCCACCGCACCGGACGTCGCCTTCATCACAGAGACCTGGAGGAACGCCTCCTCGGCCCCCGACATCGCCATAGCCATCCCCGGCGGCTACATGATCACTAGGAGAGACCGCACCAACCAAGTAGGTGGAGGAATCGCCATTGTCTTCAAGGACTCCATCAACGTCACCACCTCCACCGAAGACACCCCCCTCACCGCCGAACACCTGCACTTCCAGATCCACACAGACCCCAGGACCACCCTCAGAGGAACTCTCATCTACCGACCCCCTGGACCACGTGCCCTCTTCAGCGACTATCACTGACTTCATCTCCCCGCACGCCCTTGCCTCGCCGGACTACATCCTCCTCGGTGACCTCAACTTCCACCTGGAATAGAACCAACGACCCCAACACCACCGCCCTACTCGACAACCTCGGTCTCAAGCAACTGGTGAACACCCTCACCCACATTGCCGGACACACGCTCGACCCCATCTTCTCCTCCAGCAACCACGTATCCTTCAGCCACTCCTCCGCTATACACTGGACCGACCACAGATGTGTCCACTTCAACTTCCGACGCGAGACTCGCCACCTCCGCACACAACCCATCCCACGCCGACAGTGGAACAAAATCGCAGAGGAACAGCTTCTCTCCACTCTCAGCGACAACCAACCCACCTTCTCCTCCGACCCCGACAACGCAGCCCTCAGCCTCACGAATTGGATCACCAACTGCGCAGACAACCTCACTCCCCTCAGACGCCTCCCAAGACAAACCAACACCAAAAAAACTCTCTGGTTCACAGACACCCTTAAGGAATCAAAGAAAACCTGTCGCACCCTCGAGAAAGCCTGGCGCAAGGACCACACCGCAGATAACATGACTGCCCTCAAGAACGCTACCCGCGAACACCACCAACTGATCTGTGCCGCCAAAAGAAATTCCTTCACAGACAGACTGGACAAAAACAGCCACAACAGCAGAGAACTCTTCAACATCGTCAAAGAGCTCTCCAACCCTAATGCCAACGCCATCACGCCCTCACAAGACCTCTGCAACTCCCTCGCCACCTTCTTCCATCATAAGATCACTGACCTTCACGACAGCTTCGGACACCAGACCCAGCCAACCACCACAGGACCTCCAACCCCAGCCATCACCCTCAATGCCTGGACTCACATCGACACGGAAGAGACCAAAGCAACCATGAACTCCATCCACTCCGGTGCCCCCTCGGACCCCTGCCCACACTTCATCTTCAACAAAGCCGACGACATCATCGCCCCGCACCTCCAGACCATCATCAACAGCTCGTTTTCTTCTGCTACCTTCCCCGAGAGCTGGAAACACGCTGAAGTCAACGCCCTACTGAAGAAACCTACAGCGGACCCAAGCGACCTGAAGAACTTCCGCCCCATCTCGCTCCTCCCCTTTCCGGCCAAAGTCATAGAGAAGACGTCAACAAGCAACTTACCAACTTCCTTGAAGACAACAACCTACTCGACCCCTCTCAGTCCGGATTCCGAGCCAATCACAGCACAGAAACCGCCCTCATCTCAGTCACAGACGACATCAGAACCCTGATGGACAACGGAGAAACAGTAGCCCTCATCCTCCTCGACCTCTCGGCTGCCTTCGACACCGTCTGCCACCGCACCCTAATAACCCGCCTCCGCTCCATCGGGATCCAAGGACAGGCCCTGGACTGGATCACCTTCTTCCTCTCCAACCGCTCACAAAGAGTCTACCTCCCACCTTTCCGCTCAGACCCCCCCCCGAGATCATCTGCGGCCTTATCGCTCAGCCCGACTTTCTTCAATGTCTACATGAGCCCCCTCGCCGACATCGTACGCAAACACAGCATCATCATCACCTCCTACGCCGACGACACTCAGCTGATACTTTCATTCACCAAGGACCCCACCAGCACCCAGACCAACCTGCAAGATGGAATGAAAGACGTTGCAGACTGGATGAAACTCAGCCGTCTGAAACTGAACTCAGACAAAACGGAAGTCCTCATCCTCGGAAACACTCCGACTGCCTGGGACGACTCCTGGTGGCCCACGGCCCTTGGCACCGCACCGACCCCCTTAGACCACGCACGCAACCTCAGATTCATCCTGGACCCACTTCTCACCATGACCAAACAAGTCAACGCCGTATCATCCTCCTGCTTCCTCACCCTCCGCATGCTCCGAAAGATCTTCCGTTGGGTCCCCGCCGACACCAGAAAGACCGTGACCCACGCCCTCGTCACGAGCCGACTAGACTACGGTAAACACCTTATACGCAGGAACCACCGCTAAACTCCAGAAACGTCTGCAGCGAATTCAAAACGCCTCCGCCCGCCTCATCCTCGACATACCCCGCAACAGCCACATCTCTGCCCACGTAAGACACCTGCACTGGCTTCCCGTCAACAAAAGGATCACCTTCCGTCTCCTCACCCACGCACACAAAGCCCTCCACAACAAGAGACCCGAATACCTCAACCGCCGCCTCAGTTTCTACACACCCACCCGTCATCTTCGCTACGCCAACCTCGCTCTCGCCGCCGTCCCCCGCATCAGCTGCACCACGGCGGGTGGGAGGTCCCTCTCCTACCTGGCGGCCAAGACATGGAACTCCCTCCCCACCAACCTCAGAACCACCCAGGACCACTCCGCATTCCAGAGACGACTCAAGACCTGGCTCTTCGAGCAGCAGTAACCCCCTTTCCCTAGCGCCTTGAGACCCGCACAGGTGAGTAGCGCGCTTCATAAATGTTTATGATTTGATTTGATCTGCATATATGCCCCATAGCGAAGGCGAAGCATGGTAAACTCTGCTCTGTTTGTGTAAATAGCATGCAGTTTCCCTCTAATTGCTGTGACATTCCGTTGTGTTTGTAGAGGGGGGAATTATTGTGTCTGCTCTGCCTTCTTTACTTCAGCCTCTAGTGTTATGCATTCCTGGGCTTTTTGCTTGTTAAGAGTCGACATCAGTGAAACACATCTCCCTCCCATTTATTAGCCACGTCGGTATCTCGAGGGTCATAAAGAGTAAAAAAACTCCCTAATTGCTTCGCGAATTTTGTTGCGAAGCGTCCCATCTCGAATGATAGGAATAGGGAAAAACCACCTCCGCTACCTAGTGGTACCCCTGTGACCAGTTCAAATTCAGCTGTACTGGGGCATGATCAGAAATTATTATGGGATGAAATACGGATGAAAGGATGCTCTGGGCAAGGGATTGACTTGTAAATATGTAGTCAAGTCGGGAGTAAGTACAGTGCAAGTCAGAGAAAAAAGTATAGTCCTTAGTGTCTGGGTGTACATGTCTCCAAGTATCAAGTATCCCTAATTCAGCCACCATTTTTGTCAAGGATTTGGAGAAGCTGGCTGATGGCGAGTGTGCCGGGTGAGAGCTATCTACATCCTTATCCCATATCAAGTTTAAATCACCCAGTAGGATAATATCTCCCTCTGCAAATTCCCCTAGCTGCTCAAGACAAGATTTGATAAAGACAGCTTGAGCCGTGTTAGGAGCATACATGGTAGCTATCGTACATGTGCGGCCTTTTACCCTCAATAATCTCCCTTCCTTGTCAGATTTATGTGCAATGTTTTGAAAGGCCAGGGATACGTGGAAAAAAGGCCACCCCATTAGGTTTTGTGATATGGGACAGCCTACACGCCGTGGGATAGCTCCTATGTCAGAGTCTACCTCTTCACCATGTTTCAAATGGGTTTCCTGTAAGGCTACAATATCATACCTCGCGTCTAGGAGATATTTCCATATCTTTTGTCTCTTAGAGGGGAAATTAAGACCCCTCACATTCCACGTTAATGGGACCAACATTTGGTCTGCCTGGTAGATTCGCTCAGCTTACTTCCTGCTACTCCTCACCTCCCCTCCTGCACTCCCCTTTCCCGTCCAGGAGACTGATACTGACCCTGGGTGCATCCTCTCAAATATCCTCATATAAGCCCACTTATGGTCAACAACAAAGAACAGCATTCTGAAACAAGTAAGGACGCTAGTCCCGTAAGTAGTCTATCATTTATATAGCAGTAGAACACTATAAGCGTTTTGGCAAAACCCGCCTTAACATTCTAAATGAATAGTTAAATGCATGGGGCTAGGAGAAAACCATGGGCCTAATAGCTGTAGCAGTATACTGCTGTGTTCTAGAGGTGCCAGTGTCCCCTATATATGGGGGCCCTCACAAATGTACAGGACCACCATAAGACATTCCCTCCCCTTTCTTAGCCCCTGTAGAGCCCATCTTCAAAGGAGAGACAAAAGGATATTGTCTGGTAAGGCAGAAGTTCAGGAAGAGGCGGTCGCAGGTCCTCAGTCTCCTTTTCTCCCCTCCCTCTTGGGATGCCTCTGCTCAAGCCATTGGTTCAGTTCTCCCCTGGGTGTAGGCTTCACCAGGGGTACGTTTTTTTCTGTTGTTTGGGTTAGCTGTGTCGGAAATCGTTATGCCCAGAAGGTTTGTTGCCTCGTCTACCTCAGTGAAGTGGTGCGTTTTGTTTTGACAGGAGAAGGCCAGTCCAAATGGGAAGGTCCAGCGGTATTTCAGGTTGCTCTTGCGGAGGTAGTCTGTAATCAGTCTAAATTGCAGTCTTCTTGCTAACGTGGCAGGAGCTATGTCCTAGTATGCTGAACATATTGTTCCTTGAAAGGAGACAGTGTCCTCTTTTTGGGCCACCTGCAGTATCGCTTCCTTCATCTTAAATGAGTATAGTTTTATCAGCACGTCGTGAGGTCGTCTTCCTTCTGCGGTCGGTAGTGGGCCCACCCGGTGAGCCCACACCACCCAGATTGAAATCTGCGGGTCTCCTATGAGTATGCCAAAAAGACCAGGTACAAATGCCTCAAGGTCACAATCCTCCACTCCCTCTTCCAAATTTCTGAGACTGATGTTGTCACTTCGGAAGCGATTTTCAAGATCCTCACACTTCAACAGGGCAGTGTGCTGGTGTTCCCGGGTCTCGGTGTTGGAATCGTCCAGTTTCTTCAAGCACTGTTCCATAGACTTGTTTTGCGTTTCCAAATCTAGTGTGCGTTTCCCCACTGGATCCCCACTGAATCCACATCCTGTTGTAATATTGTGAGTCTTGTGGTTAGGTCGGAGCACAAAGCACTGAGGGAGTTTGTCAAGTCCAATTTTAACTCTAAGTTCTTTAATGAACTCTTGCAACAAAGCTAGCAGGTCACCTTTAGTGAACGCCATTGTGTCGAGCTCAGAGTGCTGTGCGTCAGCCTCCCTGTCCTCCTCCGGCTGCAAGTAGCTGGACACTCTATAGTGTTGTGACTTTTTGGGTGGCATGTAGAGCCTTCCCCGCTGTCCTTGGGCATCCAGGAACCCTGCCCCAGGGGCCAAAGCCAATCCCACCTATACTGCATTAGATATTGTAGGAAGTTGGCTCTGTATGTACTATTTCAAAGTAAGAAATAGCATGCACAGAGTCCAAGGGTTCCCCTTAGAGGTAAGATAGTGGCAAAAAGAGATAATTCTAATGCTCTATTTTGTGGTAGTGTGGTCGAGCAGTAGGCTTATCAGAGGGTAGTGTTAAGCATTTGTTTTACACACACAGGCAATAAATGAGGAACACACACTCAAAGACAATTCCAGGCCAATAGGTTTTTATATAGAAAAATATATTTTCTTAGTTTATTTTAAGAACCACAGATTCAAGATTTACAAACAATACTTTAAATGAAAGGTATTTCCCTTAGGAACTTTGAATTAGCAAAATAGCAAATACAGTTTTCACACAAATGGCAATCAGCTATTTTAGAACTAGACACTGCAATTTTCAACAGTTCCTAGGGGAGGTAAGTGTTTGTTAGTTTTGCAGGTAAGTAAACCACCTACAGGGTTAAAAGTTGGGTCCAAGGTAGCCCACCGTTGGGGGTTAAGAGCAACCCCAAAGTTACCACACCAGCAGCTCAGGGCCGGTCCGGTACAGAGGTCAAAATGGTGCCCAAAACGCATAGGCTTCAATGGAGAAGGGGGTACCCCGGTTCCAGTCTGCCAGCAGATAAGTACCCGCGTCTTCGGAGGGCAGACCAGGGGGGTTTTGTAGGGCACAGGGGGGGACATAAGTCAGCACAGAAAGTACACCCTCAGCGGCACGGGGGCGGCCGGGTGCAGTGTGCAAACAGGCATCGGGATTGCAATAGGATTCAATGGGAGACCAAGGGGTCTCTTCAGCGATGCAGGCAGGCAAGGGTGGGGGGGCTCCTCGGGGTAGCTACCACCTGGGCAAGGGAGAGGGCCACCTGCAGGGGTCGCTCCTGCACTGGAGGTCAGATCCTTCAGGTCCTGGGGGCTGCGGGTGCAGTGTCCCTACCAGGCGTCGGGTCTTTGAAGCAGGCAGTCGCGGTCAGGGGGAGCCTCTGGATTCCCTCTGCGGGCGTCGCTGTGGGGCTCAGGGGTTCAACTCTGGCTACTCACGGGCTCGCAGTCGCCGGGGAGTCCTCCCTGTAGTGTTTGTTCTCCACAAGTCAAGCCAGGGGCGTCGGGTGCAGAGTACCAAGTCACACGCTTCCGGCGGGAAACGTGTTGTTTTCAAAAGTTGCTTCTTTGTTGCAAAGTTGCAGTCTTTAGGGAACAGAGCCGCTGTCCTCTGGAGTTCTTGGTCCTTTTAGATGCAGGGTAGTCCTCTGAGGCTTCAGAGGTTGCTGGACCCTGTGGAACGTGTCGCTGGAGCAGTTCTTTTGAAGTGGGGAGACAGGCCGGTAGAGCTGGGGCCAAAGCAGTTGGTGTCTCCGTCTTCTCTGCAGGTTTTTCAGCTCAGCAGTCCTTCTTCATCTTAGGTTGCAGGAATCTATCTTGTTAGGTTCTGGGAGCCCCTAAATACTCAATTTAGGGGGGGTGTTTAGGTCTGGGGGGTTAGCAGCCAATGGCTACTAGCCCTGAGGGTGGCTACACCCTCTTTGTGCCTCCTCCCTGAGGGGAGGGGGGCACATCCCTAATCCTATTGGGGGAAGCCTCCATCCGCAAGATGGAGGATTTCTAAAAGTCAGAGTCACCTCAGCTCAGGACACCTTAGGGGCTGTCGTGACTGGCCAGTGACTCCTCCTTGTTTTTCTCATTATCTCCTCTGGACTTGCCGCCAAAAGTGGGGGCTGTGTCCAGGGGGCAGGCATCTCCACTAGCTGGAGTGCTCTGGGGCATTGTAACACGAAGCCTGAGCCTTTGAGGCTCACTGCTAGGTGTTACAGTTCCTGCAGGGGGAGGTGTGAAGCACCTCCACCCAGAGAAGGCTTTTGTTTCTGTCCTCAGAGAGCACAAAGGCCCTCACCACATGGGGTCAGAAACTCGTCTCTCAGCAGCAGGCTGGCACAGACCAGTCAGTCCTGCACTAAACAATTGGGTAAAATACAGGGGGCATCTCTAAGATGCCCTCTGTATGCAGTTTTTAATAAATCCAACACTGGCACCAGTGTGGGTTTATTATTCTGAGAAGTTTGATACCAAACTTCCCAGTATTCAGTGTAGCCATTATGGAGCTGCGGAGTTAGTTTTTGACAGACTCCCAGACCATATACTCTTATGGCTACCCTGCACTTACAATGTCTAAGGTTTTGCTTAGACACTGTCGGGGCATAGTGCTCATGCACCTATGCCCTCACCTGTGGTATAGTGCACCCTGCCTTAGGGCTGTAAGGCCTGCTAGAGGGGTGACTTACCTATGCCACAGGCAGTGTGAGGTTGGCATGGCACCCTGAGGGGAGTGCCTTGTCGACTTAGTCATTTTCTCCCCACCAGCACACACAAGCTGGCAAGCAGTGTGTCTGTGCTGAGTGAGGGGTCCCTATGGTGGCATAAGACATGCTGCAGCCCTTAGAGACATTCCCTGGCATCAGGGCCCTTGGTACCAGGGGTACCAGTTACAAGGGACTTACCTGGATGCCAGGGTGTGCCAATTGTGGAAACAAAGGTACAGGTTAGGGAAATAACACTGGTGCTGGGGCCTGGTTAGCAGGCCTCAGCACACTTTCAAATCATAACTTGGCATCAGCAAAGGCAAAAAGTCAGGGGGTAACCATGCCAAGGAGGCATTTCCTTACATCTACTCTGTGGTGTCTTGTACTTTAGCACTGTGTTTCATGAGTGTGTACTGTAGTTGCATGTAGTGCAGTTATTGACTGTTGGAGAGCTCATATTGTCTCTGCAACTCCTGGAAGGAGAGAATCCCTTGGGAGCCCCACACATCCCCCACCTCGGAGTTGCCCAGCTTATCCCATAGTCTCCACTTCTTCCAGTGATCAGAGCTCTTTCAGCTCGTTCGAGTCCCACACGGGGGTTTCCAGGATCACCCTCCCATCCATTGTGTTGCTGTCCTCCATATTGCAATTGCTGACTCTGTCAGAGAGACAGGTCGGATTAGTTATTATGTACTGTACACCATATGGACGTATTCATCCAGGTCCATAATTTGCCTGTCTGCTAGTACTACTGACTCATGCTGGGCAGCGGATGCCCTTCAGTAATCACCTACAATTGGGCTGAGCAGTAATAGAGCTGCAAGTCAGGGAGCGCGAGTAACGGCATAAAGCTAGACTAATCAGGGGCTCCCAGTTTACCTATGATGAGTAGAAGATGATTTGCGAGGACCTTCGCCAGAATCTTAACCTCAGAGTTGAGTAGCCTAATCAGTCTGTAAAAGGAGCAGTGCTTCGCTGGTCTGCCCTGTTTATGTATAAGAACTACGGTTGTGGATCGTAGATCACATAGAAGTCATCCCTTTTCTTGACCTTGTAAAATATGTCTTGGAGTTGGCCAGTTAGCTTCCCTCTCATGCTTTTAAAAACTCCAAAAGAAACTCATTTGTGCCTGGGGACTTTCCCCTCTTAAGTTGTCCTATTGATTCCCCTAACTCTACCTACCCCTGGTCCCGGTCAAGCATCAGTCTGTCATCCTCTTTGAGGACTGGTGGAGGAACATTTGCTATGAATTTGATTCTAGCTCCCCGGGTCCCCCACACACTGGGCTCCAGTACAACTGTGCCAAGTGCAACACAAATGTCTGGACTATCTCCGCCCCCCTGGTAACTGTCGTACTCCCCTCGGGTTCTAACGTTCTGATCCATAGAAGGGAGCCCCTGTATAACGCTGATCCTCATAACTTCACTCCTCTTTCTTTGCTGCTTCGCAGCCAGTTAAGTGCTTTTGTTTAGTTTCTTAGTATGTTACATGTGCGTTGTATAGCGCAGCGTGCGCCCATTTAATTGTGTTATTTTCATTCTTAAGGGAGCGTTATTTCCTCCCAGGGGCGGCTGCTCAAATCGCTACCTTTCTTCTTTGTGGAGCAGGAGCAGGGGAGCAAGGACGCACGGCTTTGCCACGCAGTCTTCTTTCTATTTCCAGGCATATTATCTATTTTTAGCGCATTCGCACGTCTTCCATGCTCCATTGGGGATGCAAACGATTCCTATTCAAGCTGGGCCTGATTTTTTCTGGTTTTTAAGGCAGAGCTCCCTCCACATCCTATTTATTCACACATATATATATATATATATATATATATATAAATATATATAGAGAGAGAGAGATATATAGATATATAAAAAATAGATCATATAATTACACCCTTGCTAAGGGTTGAATTTTTCTCTACCTTCTTTGTTCATCCTTATAGCTCCTTTGGAACCCTATCTGTTGCATTTGCAGCATGGCTGGTTATGAAGACCAAACTGGGGATGAATATTACATGGATGATTCTGCTGCCTCTTTTGAGCAAGACTTGGTCTATGCTTTGGACGCTGGAGTGCGTCATACAGTTAATCAAGCCTTGGCACAGGCTATCAGACCGATCAAACACCATCTTCTTGGTTTTGCAGAACAGCAGGGATGGGTACCCCCCTTGGGCGTCCAAGCAATTGAGGAGCCCTCTCTGTCTGGAGGATCCCAAAGTGTCAAGCAGAGTTCTAACTTGCATGTTGCGGACTTTGAGAGCCTTATTAGGGCTATGGCCAAGGAGTACGACTATAAAGCTTCCTCCTCTCAGACGGTTAAGTCCAGAGAGGATCTGGTTTCTTCCTCTTCGGACCATTCATCTGATCAAGGGAAAAATCCTCCCCGTAAGCGCAAAAAGAAGTCCCACCACCAGGAGGAGCCTCTTCTTACGCCCAAGGTCATTACGGTTGAACCGGAGGATATTGTGCATCCCGATCTTCATTATGGATGCCCCCTCCAGACGTGGCAGATTATGTGGAATCGCACATTAGACATGGTTTCGATAAAGAGGTTCGCTCCAGGTTGCGGTCTGAGTGCCCCAGACCGGATTTCTCCACTAAGGTGACTGAGATGCCAGAACTGGATCCTACTTTAGTTACCTTTTTAAAAAAGTCCTCCAAAGACCCGAAGAAGGGCATAGATCGCGTCTGGCGAGGATGCCAAGACAAGCTTTTAGACGTAACGAACGAGTTACTTACCTTCGGTAACGCCTTTTCTGGTGGATACACTAGCAACCTGTGAATTCCTCACTCATTGAATTTTCCCCCTGCGCCAACTTTTGACAGAAATCTTCTTCCTAGCTTCTGTACGTCGTCGAGGACGTCACAACTGCCCACGCGACGCCGTCTGACGTCATACAGACAATAAGAGGTCCTCGCCGACGTGCCGACGTCAGTACCAACATTTTTTACGTGCCTCTGAGACGAACAGGCAATTGAAACAAATACTTATACAACAATATTTAATTAAACCAAATAGATAAAACATCAACTCAAAAATGTCAATATGCAAAAATATATACATACATACTATGTATAGCAACCTCACAAATTCCTTTCTCTCTCTCTTTTTTTTTTCAAAAAACATGTACTTATATACATAAATATATACACTACATATGAAAGTAATAAACTACCAAGAGGAGCTCACCCAAGGATAACTTGGTAAGACCAGACAGGCAACGGGGAGGCGGAAGGGACAGTGAGGAATCCACAGGTAGCTAGTGTATCCATCAGAAAAGGCGTTACCGAAGGTAAGTAACTCGTTCTTATGATGGATACAACTACCTGTGGATTCCTCACTCATTGAATAGAGTCCCAAAGCAGTACCGCACTCGGTGGAGGGTGCCTGAATGGTCAAACAAAGAAATCCTGCAGCACTGACCGTGCAAAATGGGCATCCCTCCTAACCTCCGAGTCCAAGCAGTAATGCTTTGCAAAAGTGTGGAGGGATGACCAAGTTGCGGCCTTGCAGATGTCAACCACAGGAACACCCCTAGCCAAGGCCGAAGAGGTCGACTCAGCTCTGGTGGAATGAGCTCTTATTCCATCAGGGGGTTCTTTCTTTGCCAGAGAATAACACAGCTTAATGCAAAGAATGACCCATCTGGAGAGTGTTCTCTTGTGGACTGCCTTTCCTCTCCTCTTTCCCACGTACCCGATGAAGAGTTGATCCTCCAATCTAAAATCCTTCGTTCTGTCCACGTAGATGCTTAGCGCTCTTCTCGGGTCTAAACGATGCAACCTTTCTTCCTCTTTCTAAGGATGAGGCGGAGGATAAAAAGAGGAGAGAGTAATAGTCTGACTCAAATGGAAGGGTGAAACAACCTTCGGCAAGAAAGCAGCCTTGGTCCTCAACACCACCTTATCTACATAGAAGGATGTATATGGGGGTTTAACAGAAAGAGCCTGCAGCTCACTCACTCTTCTAGCTGAAGTAATTGCAACAAGGAAAACAGTCTTCAAAACCAATAACCTTATGGGGCAAGAATGCATTGGCTCAAACGGTGAGCCCATAAGAAACGTTAAGACTAGATTTAAATCCCACTGAGGCATAATGAAAGGAGTGGGAGGAAACTTATTAATGAGGCCTTTTAAAAATCTCAATACTAAAGGAGATTTAAATAAAGACGTTTGGTCTGGAAGACACAGAAAGGCTGACAGGGTCGAAAAATAGCCCTTGACTGTAGCCACTGCACAACCCCTCTGTGCCAGGGACAACGCAAAAGACAAGATATCTGATAAGTGGGCACGTAAGGGATCAATTTGCTTCTCTCCACACCAACACACAAATTTTGCCCACCTGCTAGCGTAGATAGATTTAGTGGAGTGTCGCCTGTCCGATAAAATAACATCCACTACCTCAGGCGGGAGAGAAAAGGAACTCTGGTTGCCCCGTTCAATCTCCAGCCATGAAGGTGCAGGCTCTGGAGGTGGGGGTTTAAAACCTGCCCCTGCGACTGCGAGAGGAGGTCTGCCCTGTGAGGGAGACGGAGCGGGGGGCACAGAGAGAGTTGGAGAAGATCTGAATACCATACCCTCCTTGGCCAATCCGGAGCTAATAAGATGACTTGAGCCCGGTCTTGGCGAATTTTCCTCAGAACCCGAGGAATCAAAGGTATGGGGGGGAAACGCGTAAAGCAACTGGTCGCACCAGTATATCTGAAACGCGTCCCCCAACGCCCCTTGCACCGGATACTGGAGGCTGCAGAACAACGGGCAGTGCGCATTCCCCCGAGTGGCAAAAAGATCTACCCGAGGGATTCCCCACATCGGGAAGAGTCGCCGGACTAGATCTGGATGAAGACACCACTCGTGATCGGTCGAGAAGTGCCAACTGAGACTGTCCGCACGCACGTTCAAGACTCCGGCCAGATGATTCGCTATCAAGCAAATCCAATGATCCCTTGCCCAGGACCGTAGCCGCAGAGCTTCTCTGCAGAGAAGGTACGACCCTACTCCTCCCTGTTTGTTTATATACCACATCGCGGTAGTGTTGTCCGTCAGGACCTGAACCGACTGACCGCGAAGGGAAGGGAGGAAGGCCTTGAGAGCCAGACATATTGCCCGCAATTCCAACAGATTTATATCAAACATTTGTTCCACTGGAGACCAACGACCTTTGACTTCCAGGTCCCCCAGATGAGCTCCCCACACTAGAGTGGAAGCATCCGTTATTACTGTGGTCACTGGCGGAGGCTGAGAGAACGGCCTTCCTCGGGAAGGATTGCCGTCCGCAACCCACCATCTTAGATCCACTGCAGCATCCCTGGAGATCTTTACCGATCCCTCGAGATCTCCTTTGTGCTGAGACCACTGCTTTCGGAGGCACCACTGAAGAGCCCTCATGTGCCAGCGGGCATGCGTGACCAACAGAATGCAAGAAGCGAACAGACTGAGCAGACGTAGGACCTTGAGGACTGGAATGACCGCTCCACTTTGAAACATTGGAACCAACGCCTGAATGTCCTGAATCCTCTGAGGCGGAGGAAAGGCGCGATTCAATGTTGTATCCAGTACTGCCCCTATGAACAGGAGGCGCTGAGAGGGCTCCAGGTGAGATTTGGGCACGTTCACCGAAAAACCCAGGTCGTACAACAACTAGGTTGTCGACTGCAGGTGACGCAGCACAAGCTCCGGAGACTTGGCTTTGATCAACCAATCGTCTAGGTAAGGAAATACCACTATCCACTTCCTTCTGAGCTCTGCTGCAACCACCGCCATCACCTTTGTGAAGACTCGAGGTGCCGAAGTAAGACCAAACGGAAGGACCGCAAACTGATAGTGCCACGATCCCACCACAAACCGGAGATACTTCCTGTGCGACTTGAGTATCGGGATATGAAAGTAAGCATCCTGCAAGTCGACAGACACCATCCACTCTTCTTCGTTAAACACCAAAAGCACCTGAGCCAAGGTCAGCATCTTGAACTTTTCCTGCTTGAGGAACCAATTCAAAATCCTCAGGTCCAGGATTGGCCTCAACCGACCATCCTTCTTGGGGATCAGGAAGTATCTTGAGTAACAACCCTGACCCCTCCCCTGCTCTGGAACCAACTCCACTGCACCCTTTGAAAGGAGGACTAGAACCTCCTGTTCTAGTAACAGGAGATGCTCTTCTGAACAGTAGGATGGACGGGCGGGATGGGGGGTGGAAACTCCCGAAAGGGAAGAGCATAGCCTTTCCCCACAATACTGGTGACCCAGGAGTCTGATGTTATTTCCTCCCACTTGTGGAGAAAGTTCAATAACCTCCCCCCAACAGGAGTGGTATGTAAAGGAATTGGTGGAAGACTAAGGCTGCTTCCCATGCTGCACCCCTCCAGAGGAAGAGGCAGAGGCAGAGTGCTGCTGGGCGGCTCCTCTGGTTCGGACCCTCCCCCTCCCCCTGTATGATCTATAGGGGAGAGCAGTGGCGGGTTGCTGCTGAAATCTGCCCCGAAAGGAGGAGGATGAGCCACGACCAAACCCCCTAAATCTTCTGAACAGTCTCGAAGCAGAAGAGGAGGCCTCCAAGCCTAATGACTTCGCTGTGGCCCTACTCTCCTTAAATCTCTCAAGGGCTGAGTCCGCCTTAGAACCAAAAAGTTTATCCCCATCAAAGGGAAGATCCAGCAGGGCTGACTGAACATCAGATAAAAATCCAGAAGAACAAAGCCAGGCCTGTCTCCTCGTAGCAATGGCAGTGCCCATAGCTCTGGCCACAGAATCAGTAGTGTCCAGTCCCGTCTGGATTACTTGGGTTGCCGCAGCTTGAGCATCCAAAACCAGACTCAACACCTCCTGAGGCACCTCCGTATGGGACGACTTTATCTCTTCCATAAGGGCGTAGATGTATCTGCCCAAAATGCATGTGGCATTAGTAGACTTGAGAGCCATACTGCATGATGAAAACTCTTTCTTGGAAGATTGGTCCATCTTCTTTGTGTCCCTGTCCGAAGGCACCCCCGGAAACGAGCCTGGGGCAGTCCTAAATGAACATGAAGCCTGAACCACCAGGCTCTCTGGGGTCGGGTGCCTAGACAAAAAGCCTGGATCCGCAGGAGCCACACGATATCTGCGTGCCACTGTTCTATTAACGGCCGAAGATGACACTGGCTTTTTCCAGATCTCTAAAATTGGGTCTAACAGAGCCTCATTAAATTACAGAAGTGGCTCTGCAACTGTCGAAGCAGGATGTAACACCTCTGTCACTATATTGGGCTTAGATTCAGACACCGGCAAGGGAAGGTCCAAAAAGTCAGATGCTTTCCTTATTACAGAGTGGAATGAAGCAGCTTCCTCTGTATATTCTCCAGGAGATGTTAAGTCCCACTCTGGAGAGGTGTCTAAGCCACTTGCCGTATCCAAATCCTGGAGATCTCCCAGATGTTCATCAATCTCCCCTTCCTCCAGGACCTCCTTCCGATACTCCTGCTCCTCAAGGAGGCGAAGAGCAAGCGTTCTTGAATGTAACCTGGCTTCAATCCTTGGTGCAGACAGGGCGTCAGCTGATGTCGATGCCTGACGCCGATCCACGGATCCATCTGACGCCGGATCCATCGGCGCCGAGGACTTCTACGGCGCCGAATGAGGCAAAGGATGAACAGGAGAACTCTTCGGCGCCGGACCAGCAGATCTACTAGCGTCACAGGCTGTGAAGTCGACGCCAAAGGAACCGGCGCCGAGCCAGCACCTCCCATTGGAAGGAAGGGCATGAAAGGTGCCGGTCGTAAAGGAGCCGGAGCACCCATATTAAAGGCCAATGGCCCCGAAGGACCAGCAGGTCCACCACCTAGAGCCATTTTTTGGAAAATGGCTAACATCGCATTTAAAAATGAGAAACTGTCAGCACCTGGGGCCAGGAAAGCCGGATACTGCGGAGCATGGGCTCGTGGTGACATCGGCGCCGGCCCCGGCGTCCGAGAAGCCGGTGAGAACTCCTGACGTTGAGGAACCTCAAATACAGATGGTGGAGTCATAGGCAAAGTCGGCGAAGCCGGTTAAGTCGGTGATGCAGGAGGCGCCTGCGGAATGATGGTGGGCTAACCTCCCATGTCTTTTGGCGTCGAACAGAAGGCGACCTCGAGTGTGACCGCTCCCTACTCGACCCGCGCCAAGATTCACGCCGCCGCCGATGGGACCTAGGTGAAGATGACTTGCACCGATGCCGCTTTTCCTTCTTCTTGGATTTCGCCAAAAAGAGTTTTGACTCACGCTACTTCAAAGCCTTCGGGTTCATTCGTTGACAGGAGTCACATTTCTCCACGTCGTGGTCAGAGCTGAGGCACCACAAACAGTCTATATGTGGGTCTGTCACCGACATTTTGCCTTTGCACTCCCTGCACGCTTAAAACCCGACTTTCGCCGAGACATGCTTTCTTTTCGAAGAAAGAAACAGTAACTGTAACTACGCAGAGTAGAAACAGTAGCTCCCTCGAAGAATAACCATCGTTAGAAGGCACGGAAAAAAGGGAACTGACGTCGGCAAGAACCTCTTATTGCCTGTATGACGTCAGACGGTGTTGCGTGGGCAATTGTGACGTCCTCGACGACGTGAAGAGACTGGGAAGAAAATTTCAGTTGAAAGCTGGTGCAGGGGGAAAATTCAATGAGTGAGGAATCCACAGGTAGTTGTATCCATCAGAATGGTCCTTTAACGAAAATTTGGGAAATGGGTTTTCAGGCCAAGGAGTCGGGTGGGGCCATTAACCCCGACATTTTGGTGGGTTGGGCTCAAAGAGCCTTCTGTTTCCTCTGCAATGCAAATTGTGCTATTTCCTCGGAACGTCGCTGTTCCATTTTGATTAAACAGGATCCCAGGTTGGCAGACCTTGCTCCTTCGGAGTCAGGCCCTCTAGCTCAGGGTTTACTATTTGGGTCTTAAGGAACTTTCAAAATTTGTAGCGACCTACGCAAACCTGGACAAGGCCCAGGGATCTATAAAGCGTGTTCTTTGTTAAGATACAGTTAATCAATGTACATGTTGTTGAACTCTGGGTAAACACCAAACACGGTTCTGCTGAATATGCAGGAAATGAAGTCCCAGTAGGGGCAACAACAAGTGTTATTTTATGGAACTGGGAACTCTCAGACGCACAGGCCAGGTTTGACCTGGTATTTGTAGAGGTTCACCTGTGTTACCGTAACTCATATGGAATGTTTATTTCCTTGTAGCGCCTTAGGCTCGGGAGCTGATACTACTCAGCCAATGATACAGACTCAAATAGAACTTTTTTATTATTGGGGGTTGCCAATGGAGAGAGCATGATATATACAACAGGCCAGAGGCTGGCGGTAAACCCAGCGATCAATCAGTGCCATTCAAATGTAGACCGTTTTTCCGAGGCTTGTTATAGATCACATATATGACTCCAGAGAACCTTCGGGGAAAATATTTTAAACATATTCATTTATGTCCCGATTTGAAACATTCAAAAGATATGGAGTCATTGGGAATCAAAGCTGTTATACCAAAAATGGTAAATGCATTAATAGATATATTTTGAAACACCAAAGAATCCAGTTTACTTCATTTGTATTTAGTTGCATTTGCAGTGCTTTCGTAAGCCATGCACAGCTGTCTGAAACGAATGAGCCGGTGCCTTGAGATCAGTAACACCTGTGATGCCCTGCATGCAATCAGCAGCATAACACATATCTCCCCACCTCAAGTTCACGTCCTCCGACCTACAACTCATTTCCTCTTGATCCTCATTCTCGGCTTCAACAGAAGTGTGCTTAGGAGGACATCCAGATACAAAGCTGTTCTCTCTGCGGCAGCTATTAATGGGGTCTTTAGAACGGGGTTAACAGAGGCGGTCTAGTCACGGGTCCTCCTTAGTTTCCCGGTCAAAGCTTTCACTTCCCACAAAAGTGAAATCAAAGAACTGCAGTTCTGCTTCAGTGGACTTACACCAAATGCACTAACACACCTGAAAAAAATGAATTACAAAACTAAAGCCAAGGACTGAAAGGGTTCCTGCTACACTTCGGTTTTTGGTTCCCGCGGAGTGGAGAGTCCCTATTTGTACCAGGCTGCCGGCTGAATAATACGGTGAATACAGAGTTACATTCCTTCACACATATCCCACTCTGCTCTCTGACACAGACTAGAGCGGAGAGGGGCGGCCTCCGGCTCCCGTCCTCCCAGGGCCCCGGCAGCAGCCCAGGCCCGGCCTCGGCCCCGCAGGAAGGAAGCAGCTCGGGGGCCTCTGCTCGGATGTCTCTAATATTCACCGCAGACCCGCCCTCCTGCAGCACGGAGAGTCACCCTCACAACATCACTCACTTTTTATGGTTTCCTGTCGCTCGTTTCTCTTGCGCGTTCTTTCTCGTTATAACAGGAAACGGCGCCTCGTGAGCTGCGGGAGAAACAACCCAGGGACGGACATGAGCCTGGAGATGGAGGGATGGAGACGGGGCCAGTGCGCACGCGCGGAAATGTGACGTTATAACTGCGCATGCTTACGGAAAATCTAAGGTGTACTGCGCATGCTCAGACAGGAAACGGCGCCTCGTGAGCTGCAGGAGAAACAACCCAGGTGGCCGACATGAGCCTGGAGATGGAAGGATGGAGACGGGGCCAGTGCGCACGCGCGGGAAAGTGATGTTATAACTGCGCATGCTTACGGAAAATCTAAGGTGTACTGCGCATGCTCAGACAGGAAAGGGTGCCCTATGAGCTGCAGCAGGAGGAGAAACAACCCAGGGACGGACATGAGCCAGGTGTTCTATCTTTAGCCGCTCCCCGTCCGAATCGGGTCGGCTCTACTATGTGCGCATGCGCAGAACTGTGCGTATGCGCACAGGCGATTTCGTCAATTTCGCCGTCTTAAACTGCTCCTCTCAACGGGTGTTCTGACGCTTGACGCTCCCCCGTCCGAATCTGCACCCCCTACGTCAGAGGGTGCTTGTTCATTCAGCTGCTTGCTGAATGTTTCAGCTCGGGTGCCCGTCTCCGCTCCCCCAGCGCGATGTTGCGCATGCGCGAGCGCTCACAGCAGCACAGATTCAAACGAGGTGTTTAACCCCTTCGCTGCCAATATTTCACCCCGTCGCTGCCAATGTTTAACCCCTTCGCTGCCAATGTTTAACCCCTTCGCTGCCAATGTTTAACCCCGTCGCTGCCAATGTTTAACCCCTTCGCTGCCAATGTTTAACCCCTTCGCTGCCAGTGTTTAACCCCGTCGCTGCCAATGTTTAACCCCTTCGCTGCCAATGTTTAACCCCTTCGCTGCCAGGACTTTTCCTTCTCGGGCGCCAGGGATTTTTTTGTCTATTTGGGGATCTTCGCTTTTAGGCCCTCATAACTTTTTGTCTATATAAGCTACGCAAACCAAATTTTAGTCCTTTTTTCCCCACATCCCAGGGATTCTACAGGTACCCAGACTTTGTCGGTTCCCCTGAAGGAGACAAAGAAATTTGCCAAAATGCAGCAAAAATTTCGTTTTTTCAAACAAGTGAAAAAAGGGCTGAAGATGAGGGCTCGTGTTTTTTCCTTGAAAATGGCATCAACAAAGGGTTCGCGGTGCTAAAATAACCATCTTCCCAGCTTTCAGGAACGGGCAGACTTGAATCAGAAAACGCAGTTTTTCAACCCAATTTTGGCATTTTACTGGGACATACCCCATTTTAATGTAGACAAAATTTATAATTCACCAAGGGGTCATTTGTGTAGATCCTACAGTGTTTTCCTACTGAAATAACAACATAAATAAAAAATAATAAAATTGACGTAAAAAAAACCCAACTGTTTTTCTCCACGTTTTACTCTGTAACTTTTTTCTGCGAAGTTAGATTTTTTAAAGCAATATACTGTTACGTCTGCTGGACTCTTCTGGTTGCGGGGATATATTGGGCTTGTCGGTTCATCAATAACCCTAGGTACCCAGAGCCAATAAATGAGCTGCACCTTGCAATGGGTTTTCATTCTACTCCGGTCGTACATCAATTCATTTGCTGAAATATAAAGATTGAAAGATAGGATTCAAGAAAACCTTTGTATTTCCAAAATGGCCACAAGATAAGGTGTTGAGAAGCAGTGGTTATTTGCACATCTCTGAATTCCAGGGTCCCATACTAGCATGTGAATTACAGGTCATTTCTCAAATAGATGTCTTTTTTACACACTGTCTTACATTTGGAAAGAAAAAATGTTGAATAAGACAAAGGCCAATAACACTTGTTCTTCTATTCTGTTTTCCCACAAGTCTCCTGATAAAAATGGTACCTCACTTGCGTGGGTAGGCCAAGTGCCTGCGACAGGAAACGTAACATGGACACATCACATTTTTACATTGAAATTTGACTTGTTTTTTGCAAAGTGCCTACTTGTGGATTTGGGCCCCTAGCTCATTCAGCACCTAAGAAAACCTAGCAAACCAGGACATTTCTTAAAACTAGACACCTATGGGATTACAGAATGGGTTGGCTTGTGGGGCACTCACCAAGTTCCTTTACCCAGAATCCTTTGCAAACCTCACAATTTGTCCCAAAAAAAACATTTTCCTCTCATTTCAGTGACAGAAAGTTCTGTAATCTGAGAGGAGACACAAATTTCCTTGCACCCAGCGTTCCCCCAAGTGTCCTGATAAAAATGGTACTTCACTTGTGTGAGTAGGCCTAGCACCTGCAACAGGAAATGCCCCAAAACACAACGTGGACACTTCACATTTTCCTAAAGCAAACAGAGCTGTTTTTAGCAAAGTGCCTAGCTGTGGATTTTGTCTTCAAGCTCAGCCGGCACCTAGGGAAACCTACCAAACCTGTGCATTTCCCCCAAGTCTCCCGATAAAAATGGTACCTCACTTGTGTGGGTACTCCTAGGTCTTGCGACAGAAAAAGCCCCAAAACACTATCTGGACACATCAAAATTATTAAATACCAAACTACCTGTTTTGGTGGGGAGGGGGGCACCTGCGTTTTTGTTCCTGGATTCAGCAGCCATCTAGGAAAACCTACCAAACCCAGACATTTCTGAAAAATAGACACTAGAGGGAGTGCAGGGTGGTTTGACTTGCGTGGATCCTCCAATGTTTTCTTATCCAGAATCCTCAGCAAACCTCACATTTAGCTAAAAAATCTAAATTTTCCAACATTTCTGTTTGGGATCACCCCACCGGGACAAATTTCCTACCACCCAATGTTCCCCTCAGTCTCTCGTTAAAAATGATACCTCACTTGTGTAGGTGGGCCAAGTACCTGTGATAGGGAAGAGCCAAAAACATGTGGAAATCGAGGGGGAAACAAAGCGGGTCCAAAAAGGCAGATTGAAATAAAAAAAATGTTGTCTGACAAATGCAGCATAATTTTTATCGGTATAGATGAGACAATGTTGAGAGGTAGGAGGTTTGTGTATTCCTGCAGATTCCGGAGGGTTCCATCACAAAAATGTAGTAGAAATGTGTGATTCCCAGCAAAGTTGGAGGTTTGCAAGGCATTGTGGGAAAAAAAATGGTGTGGGGTGTATGTGAAGCACACTATCCTGGAATCAACTAGATGTTAAGTTTTCAGATGTGTCTAGGTGATGTGAATGTTTCTAAATGGCAGCGTCCCAAAGTCCAAAAAGCGCAGCCCTCAACATTCCAAGTGGCACACTTTTGAGAGTTACCAAGCTCTCATGGCCCAACCGTAAAACCAAGACCCAAAATAATTGTGACCCTTGACTAAGGGGTGGCTCCCCACATATAAAAAATAAAAAAGAAACAAAAAAATAAGTTATCCCTGGTCTCTAGGGGTTTTCTGCCCACCCTGGGGGCAGATCGTCCTAATTATATTATGCCGATCTGCCACCGTGGGGGCAGAAATGGCCTACAAATGTTTTGCCCCTCCTTGGGAGCGGCTCTTGCCCAAGGGGCCACTCCCCTTCTGAGTAACTATAAAAACAATAACAATTCCCTGGTGTCTAGTGGTTTCTGCCTCCCTGTGGGCAGTAATGGCCTAAAAATAATTTGCCCCCCCCCAGGGGGTGACCCTTGCCTAAGGAGTCACTCCCCACATATAAAAAAAAAATATATATATCCCTGGTGTCTAGGGGCTCATATTAGGCCGATCTGCCCCCATGGGTTGGTGGGACTGGGCAGAAATGGCCTAAAAATATTACGGGCCCCTAGGGAGCGACCCTTGCCCAAGGGGCCGCTCCCCTTATGTGTCAGCATTCTAAAAAAATAAAATTCCCTGGTGTCTAGTGGTTTCTGCCCCCAGGTGGGGCAGAATTGGCCTAAAAATAATTTGGCTCCCGGGGAGTGACCCTTGCCTAAGGGGTTGCTCCCCACACATAAAAAAAAAAATAAAAAAAAAAAATATCCCTGGTGTCTAGGGGCTTTCTGCCCCCGGGGGCAGATCGGCCTAATTATAATAGATCTGTCTGCCACCAGGGGCGGCAGAAATGGCCTAAAAATAATATGGACCCCTAGGGAGCGATCCTTTCCCAAAGGGCTGCTCCCCTTATTGACAGTACCTAAAATAAAAATTCCCTGGTGTCTAGTGGTCATTTCGGCTGCCCAATCGCATTGCGATCAAACAGCAGAAATGCTGTGAGAGACAAGAAAGGTAAGGTCTTTCCTTTCCTTTCTTGTCCCTCCCGCCCCACCTCCCGGTCGGAAGAGAAATGCAAAAGCATTTCTCTTCCGGTGTTCTAGCTGTCTGCGCATTCCCGTCTGTCTGCGCATCCCCGTCTGTCTTCGCTCCCCCTGATGTCAGAGGGTGCTCAGGAATACCGCTGCTGCCTGTATGTTTGAGCTTGCACGTCTGTCGGTGCCTCCCCAAACGTGATGTTATACAGGCATATCGCTGGATGAAATACTTATCCTTGCAAGGTCACACAATCTGTCCAATAGTCGCAGAGGACATGCATGCTGCCCTAGCGCGATCTGCTCCGGCACCAGGCCAGGCCAAATTGGGCCCAGTAAAGGAAGAACGGGTTGACGCCGTCCAAGGATGCTACAATCAGCCGCATGTGGCTCGACCACCGAGACTGGAGGTAAAGAGGTACGGTAGCTGTGGTCTAGAGCACAGGATACCAGGAATATGCCCTGCCAAGGGAAAGAACTTCTCCAAATGTGATAAGCCCAACGATTTTGCCAAAGTTTTCCGAGGGAGGTGGCCCAGATCCGTGACCATGTTGGCCCGGAAGGCGGCAATAAAGCAAGTTACGCCAGACGATGGCACTGGGATGGTGGCGGTTGACGCATACCCAGGCAACAAACCCTACGAGGATGATGAAGATAAGGAGATATTTGTTGTTTCGTTTGCTGACAGGTTGGACCAGAGGTGGAGACCACCACCCATGTGTACCATAACGGTAAATGGCACAACAGTGCTCATAGACACTGGGGCGTCAGTAAACGTTATGGATGTGGAACAATACAGCAAGATATCTCCCCCACCAGAGCTCACACCATGCTGGACCAAGATATATGCCCATAGGGGTGTGGACCCTTTACCCCGGCGAGGGGCGATAGAGGTTACTGTTGGTAGTGAGCGCCGTTGGGCACATGCCAAATGCCATGTGTTGGAAGGCAAGAAAGTAACCCTTCTCTAATGCCACACGGTGGAAGACCAGGAGCTAGTGTTTTTCGCCTGGCAAGTCCACGACTCCCTGGCTGAGGCGGTAGTGGCCCATTTCCCGGAGTTGTTTCAGGGGCTAGGAAAACTGAAAGGAAAGTAGTTCCAGTTACATGTTGATCCTGCAGTACGACCCATTGCCCTAAAGCACCGGCGGGTGACTTTCCACTTACGACCCCAGGTGGAGAGTGAACTACAGACAATTGAGGAGTGGGGGTCATAGAGAAGGTGACCGGCCCGACGCCCTGGGTGTCGCCACTCGTCATCGCCCCAAAGCCTAAGCAGCCTGACACCATTCGCCTGTGTGTGGACATGCGCCTTCCCAACATTGCCATAAATTGAGAACGCCACATCACACCCACCATGGATGATATTGTTGTGGATCTTAACAGGGCCCAGTGGTTCTCTAAGTTGGACCTATACTCGGGATACCATCAGCGGGAGCTAACCCCAGAAAGCTGTAACGTCACCACATTCTCAAACCAGGTGGTGCTGCGACGTTACAAGTGCCTTAGCTTTGGGGGCTCTTCGGCCATGCATATCTTCCACAATGCCATACGGGAGACACTGTCCGGTTTGACCGGCGTCATTAATCAACATCTTAATTTTCTCCAACACGTTAGAGGAACATCAAAAACAGCTGAGAGCCACTCTCCAGAGGTTAGCAGAAGCAGGACTAACGTTGCACCGGAAGAAATGCGCCTTGTACCACAACTCCATAGAATTTTTTTGGTTACATCTTTTCAAGGGAACTTCTGAAGGTTGACCCCAAGAAAGTAGAGGCCATCCAAGGAGCAGCCTTACCTCGCAACGCCACTGAAGTCAGGAGCTTCCTCGGTATGGCAACGTACTATGGGAGGTTCATCCCCAATCTGGCCACACTTTCCAAACCTCTTCGACAGCTCACGAAGGCCAACACCCCGTGGGAGTGGGGCATAGAAGTGGACAAGGCGTTGCAAGCAGTCAAAAGTTCACTGTTGGACTCTGTGGTCATGGCATACTTCCACCCGCACAAGAAAACGGAAGTCATGGTGGACTACAGCCCTATTGGGCTCGGAGCCGTATTGCTGCAGGACAGAGCCAACAGCAGTGGACGCCAGTGGCCTATGCCAACATGGCCCTCTCGGCAACGGATGCCCGGTATGCGCAAATTGAGCTGGAAGCGCTGGCCATACGACGGGCCTGTCAGCATTTCAACTTGTATTTTTGATGGCACAAATTTATGATGGTTACCAACCACAAACCACTGGTATCCCTCTTTGCGGGCACGGCCCGAATTGCCCCGCCAAGAATTGAAAGGTGGGCGGTGCTCCTCCAGCCCTACCGGTTTTACATTGTCTACTGGCCTGTAGTCAACAATCCTGCAGATTACTTATCACGCCATCCGTTGCGGCCACGCTCGCAGGTAGAAGAAGAGGAGGAGGATGGACAGACAGAGAGTTTCGTAAACATGATTGTGAACCTAGCATGTCCCACAGCACTGATGGTGACGGAGATCATTGATGCCTCAATCCGAGATGCAGTCATCGGCTGAGCCAATCGGTCATGGAAATGTTTCCTTGACAAGAAGTACGATTTTGACTCTGAGGAGCGCAAGACGATGCAGTGGATTTGGAATGTGAGGGCTGGAGCTCTCTGTGAGTCCAGAAGGTCTTCCTCTCCAGGGCCAGCGCTTAGCAATACCCCGCAGTCTACACCTTAGAGTTGTAGAATTAGCTTACCAGGGTCATCAGGGGACAGCGAAGACTTGTTTGCGTGAGAAGGTGTGGTTCCCCAGGATGAACGCCATGGTAGATGACCTGATACCAACAGGTGATCCCTGTGCGATCACCGCTCGAGATCCCGTCCTTGCTCCAGTGATGACCAAACCTCCCAGCACTCGACCATGGCCCCGGGTAAGCCTGGATTTTGGTAGTTTTCCTGATGGATGGCTGACGGCTGTCATGACTGACTTGTGCGCCCGGTTCCCGATGGTGGAACTGGTGACGTCCACGGCATTTGAGCATGTCCATCCTGTCTTGGAGAAGGTTTTCGCTCTCCTGGGTCTGCTGGAGGACATAACAATAGACAATGGTCCTCCATTTCACGGCCAGGAGTTTCAGGTTTTGTTCGCCATATCACACTGGTGAATTACCCCTCAATATCCCCAGGCAAACGGGGATGTTGAGCACTTCATGTGGACCTTGAACCCTGCTTTACGAACTGGAGTAAGCCAACAAGAGAACGCCAAGATATGCCTGCATGCGTTCCTGAGGGCATACCGGCAGACACCCCATAGCACGACGGGGTGTTCCCCGGCAGCGTTGATGTTTCTTTCGCCACCACAGGACTGCAGATACGCTGATGAGCAGTGGAAACCTACTGAATTGGATATACTCAAGACGCAGGAGAAGCGAAAACAGACCAAAGTCTAGGCCAGCAAGAGGAGAAGGGCGAAACATTCTGACCTAAAAGTGGGGGAATCCGTCATTCTGAAGGATTGCCACCCAGGTTGGAAGTTCCGTACCCCTTTTGAACCTGACATCTAGATAGTCGAGAAGAACGCTGGGACCATCGCTGCTGCCACAAAAGTGGGGCGTCAGGTGACCCGGAATGTGTCTTGGTTCTTGAGGGTGGAGCCTCGGGATGGCGATTCAGGAGCTGACCCGCTGGAGGAGAGTGGCGAAGAGCTTGAAGGAGGCTACGTTTCACAGCCAAGTTCTCCAGATGAATGCTGACCAGGAAGTGACGGAGGTCCCAGCAGAGATCTCGAAGGGTCCTGTTCCCCATATCGGGGACCCGCACGAGGGCTGAAGCAGAGCGGGAGAAGTGAAAGGTATGACCTGCTGCCCAACCCTGAACCCAGCCAAAGTCATAAGAGACTTCGGGGGTGATTCTGATTCCGGCGGGCGGCGGAGGCCGCCCGCCGGAATTCCGCCCCCATTATACCGCTCCGCGGTCAGAAGACCGCGGAGGGTATTATGAGTCTTTCCCTGGGCTGGCGGGCGGTCTCCAAAAGACCGCCCGCCAGCCCAGGGAAAAACTCCCTTCCCACGAGGATGCCGGCTCGTAATCGAGCCGGCGGAGTGGGAAGGTGCGACGGGTGCAGTGGCACCCGTCGCGTATTTCAGTGTCTGCAAGGCAGACACTGAAATACTTTGCGGGGCCCTCTTACGGGGGCCCCTGCCGTGCCCATGCCATTGGCATGGGCACGGCAGGGGCCCCCAGGGGCCCCACGGCACCCCCTACCGCCATCCTGTTCCTGGCGGGCGAACCGCCAGGAACAGGATGGCGGTAGGGGGTGTCAGAATCCCCCATGGCGGCGCAGCAAGCTGCGCCGCCATGGGGGATTCTAAGGGCAGCGGTAAACCGGCGGGAGACCGCCGGTTTACCCTTTCTGACCGCGGCCAAAGCGCCGCGGTCAGAATGCCCTGCAGGGCACCGCCGGCCTGTCGGCGGTGCTCCCGCCGACCCTCGCCCCGGCGGTCGAAGACCGCCGGGGTTAGAATCAGGGCCTTCATGTGTTTAAAAGAAAAGGGACTGGTGTGCATGTACAGCCAATAACTCCTGCTGTTATCTTCTTTTCCTTTCTCTCTCTTTTCTTTTGTATCTCTGGTTGTTATTGTTATTCATATGCCTTGTTCGAGGGTGAATGTTTTTGTAGTAGTTCACTAAAACATGTGGGGGAAGTAGACAATCACCCGGGCTCTCCCCTACATTGTTGCCTGCTCTGTGACACCATACGTTGTCCGGGGCGGAGGTTATAAAATAAAGAGGTGCCCGGCCTGCGCGGTATTGGCGCACTAGTTAACTGTACAGCTTGCTGCAACGAGGTTTTGTTCCCCCATTAGGCCGTACAGTCCACAGTCAGCGCGACGCACCCATCCGTGCTACAGTAACTAGAACCTCCGCCCCGCCATGCAGTTATGTCATCGAACATTTTCCTACAAATGTTATGGCCACACATCAATTTTGTTATAACAGATGTAATGAGTGCTGTAATATATGGGTTAATTATCAGCGCACGGCGAGTGCACAAGTTATATTTAACCTCTATCATATTATTTTACTTTTAGCCCTGCGGAAGTGGTGGTCTCCAGGGTGTGGGGGCTAGGCACAGCCCTTGCATAGTTACTAAGCTTAGCCCTGGGGAGGTGGTGGTCTCTGGGGCTTCTAAAAGCACTAGTAGGGGGGATCCTGTGTGCCCCCATCCTAATATTAAGCCATAATGCCCTGAGGACCTGGCCAACCCTGGGGAAAAATAACTGTGAAACTTGGGAGACCATTTTTTTAAACCTCTGCAAAATCTACAGATCCAGCCGCAGAATTTGCAGATATTTAAAAACAAAATACCTTTAAGCCCTGGTGGGGTCCCAGGGGGACCCCTGGACCAAAGCTAGTGTGTTAGACTATACATATCCCGTTACATTTTCTTTTTATGTTTTTATTGGGACTCTGGGAAGCTGAATTCCACAGGTGCCTGGAAGAATGTATGGGATTTAGGAGTGTACGTACGTCTGATGTCTTAGGGGTCACCTCCTCTCCATTCTTAGGTCTGCACTACCCACAGTGCATTTACTGCCTCTGCAATATATACAGCATACCTTTTGGAGTTTGTAGCCTATTCATTGCTTGCTGTTGGACCGGACGCAAAAACGACAAGGTGATGGATGGAATGCTTGAATTAATCCCGGCCCATGGAAATTGCTCGGGCAGCATCCCATTACAACATTTCTTTTGCCCACCATGCCACCATATCACCCCAGTTTGGAACCTGCCATATGCAAAGCAGTTTTTACCCTACTGCTCAAGGAACAGTCCAGCTTGAAATGCCAGGCCAGATCCTCCCTGGACCATAAACAAGCATTCTGGGACCATTTTTAGGGTATCACCACCTATGGGCCAGGCTAGCTTGAATTCAGTGGCACAGTGACCACAGGATAAACATCTGGGCATAAGCTTCCTACGTAGGGCAACACCACACCACTCCACTTTACACTACTCCTCCCTACAACACTCTACATCACTTCACTCTGCAACACTCTGCTCCACTCTATGCCCTTCTACTCCATGCAAGCCTCACTTCATACCGTGCTACTCCACTCCAAGACACTCCACTGTAAGACTTTCTATGACACGGCTCGCCACTCCACTCCACACCGCTATACTCCATTCTACCCCACTCCACTCCAATTCAATACAACTCAATCTACCCCACTCCACTGCACTACAATCTATGCCACTCCACTCAAACCTTCCATTTCAATCTACCATACTCTAAATTACCCAATCTACTCTGCTCCAGTGTATCACACTCCATGTTAACCTACCCCCACTCTACTTCAGTCCAATCCACCCCACTGTACTCCACTACAGTTTAGCCCACTCCACTCTAATCCCCTTTACCACTCTGTATTTAACCCCAATCTACCCCACTTCACTCCAATCAATCCCACTAAAAATGTACCACACACCACTGCAATCTAACCCACTCCACCCCAATCTACGGCATTACAGTCTAGTGCAGTATACTCCACTACAATCTACTTCACCTCAATCTACTCCACTATACCCTATTCTTCTCCACTCCAACCTACACTATTCCACTATAATCTAACCCACTTCAAACTACTCCACTCCAATCTACTCCAGTATACCCCAATCCACTATTCCCCAATTTACCCCATTCCAGTGTATCTCAGTCCACTCTACTGCAGCCTACCCGGATATACTTCAATCCTATCTACCTCAATCCTATCTACCGCAATCAACACAGACTTATTCCTTTGAGACGTGCATCAGCTGCAAGGTGCTTCATTTGCATCTATCTTTACTTATATAGCTGAGCTGTTGTCTTAATGTATCAATGCTCATGCTGTATGACAGTTTATTCACACCTCATGATAGTATATTTCATTAGTGTGTAGCTCACTCTTGCAGGGATGCATTTCTTGCACTTACCTTGTTGGAGACTCAATAGTAGCCAAGCCTGGTTTGTGTTTATGTAACTTTCTTGACATAGAGAGGTAGGCCTCTTTTTGCCCTTGGTTGTGTGACCTTAGCTGTTCTTGCTAGTCCAGTTGATGCCTTGTTATTTGTTGTTTAGCAGGGCTCCTTCTCTGCCCCACCATCTCCTAGCACCGTTTTTGGTCTGCAGTTGCTCTTTTCATTGCTCAGCTCGGCCCCTAGGCACTGTTACTCGATGCTTGTTGTCGGTTATGTCTTGGCTGGTGGGTCTGTGTGTTTCTTTTGTACTCTTTGCATTTTTTTTTGCCCTTTTATTGTTGTCCTACTGCTACTGCATTGACTTAATAGTGTCTTATTCAAATTCCAACATGTAGTCCTCTTTTGTACTTGGTGTACTCCTCTGTGTCTATGGCCGGAATATTGCTATTCCTCTTTTTCTCATAAGTCCATGTATATCTGTGGGTTCCAGTATGGCTCCACTCCACTCAATGCAACTGCAAGCCACACAGTGCCACTTCACTATACTCAGTGCCTCACCACTTCACACCTCACACCACATAATGACTACACTCCATGCCGCTATACTCCAAGCCACACAATGCCACCCTACACCACACAATTACACCGCTCTTAATACCACACCACACAATACCAACTCCACTCCACCAGCACTAAGCCACTCCACCCTACACCACTGATCTTCAAACTTTTTAACCCCAGGCCCACACAGACACATACACCCACACAGACACATACACCCACACAGACACACACACCCACACCAACTTTTTCACAATTATTCTATTAAATGTGCAATGTTTAAACTTTTTTAAATATTGCAGATAACTTGTGTTACTGTTATAAAAAATGCAATCAAATACATGATGCCAACCATACTATTCTGGTCAGGCATGAACTGCTCATTTTCTTCAGCTTAAGACACAGCACGGTTCTCACCATAATGCTTCTCTTGGCCATAGCCTGGTGCCTCACCTCCCTGGGATCATTTGAGGCCCCCTCAGGGGAACCCACCTCCCAGTTTAAAGGCCCCCTGTTCTACACAATGGCACCGTACTTCACTCCTCTAAGTGCAACTCCACACTACTTAATGCCACTCCAGTACACTCCAAGCCACACAGTGCCACTCCATCCCACAATGTACCACACTACTCTAATCCACACAATGCTACTCTTTTACATGTTGCACAATGCTACTTCAAACCATGCCACTCCACTAAATGACAATACACTACACTCCAGGCCACAAAATGACACTTCCTCCAAGCCAAGGCACTCCACTTCAGTCAGTGCACTATACTTATTGCAACATAACATAAGTCCACTTAATAACATTTCACTCCTCTACACTCCACTCCACACAGTGCCATGCAACACAATGCCACTCCACTCCTTCTAAATCAATATAGTTTACATATGTGCAGGAGCAGTGCGTGGTGGGGGCGGCTGGTGCGGGGGTGAAGAAAAATTAATAACTGAAGAAAAAAAACTTACCTGAATGCGCTGCCGCCATCACCACCACCAAGCATCACCTCTTTCCTTGGCAACAGGCACAGGCTCCCAGCCTGCCCTGCGGCCAATCTAAATGTTACCATCATGACACAAGTGTTCAGATTTGGGGGAGTGCCAAGCCAGGGTGCTCCTAGGCAGACTGTGAGAGTCTGCCTGTTCTCTCCAACCCAGCACTGCATTGCTGGATTGGACAGAGCTTAGTGCGCATGTATGTTTGCCCAGCCTGAGACGGCCGGCTAACATACAAGCGTACTGAGGGGGAGTACTGAGTATTCCCCCTCTGTGGTCGTCAGGGCCCGTGGCCCCACCCCTTCTACAATACAACAATAATAAACATAGTTCATTATTGCTGTATTGTAGAGGTTTGGCAGCTGCCGCTGCTGGCGGGGGCGATGCTCCTCCGACCTAACGGAGGTTCCACCCCTGCATATGTGAGATCTATTGATTTTGCAAATGCTTGTTTTGCAACACCTTTGGCGTTCCGTAATCTTTGTGTTCCCTGGAGGTATAATGAGGGCAGATCTTCCAGTCTTTCCCACGGGTGAGTGAGAAGGACCATTAGAGTCCAAGGGGCTGGAATTCTGGTCTGAGGCGGGCGGTCTCCAAACATATTTTACTTTCATATTTTTAGATACATCTTTGAGTGCAATGGGTTTTTAACCACCCCTCATGCCCCCACCTCCAGAGATCATGACGGTTGGACTGTGGGTAATCCTCCAATATCATTGATAACTGTATTCGCAGCAACTGATGCTGAGACTGTGTGTTAATTTTCATTTATTGGTGAACATGTGTTTGCGTCATATCATTTTAAATGTTTTTATTTGTTCTCTTTTTAAGTTAAATCAGAGTTTAACTTCTTGTGGAGCAAAATATACATGTCAGATTAGAGGCTAACCGTAAACTTTCATACGTCAATACAGGTGTTGGAAATATGGCTGAAGGTGGTCTAGTGTTTTCAAGGGCAGAAACAGACACACTTGCCACGATTCTTAAGGAAGTTAATTATATATGAAGATCTCAACCTTTAACACTACTCTACTAGACATGGCACCCAATGTAAAATATTTCATATTAGAACTGATTTTTATTCATCAACATGTAGATAACACTAATAAAAGTATAGATGAAATATATCATGTCTATGGTCAACCGCCTGATTGGGGTACAGATATTGCCAGGTTACAGTAGAAGTTAACCAATTTGAAAGTCCGTGGAGATATACATATTATGTCCATCCTATATTAATAGGCCTCACTTTTTCGGGCAATCTGTAAAATATTTCCGACATGATGATGTCATGTCAGATGGCTATTTTGTTCTTCGGTGAGTCTGACTGCCAGGGTACATTACAGAGCCTTATTGTGTGAGCCCTCTGAAATTCTAAATCTGCAATACTCAAACGTCCTATTACCTAACATTACATGGACGCTCTGGCAGAAAAGGTCTAGGTTGAGTTTTTGATGCCCTGTTGCTAGAACATGGCAAAGAGAAATCAAGACCGCCCCCCTCCCCCCGGAAAGAATAACTCATGACAGGATTATAAAAATTACCTTTTCATCAAGGTTCAGTTATGTCCATGGTATGCTGTGGCTTACAATTGCTAAATCTTTATTGACGAGTGTTGAAAGAATGATAAAACAATTCGTATTGGGGGTCAACTAAACCTAGGACCCGGAGGACTAAACTGTAGGCTCACACAGAGGCTGAAGGCCTGCGTCTCCTAAAATGTGTTTTTATTATAGGGCTAGTCATCTGTCACAGATTGTATCTGATAAGTGCAAAATGAGATTGCAGAATGAATCCTATGTGCAGACAACTGGAGTTTTTTATGTTGCTAAGAAACTCTGCACTGGACTTGTTTCACTCAACTAAGGGCCCGGTTTAATTAGTGGCCAACCCATCATTGAGTAAATTATGAGAACATGGAGTCTTGCGTATATGGAGGGGGGCTGGATCCATGCACACGCCCCTACATGGAATACTGCTCAATTTAACTATACCCAAGGACCTCCCTGATATGCAAGCCCTAGTAGATCCAATGGGCTCTTAACACAATAAGATATTGGGGTATTAACCTAACTCCCACACTGCCACCTTGGACGCAGGCCAGTTGGCCGCAACACTGGTTCCACATGGATCTGTCAGTGGACTGCTAGCCCCTCTTGGTTCTAGGCTGGCTACCCAAGCACGTTTCATTGTTCAGCACCTACATAGCTACCCCCCATTAGGACGGCACTTGACATATGAGACAGATTGGGAATCAGGTGAGGGCTTACTACCTTCCCCTCCTCCAACACTCCAATTGCACGCAACCCGGATTTCACTCTTGTGCTACTGCCTCCATTATTTACTAGCTTGGAGGCAGAGGAGTTTAGGAAATTAACAGACCTCTTTGCGGGAGCCTCCATTAAGTCATTTGAACAGTGTAAGGCTTATTACTCTCTCCCTGAAACAACAAGGCTACAGTACTGCCAGCTGCATCATTGGGCATTGCACCCCTCCAATTATTCTGGGGCTACCATATCCTATACTGACTTGAAAAATTAGTGAGCGCATATGACGGGTCTAAAGGACTAATCTCCAATACATACAGGACCATTTAACACTCTACACCTCTTCAAACCCACACATTTCAAACTTTCAGGCAGACTACCGCTGCAGATGGCATTTTGTCTAAGCAATTGGAACCCCTTTGGCGAGACATACCTAAAACTTAAGAAAGCTTATCCCACTGTAAAATAGCATTTTTCAATGGTATTATACACTGGCTTACCTCTCCACCATATACCCCTCCACATCTTTTTTCTGCTGGTAAAGCAGACTAGTTGTGGGAGATTATTGACAAATCCGCTGTTGACCCCCAAGCAGGAATTGGAATGTTTGGGGATCAGAGTGTGCTGGTGTCATGCTAACTGACCAAGCAGGCCGCTTCCCTTTTGCGACCCACCCTCCACCACAAAACTCTTGGCCACAGAAAGGCCTGATACCGGGGGAGTTCAGGGCATAGGCGACCTTAGATAGCATCTTACATTGAACTGCCGTAGCATAGGAGCTTGCACCACAAATCAGTGAACAGACTTTGGTTGATACCAGTTACTGAGAATCCCGGCGACCCAGTGGGCTTGAACTTCGACCAACAACCCCACTGCGGGCTTCACGAAGGAGTGCAGACTGAAAGTGGGTGTGGGCTACCACCCATTTTTTCCCCAGGGCCTATAGTGACCACACTTGAGTATTTGCCAGTGCAGCACTGGGACTGCCTGTCCCCCTCTGCTACGTGGGGTAATTCGGGTCTTACAACATATATTACTGGGTGTAGAGAGCAGCAGGGGCTGACATTGCTGCTGGTCAAGTGGTGTGCACAGGCTCTCAGCTAGAACAGCAAAGCCATTCCGTTACAAAAATGCCAGTATTCCTCTTCCCGTATTATATCAGTGCAGTGCCGCAGGGCTCCCTTTTTGGGGCTGACGTGCAGATTGAGGCAGGCTGACCTCCACTATTCCCTCCTTTTTCAAGTTAAACTGAAGGCCATGGTTTGAATGAAAAGTTACTGCTTTACCAAGCCCATGGATGCCTGGGACTGGGTTGAGACATCCGCTTTCCCTTCACTGACAACATGAGGCAGAAACATCGCATCGCCAGAAGCACTGGGCACGCAAACATGGTGGTGCTGGATTCAAAGGAGCATCTACCCCAGAACAGGCAAAGGAGGGACAAACCCAGACTTGAGGTTGGAGGTTACATTGTGGGCAGACTGCATTCACCCCTTGTTTACTGTTCAGACGATGGCATAGCCGATGTCAAAGCATGGTCTCAGCAACCCTGCAGGAGCTGACAAGGGAAACAGCAGAGGAGCTTATATCACAACAAGAACCTCAGGTGAAGTAATCTGTATTCATCAGATTGTAGTAACAGGTCGTCCCAACTGACCCAGAGAGAGTAGAACTGCAGACTGCTTACACAATGTGGAAACTGACAGCCTGGCTACCCCCCTTGCCTAGCAAACATGATGCATGCTGGTAACATGCAGGACCTTTTCAGCCATGGGCCTTTTTTTTTTTTTTTTTACTGTTTAGGTGATCATAATGTTTGAGGGATGTCCACGGTAGGATTTTTTTTTTTTACAGTTTTGTATAACTGTGATGATGTGGCTTATGATCCGCTACAGAGCCCACACTCTCCCCACTTAGGATACTGACATGTCTAAATTTAGCATAATCTGGTAGAATGTCCATGGTATGGGCTCCACACGTAACAGACATGCGGTTCAGCAGTATCTTAGGTGATGGGGTGTTCAAATTGCACTGCTATAAGAGACTCATATCATGGGAGGGGAGGGTTCCCGTTTTAAAAAATGCTTTAAGGAAATGTTTTATACCACATAGTCTGTCTTTGCTTGCAGAGCCATAATCTTGCTTAGACCAGGTGTTCTCTTCAGGCTCACAGTAATCAAAATTGACCTGAAGGGCGGTCCCATGCTGGTCGAGGGGCAACTAGATGGGAGGACGGTCTTGTTTTTAGGGCCCTCCATTCAACATAGCAGGCCTACTTCTCACGTTTGTTCTCCATATTCACTAAATGGGCCCACATCCCCTGTATCATTGACTCTAGGTGTTTAGTTGACCCACAGCGTGATTGATCCCACCTACAACTCCCATACTCCCCGGTGTAGGCTTCAACACTGGACTTTGTTGGACTGAAGGAGATTGCTGAACTCAGACTCTAGGGAATGTTCCTTTAATTCTCCCGCCCCCCCCCCACCACATGCTTTGCGTATCTGATTCGATTGGATACTCTGTGTCACAGCTACTAGGCTATTGGCATCAAGGGCAGAATATCTGGGGGAAGACCTATTCCAACCTTAATCCCCTCCAGGTACAGTTTTAGTGGGGTGTGTCATAGTCACAGGTTCCCACTAGGCATTTACAGCCCACCATGCTTGGAGATAAGGTATTCTGTGACACAACAGCAGCGACACTCTCCCATAGCCTATTCGACAACTGGGGAACATCTGTGTCCAAGGTAATTGACTGGGAAGCGATGAAAGTTATCCACAGAGGTCACTGCATCCATGCGGTTGTAGGGGTGAAGGCAGGCCCACACAGTGACATGTCCTGTATTTAGACATCCCTGGGTGCACTGCAAACTACGGCCCAAGCTGACTGTACAATGCTGGGTGCAATGATTAAGGCACTGCATAGACATGCTCAAATGAGTGAGCAACTACAACACCTCGACATCCGTGCGTACCATGCGAAGCAGTATGCAGATGTTTATTGTCTTGGCTCCTGCGCAGCATGAACCTGCCCACACAGATCACGATAATCAGGGATTCACCAGCAATTGTCACAAATCAGTCAGATTCACAAGGCATTTACTATGCATTATCAGACCGCATATGACCCTCTATTATGGACAGTCAGGTTGCAATATGTCACTTTCTTGCGTCTGTCAACTTAGTAGTCCGTCGTCCACTAGATAGGGAAAATCTTAACGCACCCCTTTCATGAGAGAAAGAGACGGTGTCAGGCGGGGCACAGCAACTCATAAAACACTGGGTATGAATTCCAAATCTAATTCTACAAAGCCTACAAGCACCTTGTAGCCCTGAAACTCCTCAAACCTTAACAAGAGTTCCAAACGGACGGTTGACTTCTGCCCACCCTCCGCAAATCTTAGTATCCTTTTCCAAGCCTGTGAAAGACCCCATGGAGCTTGCCTCTTAATACCCGCATTCTATGTTGAGGTCTGATTATAAAATCCTGAACAAGGTTATAGCGGGCAGGCTGTGTGAACACATGCCACGTCTGGTGCACACAGGTAGGTCCACCACCACTTTAAATACACACCTTCTGCACAGGGTAATGAAGCTTCCTCTGGTCCAGTTGCCATTTGCTGCATGCTTGGTGCTGGACTTGCATGAAGCATTTGATATAGTGGATTGAAATTGCCCGTTTTTGACCATGACTACTTTTGGCATCAAGGGATGACTAGATGCGTTAATTTTACTCATATACATTGAACGCACAGTGCGGGTGAATATTGGCCAGTGTATCTTCCCCTGTTTCTGAGTGAGCAGAGGAATGTGGCAAGTCTGTCCGCTGTCCCCTCTGCTCTTTGGCCTCGCAATGGAGCCCTTATCCCTGAGGCTCCAACAGCAGGGGCGTTCCTGGAGTATCCCATTGTCTGGGGAGATCCATGTAGTCTTGTTATATGCAGATGATGCATTATTCTACATCCGAAACATACAGGAGGGCATAGCTGATATCCAAGACATACCCCTGGAGTTTCATGTTGCTTCTGGCCTGGGGGTGACCTGTGCCAAATCATGCCTGTTTATGCTGCACCTGAACTGTCCCCAGCAGCATTTCATTGTGGATTCCAATCCTTTGTGTTAGGAGCCCCGCACGTTTTGATACCTTGGCATAAACATCTATCACAAGACAAAGTATCTAATAGATGACAACCTTATAAGAAGCATAGCAACCCGCATCCCCACATGGCTTTTTGGAGCACTTTGCAAGGTAGAGTGTCCCTATCTAAGATGGTAATGCTCCCTCTGCTACTTTACTTTTCCTATAACCTCCTGGTCTGTCACCCAGAGGCACATCCCATCCATTACACTTGGCCATAAGGAGTTTCATTCAAAACAAGGGGAGTTGCCACATTGCACTCCGTAAACTACAGTTGTCCCTAGACTAAGGGGTATTTGGGGCTCCAGATTTTGAACATTACTAGTTGGCGGCCCAGGTGCATTGGTCGGCAAGTTGTTTGTCAGGTCATCACACAGAAGAACTTGAATCTCCCACAGCAGCCCGAGCACACTTTGTGGTCTAGCGGATCTTCCTCCCCCAGGACAAGGTTTCACAGGATGCTAATGGATTATTGCTGATCACATGAGAGTTTTAATCAGAGCTTGCGATATATCACGCATATTCTTTGCTTGAGATACCACTGAGCTACATAACCTCATTCAGCAAAATGTTTGGTAGCGTGGGCACAAGGGCCTGGGTAGAGGCAGGCATAAGTACACTAGTTGCTTTGTATCAGGGGGGTACATTATTTTCTTATAAATGCTTACAGGAGGAACATGCCCTTCCAGCAGGTCATTTCTTGGCATACGGGCGCTTGCTGGGCCACCGTAGAAATACTCTGGGCCATCACAGACAATATGCCAGTACAGCGACAAACAACACATTACACATAGTTTATACAGTGGAAAAGGAAATTTGGCAGTGAATTACATCATGCAATACATAGCTATCAGCTATGTAGGTACCTTGCAATCTCGTGTGCATGGGAACGTCACTCGAGGGTGGCCGTACTCCAGCTTGGGGTATCATGTGCACTGCATTGTGAGGGCTGTCTGGTTGGGGCAGTGGAAATTGCCTGGTACTATTTGCAATTTGAGGGCGGCTAACTATGGTGGAAGGCTGCTGGTCAAGGAATTCAGGAGCACTCAGAGTTACGCTGTATGTAATAAGTGCTGTGTTGGGAAATAAACAAATAATTATTTTGAAAAGAGCTGAACTCTCTAATTGGGAGCAGAAAGGCAAACTTTGGCCATGTGTCGGTTGTCCTTCGGGCCTCTTAATTGTATGAAGTTCCTGGTGACAGTCAGCACATAAAGGGTAGTTACATGAGAGGTTGCTTTAACAGGAGGGGATGGGTGGATTGAGGAGAAAGGTGGCGGTTCTCCTTTGTGATGTGTACACCTGCATAGGGGCATTGCAAGAGAAGTTCTCATCTGACTGGGGAATTGAGAGGTGTTGTGTGGGTAAACTGATGAAATCGTGATGCCTTCATCAATATGGGGCCTTCCGTTGGCATGGGTAAGGTTCCACTTTGTCATTGGGTAAGGCTGTGGTTTAGTGAGTTATGGGTTTTTCAAGGGGAAGCACCTGCTGTAAGGGCCTTATATTGTAGCAACATCACATCCCATGCTGCTGCGATGGGGCACCGTCTGATACAGCCTGCCTCCTACCAGTGTAGTGCAAGCCTATCTGCCTCATCCTAGCAGGACACTGCCAATTGCCATGGGCCTGCGACGCGGTTGCGGGGCCTTTCAATACAAAGAGAGGAGGCATTTGGCCAATAAGAGGGCCAGCTTAGCAAATTTGGCTTGTACTTTGTGTTGGTTCCATCAATGGGAATAATCCTAGTGCGGTGGCATTAAGTTATGGGACTGTGGCCAAAGTGCTATGCAGCTTGTCCCAAAAGTGTGCCAATGTGGAGCAGGACTAGAGCATGTGTTGAAGGTGCACCACTGGGAAAGAGCATCTCAGGCAGGTGAGGTGTGCCACTAGGAATATTCTGTTAAGGGGCGGGGGGAGGGGTTGAGGTAGCCCTTATGTAGAAGCACTTATTGGTTATTCTTGTAGCATGCTTTATGTCTTACCATCTTATGTGATTCCAGGGCCCTGGCATATTGATGATCATGAAAATGCCTCCTGTGGTTCTCCGTACAGAACTGCCTAAGTTGCATCAGGGGTATGTCGAAGTGTTCCAATGGCTTTACAAAGCCAAATGATAAGATGTCACCCGTGAACCATTTGATATATTATACAAACAACATTGAGTCTAGTTTTTTCTGTAAGGATTTACCATAGGGAGTCCATTGAGGTAGCAGGCATCAGTATGTGATGAATTGTCCTGGGAGATGGCATAGTCCTGGTCAAAAGCTGGCCGTCCCGGAGGAGGTCTTCCACTGTGTCAAATGAGTGTGCCTGCCAGTCTGGTAGCTGCTCTCTTGTCAATGAGCCCTACACGCTGGTGAGGCCCTGTATTGCAATGTTAGGGGCATATGGAACAATCTGGTTTGTTTGTTAGGCAAAAGTTTCTGGTTAGACATTTCCACGACAACCATCCAGGAAAGGAGCAGGGCATCATCAGTGGTGATCTTAAATGTGTTTTTGCCCACCAGCCATCGAGCCACCCAATCAAGCTGTGCCACCAGGTAGTAAGACTCGAAACATGGGTCCCCTCAAACTTCCCTGAACCACTATCAACCCATCATTCCAAATTGTATCCCCCATCAAATGATCTAGATCACAGAAGTGGTATGGTGGAAAGGCTGGTACGTTGACAAAATACTGCAATTGGGGAAGGATTATCATCTTTGAGAATGCAATCTTGCCGGTGAGGGCTCTGGGGAGCTGCTGACAGAGTTGCCCTCAAATTTGTCTTCCTGCAAGTGGTGAAGTGGAACCCCAGGTAACGGAAGGCTGTGGACTTCCAAGCTAAGAGTGTAGGGGCAATGTTGGCGGTGTGGGTTTTCACCTCGGAACAAGTATAGAATTTTCCCTAGTTAACTTGGAGCCCAGTCACCGCTTCGAAGTCCTGAAAGGCAGATGTCGAACAGGTGGTGTCGATTTTCATATCTCAGATGTAAAGTAGAACATAATTTGCGTAAAGGAACACTAAGTTCCTCCGTGCAGCTGTATTCACCCCCCCCCCCCACAAACGGGGCTCTTCCAACTGAGGCAGTGCGCCATTGGCTACATGGATATGGAGAACAGGATTGGGGAGATGGGACAACCCTGTTTAACCACGACCAACAGGAAAGGGGGGCAATATTAGGCAGCCCTCTTGGACCCTTGAAGAGAGGTTTATGTTTAGTAGTTTGATGTAAGCTAGGAGGCATGGACCTAGAACGAAGGATGATAGGGTCGCAAACAGGTGCTCCATAAGAGTCAATCAATACAGACTATTAGGCTGATCTAGTATATAGTGTGGATGCCTGGTCTATTACACTGAATAGGCGACGGATATTATAGGGGTGGCCAGTTAGCTATGTAGGTCAGAGTGATACATACTGAAGAATGGCAGATTGCAATTGTAATATCCAGCCTGTAGGCAGGGTCATTTCTGTTCTTGTAGGGGACCACCACACCACCAGTTATCAAGGTTTGTCCCCTTATGAGTGGATTTGAGCTGTGTATTTGCTAGAGTTAGGCTGGCAATCCGAGTGATACTGCAGTACGGTGCCTCAGGAAGCCCTCGTTAATAGTGTGGAGCAGACTGATTTAAAAGCCGCCTACAGTGTTGAAGAAAGAAGTGGATGGGCTGGCCCGTGGTCTTTGGTTTTTACAGGTAGTCTGCTAATGGCAGGGTCACAACCTGGTCATGAGTTTCATTGGCATGCTTCACTTGGCGTTAGCCTGGCATGACTCAGCATGTACCTAACAAGTGCACTTTGTCCAGAAGGTCTTGGGTGGTCTGTTTTTGGGTCTTCAGCTGTGGTACCATCTCTGTGATATTACGTTCTGTGTTGGTGAACCGGGAAGTCAATTTTCGCAGGTCCTTCTGAAGGAGACCAAATTCCACACATCTCCTTTATGTGCGCTTCTACTGATGAGCAAGAGGATTTATTGGTAAGTAGGATGGTGGCCTGTTTTTTACCCAAGTCCTGTGGAGAGCTGGAGGTCTTTGCCCGTGTCAAGGCTCCTTCCCATGATGGAGTGTGGGATAGGGTGGACGGGGTGAGGTTTTGGTGATTTCGGTTTACCCATGGTGTGTTCCCAGTCTACCGTGCCAATACGTTGCTGGATCACTGTATGCAGGATGACTAAAATCATGTTCCGTGGGGTAAAAGTCTGCTAGTGTCAGCTGTGGTCTTTGTAGCAGCCAGCTCCCTACACCCTCCCCCTGTGCCGGGCATGCCCGGTATGGTATGCAAGGTTGGTTCTGGCCAGTTGACAGTCTGATGCAGCACTGTGTCTGTCTCTGTGTGTGTGTGTGTGTGTGTGTAATGACAGGATTAATGTTGATTGCGGCATTCAGGTCCTGGAGCAAAGTTACTCCACGGCTGCCATCTTTGGCTCCATGGCAACTCCATAAACACCCTATCATACACACACTGTATATAATGGGTTGAGGCTGTAGACTTGTCACCTGGTTTGTTTGTGCACTAGCATACACCGCACACAACCTGTTAAATGTAGTCCTTAGGTGAGTGGGGCTTAGGTGGCGAGTAGACAAGGAAATACTGGAAACAGTACTTACATACCCCAGGATGATGCAGAATACCAAGTTCAGTAGATCCTGCATAATATATTTCATATAGCTTACCTCACTCCTGCAACTCTGTCCTAAATGTTTGGGTCCTCCTCTGTTTGCCCGAGATGCCAACATGCAGGTGCTGACACGATGCACGTATTCTGGAGTTGCTCAGTCTGTAACCTTATGGGTGTCAGTGTCCAACTTGCTGAGAGGTGACTGGATGTGTTCACAATGGAAGTTGCACTGTTGGGATTGTTGGGATTGTTCAGGTGCTCAAAAACAGATAAAGCTGCGAACCGGTTTATAAACCAAGCATTGCTGATAGCATGCAGACTAATTGCCATGCACTGGAAAGCCCAGGTATTGTTAGATATAGCCCACTGGTGTGCAGCAATACTGAAGTGGGGACAGGGAGAGGAGCTCAGGAGGCAAGAAATATGAGGACTACGCAAATACCCCAGAAATGTGGAATGGGAAGCACTATTACTTGACTTGCACACATTCAAGAGTTGGTGGCCCGTACTTAAACCTACCCTGGCGGGGACATAACCCCCTCCTCCCCCATCCCCTTTTATCCACATTCCCACACCTCCATCATAACCCCTTCCAGCCTGTCCATGGGTGAGTGACAACACCCTTCTGTTACACCCTTTGATGTCCCCGAATAGTTTCCTAGTGGCCATTATAGCTTCATGGATGTCACTGTTGATTTTCAATGTTTGCAGTACCTGCTTGAGATAGGAAGATTGAATAGCACTTATGGTAATGGCAGAATGTGAGTTAACATCAACACATGACTTGTTTTTTCCAATGTTGCTGTTTAAGGACTGAACCAAGGACTCCTGCTGATACTGATGTGAAACTATTTTATTAATGACGATGTAGCTGGATTGCGGATTTTACTAATGATAATGTAACTTTCATAGATGTAATTTATTCAAGATTGTGATATTGAAAATGCAATTTAAAACTGGTTAAAAAAAATGTTATTGGAGATGCAGTTGGGTAGTTAGCTTTCACTAAAAAATACTAATGGTAGGTCAGCACTAATGAGGGACACATTAGCAAAGCACATTTACTTTTGATAATTATTGAAATTATGAACTATGATTCAATCTCAAGACCGGAGCCATGGATTATGCATTTCCTTTGTCCATTTTATTAATCAGCAGCCTTTACAATTAGAAAAAAAAACCCTTTATTTCACAGAAATCTTAGGGAAGGGGTATTCCACATAACCTATCAAACTCTAAATTCATAACATAGTCCATGTTTATGTCCCCTCTTTCTTCGTGAGATAAAAATGGTCAGTTCCTTCTTGTTCATTCCCGTTTGGAGCCGTCATTCCCTAGAAGAGAAAATACACCTTGTAACTATTCCATGCAGAACCAATATGACGTTCAAGTGGAGGGCACGCAAATAGCAATGTCACCTTAAATCTCAAATACAGTATTCAAAAGCATGATAATGGCAAAACAGTCATACTACTACCATAGGAAAGTCCCAAATGTATCCTGCATCAACCTTGTCACTGGGTCAACAGAAACCTCTTGCTAAAGTGGGTGTTGTCTTCATGTCCTTAAGCCCTTCACTGCCATGGACATAATGCTATTAAAGAACGAGTTACTTACCTTCGGTAGCGACTTTTCTGGTGGATACATTAGCTTCCTGTGGATTCCTCACCTAATGAATACTCCCATTGCGCCAGCATTCAACGGAAATCTTCTTCCTAGCTTCTGCACGTCGACGAGCAGTTGCCCACGCGATGCCGTCTGACGTCATACAGGCAATAAGAGGTCCTCGCCGACGTCAGTACCAACATTTTTTACGTGCCTGAGAATAATAGGCCATTGAGATGAAAGAACAATTGTAATATTTAATGATATTCCAAACAAACACATCATTCTGAGAATTCAACCTACCATTTTTTTTTTTAAACAAGTAAATAAATATATTAACTATATATATAGATATAAACATATATACATAATATATACAAATCCTCAAAACCAAGAGGAGCACACTCAAGAATTACTTGGTTAGACCAAACAGGCAACGGGGAGGCGGGTGGGACCGTGAGGAATCCACAGGTAGCTAATGTATCCACCAGAAAAGTCGCTACCGAAGGTAAGTAACTCATTCTTCTGATGGATACAACTACCTGTGGATTCCTCAACTAATGAATAGAGTCCCAAAGCAGTACCGCACTCGGTGGTGGTTGCCTGAATGGTCAAACCAAGAAATCCTGCAGCACTGACCGTGCAAAATGGCCATCCCTTCTGACCTCAGAGTCCAAGCAGTAATGCTTCGCAAAAGTATGAAGGGATGACCAAGTTGCGGCCTTGCAGATGTCGACCACAGGAACACCCCTAGCCAAGGTCGAAGAGGCCGACTTAGCTCTGGTGGAATGAGCTCTTATACCATCAGGAGGATCCTTCTTTGCTAAAGAGCAACACATTTTAATGCAAAGAGCAACCCACCTGGAGAGTGTTCTCTTGTGGACTGCCTTTCCTCTCCTCTTTCCCACGTATCCGATGAAAAGCTGATCCTCCAGCCTGAAATCCTTTGTCCTGTCTATATAAAAGCTTAGCGCCCTCTTTGGGTCCAAGCGGTGTAGTCTCTCTTCTTCCTTTGACGGATGAGGCGGAGGATAAAACGTGGATAGAGTAATTGTCTGGGCCAAATGAAAGGGTGAAACAACCTTCGGAAGGAAAGCAGCCTTCGTCCTCAACACCACCTTATCCCCATAAAAAGATGTATAAGGGGGTTTTACCGATAGAGCCTGCAACTCACTCACTCTCCTTGCAGAGGTAATTGCAACCAGGAAAACCGTTTTAAGAACCAATAATCTTATGGGGCAAGAATGCATAGGCTCAAAAGGGGACCCCCATAAGGGAAGTTAGAACCACAGTCAAATCCCATTGAGCCATAACGAAAGGAGTTGGAGGGATTTTATTCATAAGGCCCTTCAAGAATCTAAGTACTATTGGTGATTTAAATAAAGAAGGCTGGTCTGGAAGACAGAGAAAGGCTGACAAGGCAGACAAGTAACCCTTAACAGTAGCCACTGCACAACCCCTCTGTGCTAAAGACAAAGCAAAAGATAAAACATCTGACAAATGAGCACGTAAGGGATCAATCTGCCTCTCTCCACACCAAACCACAAATTTAGACCACCTATTAGCGTAGATAGATTTAGTGGAGTGTCGCCTGGCCGATAAGATAACATCCACTACATCAGGCAGGAGAGAGAAAGAACTCAGGTTGCCCCGTTCAATCTCCAGGCATAAAGGTGCAGGCTCTGGAGGTGGGGGTGTAAAACCTGCCCATGCGACTGCGAGAGGAGGTCTGCCCTGAGAGGGAGACGGAGCGGAGGGCACAGTGAGAGTTGGAGAAGGTCCGAGTACCACACCCTCCTTGGCCAATCCGGAGCAATTAAGATGACTTGAGCCCGGTCTTGGCAAATTTTATTCAACACACAAGGAATCAAGGGTATGGGGGGAAACGCGTAAAGCAACTGGTCGCACCAGGTCATCTGAAACGCATCCCCCAAAGCTCCTTGTACCGGATACTGGAGGCTGCAGAATAACGGGTAGTGCGAGTTCTCCCGGATGGCAAACAGATCTATCCGAAGAAACCCCCACATCTGGAAGATTAACCGAACTTGATCTGGATGGAGACGCCACTCGTGATCGGCCGAGAAATGGCGACAGATTGTCCGCACGTACGTTCAAGACTCCGGCCAGATGATTTGCTACCAAGCAAATCTGATGGTCCTTTGCCCAGGACCATAGCCGTAGAGCTTCGCTGCAGAGAAGGTACGACCCTACCCCTCCCTGTTTGTTTATATACCACATCGCAGTAGTGTTGTCCGTCAGGACCTGAACCGACTGACCAAGAAGGGACGGGAGGAAGGCCTTGAGAGCCAGACGTACAGCCCGTAACTCCAACAGATTGATATGAAACACCTGTTCTACTGGAGACCAAAGTCCCTTGATCTCCAGGTCCCACAGATGAGCTCCCCACCCTAGAGTGGAAGCATCCGTTATTACTGTGGCCACAGGCGTAGCTTGCGAGAACGGCCTTCCTCTGGAAAGATTGCCGTCCGCAATCCACCATTTCAAATCCATGGCAGCATCTCTGGAGATTCTCACCGAGCCTTCGAGATCCCCTTTGTGTTGAGATCACTGCCTTCGGAGGCACCACTGAAGAGCCCTCATGTGCCAGCGAGCATGCATGACCAACAGTATGCAAGAAGCAAACAGACCGAGCAGACGTAGGACCTTGAGGACTGGAATGACTGCTCCACTTTGAAACATTGGAACCAACGCCTGAATGTCCTGAATCCGCTGAGGCGGAGGAAAGGCTCGGTTCAATGTTGTATCCAGTACTGCCCCTATGAACAGGAGGCGCTGAGAGGGCTCTAGGTGAGATTTGGGCATGTTCACCCAAAAGCCCAGGTCGAACAACAACTGGGTTGTCGACTGCAGGTGATGCAACACGAGCTCCGGAGACCTGGCTTTGATCAACCAGTCGTCTAGATAAGGAAATACTGCTATCCCATTCCTTCTGAGCTCTGCCGCAACCACCGACATCACCTTCGTGAAGACTCGAGGTGCTGAAGTAAGACCAAACGGGAGGACCGCAAACTGATAGTGCTGCGACCCCACCACAAAACGGAGATACTTCCTGTGCGACCTCAGTATCAGGATATGAAAGTAAGCATCCTGCAAGTCGACAGACACCATCCAATCTCCATTGTTCAGTGACAAAAGCACCTGAGCTAGGGTCAGCATCTTGAACTTTTCCTGTTTGAGGAACCAATTCAAGATCCTTAGGTCCAGGATTGGTCTCAAACGACCATCCTTCTTGGGAATCAGGAAGTACCTTGAATAACAACCTTGACCCCTTTATTGCTCTGGAACCAACTCCACCGAGCCCTTTGAAAGGAGGACTTGAACCTCCTGTTCCAACAACAGGAGGTGTTCTTCTGAACAAGAAGATGGGCGGAGCGGAAAGTCCCAAAAGGGAAGGGTGTAGCCTTTTCTCACAATGCTGGTAACCCAGGAGTCTGAAGTTATGACCTCCCACTTGTGGAGAAAATTCAGTAACCTCCCCCCTACAGGAGTGGAGTGAGTGGGAATTGGTGGAAGCCTAAGGCTGCTTCCCCTGCTGCACCCCTCCAGAGGAAGAGGAAAAGGCAGAGTGCTGCTGAGAGGCTCCCCTAGTACGGACTCTACCCCTCCCTCTAAAAGATCTATAGGAGAGAGCAGAGGTAGGCTTCTGGAATTTCCCTCGAAAGGAGGAGGAGGAGGAGGAGGAGCCACAATCAAATCCTCCTAAAAAATCTGGAGGAGGCAGAAGAAGTGGCTTGCAAGCCCAGCGACTTGGCCGTGGCCCTGCTCTCCTTGAACCTCTCTAAGGCCGAATCCGCCTTGGCACCAAAGAGCTTGTTCCCAAAAAAAGGAAGGTCCAGTAGGGCCGACTGCACATCAGAGGAAAATCATGAGTTACGAAGCCAAGCCTGCCTCCTCGTAACTACAGCAGTGCCCATTGCCCTAGCAATGGAGTCAGTTGTATCCAACCCAGATTGGATAACCAGAGTTGCAGCTGCCTGAGCGTCCAATACTAGATTTAACAGCCCCTGAGGGACCTCCGTATGCGTTGATGCAATCTCGTCCATCAGGGCATAAATGTATCTTCCTAAAATACATGTAGCATTGGTGGACTTCAATGCCGTGCTACATGAGGAGAACACCTTTTTGGGTGCCATGTCCATCTTCTTGGAGTCTCTATCCGAGGGCACAGATGGAAAAGAGCCAGGAGCAGACCTTGCCGAGCAGGAAGCCTGGACCACCAAGTTTTCAGGTGTTGGATGTCTGGTAAGAAAACCAGGGTCAGCCGGTGCAGCCCGATACCTCCTAGCCACAGATCTATTGACAGCTGAAGAAGACCCCGGCTTCTTCCAGACTTCCAAAACAGGGTCCAGCAAAGCCTCATTGAACGGCAAAAGTGGTTCTGCTGATGTAGAGGCCAGGTGCAACACCTCTGTCAACAAATTCTGCTTGGCTTCAGTTACCGGCAAAGGAAGATCCAAGAAGCTAGCTGCCTTCCTGATAACAGAATAAAAAGTGGCCACCTCTTCTGTATACTCCCCAGGAGATGACAAGTCCCACTCGGGGGAAGTATCTAGGCCACTAGCAGTGTCCAGCCCATGGAGACCCTCACGAGAGTCCTCAATCTCTCCTTCCTCCATGTTTTGTCTCTGGTACTCCTGCTCTTCAAGGAGGTGGAGAGCAAGCCTCCTCGAGTGCAGCCTCTCCTCTATCCTCGGCGTCGACATGGCGTCAGCTGATGTTGAAGAACGACGCCGATCGAGGAGTCGCATGGAGAGAAGACTGCTTCGGAGTTGCAGGAGGTCTAGACGGCGCCACTGGTTGAAACATCGAAGCCACCGGAGCCAAAGTCTCAGGAGCCACCGGAGCCGATGCTGGCGCCGAGCCCACGTTCCCCAGGGGGAGAAAGGGCATAAAGGGTGCCGGTTGAAGCGGAGCCGGAGCACCCATGTTGAAGGCCAAAGGGCCCGAAGGACCAGCCGGTCCACCACCTGGAGCCATCTGCTGGAAGATGGAAAACATCGCATTTAAAAATGCGGTACTATCAGCTCCAGGGGCCGGGAAAGCCGGGTACTGGGGTGCCTGGTTCGAAGGCGACACCGACCTCGACGTCTGCAACGACGGAGAAAATATTTGAGGCTGTGGAACCTCAAACACTGAAGGTGGTTGGCCCGATGACCCGGGCGAAGTCAGTGAGGCTGGAGAAGGCAACGGCGTCGACGGATGGGGAGTGACAGTGGGACTGACCTCCCAAGTCTTCAGACGTCGAGTTGATAGTGACCTCGACCTCTCTTTACTCGACCGGCGCCGTGATTCTCGATGACGCCGGGAGTCCCGATGACGCCGATGAGACTTTGGTGACGAGGATTTTCGATGACATCTCTTTTCCTTCCTTTTCGACTTTGCCAGAAAAAGCTTAGCCTCGCGCTCTTTCAGGGCCTTAGGATTCATATGTTGACACGAATCGCACTTGTCAACATCATGATCGGAACTAAGACACCACAAACAGTCTTAGTTAGTTACCGACATTTTGCCCCCACACTCACGGCAGGGCTTGAATCCTGACTTTCTTTGCGACATTGTAATCTCAAAGAAAAAAAGAGATCCAAAAAACACACTCACTGTCGAACAGCAACAGTAGCTCCCTCTAAGATAACCGTTTCGAATGGCACGGAAAAAAGTGAACTGACGTCGGCGAGGACCTCTTATTGCCTGTAAGACGTCAGACAGCGTCGCGTGGGCAACTGTGACGTCCTCGTCGACGTGCAGAAGCTAGGAAGAAGATTTCCGTCGAACGCTGGCGCAATGGGAGTATTCATTAGGTGAGGAATCCACAGGTAGTTGTATCCATCAGAAATAGGCTGATCTGCCCCCAGGGAGGGCAGAAGCCATTAGGCACCAGGCATGCTTTTATTTATATTGAGAACAGGAGTGACCCCTTAGGCAAGGGTTGTTCCCCCCTCAAGCTATTTTTTTAAAAGATCATTTCTGCCCCCCCCACCCCCCCAGGGGGCAGATTGGCCTTTATTAATTAGGCCGATCTGCCCCTTTTGGCAGGGGGTGGGGTGCAGAAGCCACTAGAAACCAGGTTTTTTTTTTTTTTTTTTTAAACCTTTATACTGATAAGGGGTGCGACCCCTTATGCAAGCTCACAAATGGCCTAAAGTACAAATTACTTACCTTCGGTAATGAAATATCTGGTAGAGACATATTCTAGTTGCAGATTCCTTACCTTAGAATTTCCCCCCAGGCGTTAGACTGTATCTGGAGATTTTGCTGCGAGCAATACCCTTGGGCGTCTGTAGGTGGCGTTGTTCGACTCCGCAGGCATCGACTGATGCCTTGATGACGTCTGGAGTAGTACACTGACGCCGCCCTCCCGCAGTGATGTCAGTTTCTTTTAACGACTTTCCACGCCAGAGCGCAGAGCCGCTAAGAACACTGAGATTGGTGTGACAGAGCTAAGGACCTGAAAGGGTGGAACACCTGTCCCCAGAAATAATTTCGCAAAGCGGGGAGGATGGGCGGGCGGTAAGGAAGCTGCAACTAGAATGTGTCTCCCACCAGATATTTCGAATACCGAAGGCAACTAACCTGTACATCTGATAGAGACTTCTAGTTGCAGATTCCTTACCTTAGAATTGATACCCAAGCAATGCCATCCTATGTGGGGGGCTGCGAACAAAGATCATACTAGAAAGTCTTGCAGGACTGAACGACCAAAGTAGCCGCCTCGACGGACCTGACTATCCAGGCAGTAATGCTTATCAAACGTGTGCAGGGATGCCCATGTAGCTGCCCGACAGATATCCAGGACAGGAACTCCGCGTGCTAACGCAGTGGAAGCCGCAATTTCTCTGTTGGAATGAGAACGCAAGCCTTCAGGAGGTTGCTTTTTAGCCAAAGTGTAGCACATTTTGATGCAAAGAAGCACCCATCGAGAGATGATATGCTTTTGCACCGCCTTCCCTTTCTTAGCACCCACATAGCCAAAGAGTTGATTGTCCACCTGGAAATCTTTAGTACAATGGAGGTAGAACACCAACACTCTTTTTGGGTCCAGACAGTGGAGTCTCTCCCCTTCTCATGGGAAGGGTGTGGGAGTGTGTAGAAGGTAGGCAAAGTGATGGACTGGCCTACATAAAATGGTGTAAATACCTTAGGAAGGAATGAAGCTCTAATGCGTAACACCACTTTGTCAGGGTGTACAGACAGGTTTGGAGGCATTGAAGAAAGCACCTGGAGCTCAATCACCCTGCAAGCAGAGGTGATAGCGACAAAGAAAGACAGTTTGAATGTGAGGATCCGCAAGGGACAATTATGCATTGGCTCAAAGGGGGTACACATTAAATAAGTAAGTACAAGATTAAGATCCCACTGAGGCATAATAAATGGAGTGGGAGATAATTAAGTGGGTGAGCCCTTTTAAGAACCTACTGACAATAGGAGATTTAAAGAGTGAGGGCTGATCAGGTAACCTTTAAGGGTGCCCAAAGCAGAGCCCTGCTGGGCTAAATAATGAACAGAAGAATCTCTGACAGAGGGGCACAAATGTGATCAACAGATTTGTTGGTACACCATGCCACAAGATTTATTCCAACGACAGGCATATACAGTTTTAGTCGATGGATGCCTGGCTGCCAAGAAACATTGCAGACTTTGGGTGGAAGGGCAAATGCATTCAACTGTTGCAGCTCAATCTCCACGCATGAAGGTGGAGGTTGGACAGGTGCCGGTGGAGAACCGTCTCCTGCTGCTGTGACAGAAGATCTCCCCAAAGAGGCAGTCTGAGTGGAGGATGGATGGACATGCTCAATAGCTCTGGATACCACACTTTTCAAGCCCAGTCCGGAGCCACCAAGATAACTTGGGCCCGGTCGTACTTGATTTTCTTGAGAACTCTGGGTAGAAGAGGGCTAGACGGGAAGGCGTACAGGAGGCTGGAGCTCCACTCGAGATGAAAAGCGTCTCCGAGCGAGTGCAGTCTTCGAAAATTCCAACGTGCAAAACAGCTGACATTGCATGTTCTCTGCGGAGGCAAACAGATCTAACCAAGGCTCTCCCCACTTGAGACCTTGCGTCACCTCCAGATAGAGACGCCATTCGTGATCGACTGTGCGTCGGCGGCTGAGTTTGTCTGCTCTGGCGTTGAGAGCCTGCCAGATGTTCAACCATCAGCATAATGCCCTGATATTCCAGCCATGTCCAGAGGCGTAGTGCTTCCTGACAAAGGGTCCAGGACCCTACCCCGAGTTGTCTGTTGGAGTACCACATGGCGGTAGTGTTGTCTGTGAACACCTGCACCACTTTCCCTTAGAGAGGGAAGGAATGTTTTTGACCTAAGCCTGATTGCCCGGAGCTCCAGCATTTTTATGTGGAGCCCGACTCCGCCGGAAACCAGAGGCCTCTGATCTCTGCTTCTCCCATGTGGCCACACCAACCCACAAGTGACGCATCTGTCACTATAGAGAGATCTGGTTGGGGAAGGGAGAGGGATCTGCTGTTGACACAATTTGGATTCTAAAGCCACCACTGCAGGTCTTTCGCAGTCCCCTCCGAGATATGGACCATGTCTGAGCGATTTCCCTGATGCTGCGCCCACTGGAACTTTAGGTCCCACTGCAGAGTGCGCATATGCCATCTGGCATGTGTACTAGCAGGAGACAGGAGGCCATGAGGCCCAGCAGGCTCACACTCACCGAAACCCAAGACCGAGGCTGAAAGAAAGATCTGAATCATAGCCTGAAGGTCTTGGACTCGCTTGTCTGGAGAATAAGCGAGAAATCGCACTGTATCCAGAACAGCTCCAATGAAAGTGAGCGTCTGAGAGGGAGTCAGGTGTGACTTCGGCACATTTATAGTGAACCCCAGCTTGTGCAGGAGGTTCGCCATAGTCTGAAGGTGAGAGACGACTGTCTGGGGAGAAGGCGCCTTCAACAGCCAGTCATTGAGGTAGAGGAAAACTGAGACCCCTAACCTGCACAGATGAGCTGCAACCACCGCCATCATTTTTGTGGACACCAGAGGGGCGGTGGTAAGGCCGAAAAGGAGCATGGTAAACTGAAAGGGCTCGTGACCTACCATGAATCGTAGTTAACGACTGTGGGCAGGCAGGATGGGGATGTGAAAATAAGCGTCCTGCAAGTCCAACGCTACCATCCAGTCTCATGGGTCTAAGGCAGAAAGAACCTGAGCCAGGGTGACCATTTTTAATTTCTCCTTCTTGAGGAAGTAGTTCAGGACCCGAAAGTCTAGGATTGGATGTAAGCCCTTGTCCTTCGTTGGTATAAGAAAGTAGCAGTAATAACAACCACAACCCACTTCTGGCACAGGGACTCTTTCTATAGCTCCCTTGGCCAAGAGAGCCATGACTTCCTGGTGGAGAAGCACAAAATGATCCTCCGGAAGATGATGGGAGGATGGTGGCATGTGTGGTGCTGCAGATTCCAAAGGAGGGTGGGGAGGAGTAGCCCTTCCGAATGATCTGCAAAACCCACCCATCAGTGGTGATAAGTTCCCAGAGGGGCAGGTGATGGCGGATCCTGCCCCTAACTGGGTAGGAGTGCCGGGACTAGGAGGGTTTGGAGACTGCAGCGGGGAGGGGGGGGGGGGCAGAGGTGGAATGGACAGACCTATGGTTCCCTGTCTCACAGCCACGTGGAATTCCGCGACCTCGGCCATGCATAGGCTGCCCAGCGTGCGTGGCACGATGGCTGGGTTGAGGACATGACAGGGTGCCCCTTCCGTGTTCCACGAAATGGATGAAAAGCTGAATGTGGTGGGCGAGTGGCGGAGGAAAGACCAAGGGTCCGAGCCGTAGACTGGGAATCATTGAATCTCTCCAAGGCAGAGTCCGCTTTGTCTCCAGAGAGACGGGTGCCATCAAAGGGCATGTCCATGAGTGACTGTTTGACATCCCCCGAGAAGCTACAAGTGCGTAACCAGGCATGGCGCCGTAAGACCACTGTTGTTGCAACCGATCTGCCCAGAAAGTCTCTCGTATCCCGCCCACAACGGATAGTGAACTTTTCTGCATCTCTCCCATCTTTCACTGCTTGGGAGACGATAGCACGGGCCTCCTCCGGTATCTGCGGCAGGACTTGCGCAACTGTAACCCACAGGGAGTGGGTATAACGTCACAAAAAACATGCAGTGTTCACAGACCGCAGTGCGAGGCTGCAGGGAGAAAACAACTTCTTGGCAAATTGTTCCAGCCTTTTGGATTCACTATCCTGGGGTACGGAAGGGAATGCGCCTGAAGAAGTGGAAGCCTGGATAACACGACTCTCAGGAGTGGGGTGTTGGGACAGGAATTTTGGGTCAGTCGGTGCAGGCCAATGGCGGCTAGCAAGAGTCCTTTCACAGGAGCCCCTGTGTTGGGTTTGGACCATGTACCCAAAAGGACATCGGTGAGGGCCTCATTGAATGAGAGAAGGGGTTCTGAAGTAGAAGCCCCAGGCTGAAGCACCTCAGTCAGGAGATTAGACCTGACTTCCACAGTAGGTAGCTCAAGGCTGAGGACCTCAGCTGCCCTACTGACCACCATACTGTAAGTTGCTTCCTCCGCCGTAGCCACACTAGGAGGAAACAGCATGCCAGCGTCAGGAGAAGTATCCAGACCACTGGCTTCACCCAAATCCTGTTCCCAGTCCACAGCATGGTCATCCTGGTATTCATAATGGTCCAGGGATCCATCCAATTCCTCCCCATAGGAACAAGGGTCCGAATCAGACCTTGGGTGAATAGGCCCCACTGAAGCCGATGGTGCAGTCGACCGATGCCTCTCCGAGTCGTCTGGGATAAATTCTTGTTCTCCTCCAGGGGAACCCACAAACTATGGGTACCTCTCGAATCCCTATGAAGTTGGCAAAAATATAAATAAAAATACGTATTTTTTTTTAAAAAAAACTTCTTAGCCAAAGCGTAGCACTTTTTGATGCAAAGAAGCACCCATCGTGAGATGTTACACTTCTGCACCGCCTTCCCTTTCTTCGTCTATTCACACCCATGCCGATCCTGGTATGACCAGACAGACAACTGGGAGGCGGGAGGGACCGTGAGGAATCCACAGGTAGCTAATATATCCACCAGAAAAAGCGTTACCGAAGGTAAGTAACTTGCTCTTCTGATGGATACAACTACCTGTGGATTCCTCACCTAATGAATAGAGTCCCAAAGCAGTACCACCTCGGAGGGTGTCTGTCTGGTCAAACCAGGAAATCCTGCAGCACCGACCGCGCAAAATTGCCATCCATTCGCACCTCTGCATCCAAACAATAATGCTTCACAAAGGTGTAGAGGGAAGACCAAGTCACAGCCTTGCAGATGTCCACCATCAGAACACCTCTGGCCAAAGCCGATGAGGTTGACTTGGCCCTGGTGGAATGAGCCCTGATCCCCTCAGGAGGATCCTTCTTTGCCAATGAGTAACATATTTTAATACAAAGAACGGCCCACCTGGAGATCGCTCTCTTGTGGACGGCCTTCCCCTTCCTCACGTATCCAATAAAGAGTTGTTCATCCAACCGGAACTCTCTCGTCCTGTCGACATAAAAACTGAGAGCCCTCTTAGGGTCCAGACGATGGAGTCTTTCCTCCTCCTTAGATGGATGAGGAGGAGGGTAGAACGTCAAGAGAGTTATTGATTGTCCCAAGTGAAATGGAGACACCACCTTGGGGAGGAAAGCCACCCTGGTCCTCAAAACCACCTAATCCTTATAAAAAGTGGTGAAAGGCGGGTGAGCAGAAAGAGCCTGCAGTTTGCTAACACGTCTAGCCGAAGTGATGGCCACCGTTTTGAAAAACAAATATCCTAATGGGCAGCAAGGAAGTCAACACCAAATTCAAGTCCCACTGCGGCATAATAAAAGGCCTGGGAGGAAATTTATTAGTAAGCCCCCTCAAAAAATCGAACAACCAAAGGAGATCTGAATAGGGAGGGCTGATCTGGAAGATCTAAAAAAAGTCGAAAGGGCCGAAAGATAGCCCTTAACCGTGGGCAAAGCACAACCACGCTGAGCCAATGACAACGCGAACAACAAAACATCAGAAAGATGGGCACTTAAGGGATACATTTTCTTCTCCCCACACCAACGAACAAAATTATCCCACCTACTTGCATAGACCAACTTGGTGGAGTGTCGTCTGGCTGATAAAAGAACGTCCACCACCTTCGGTGGGAGAGAAAAGGAACTCCGGTTGCCCCGTTCGATCGCCAGGCCTGAAGCTGCAGGCTTTGGAGGTGGTGTGTCGAACCTGCCCCTGCGAAAGGAGGTCTGCCCTGAGAGGGAGACGGAGCGGAGGGTACAGTGAGTCGGAGAAGGTCTGCATACCACACCCTTCATGGCCAATCCAGAGCTTTCAGAATGACTTGGGCCCGGTCTTGCCGAATCTTCCTCAAAACCCGAGGAATCAAGGGTATGGGAGGAAACGCGTAAAGCAACTGGTCGCACCAGGACATCTGAAACGCGCCCCCCAACGCTCCTTGCATCTGATACTGGAGGCTGCATAACGACTGACAATGCGCATTCTCGAGTGGCAAAGAGGTCTATTCAGGGAAAAAACCCCATCCGAAAGATGTAAAGAACTAGATCCGGATGTAGACACCACTCGTGGTTGTCCGAGAAGAAGCGACTGAGCTTGTCCGCATGTACGTTTAGGACCCCGGCCAAATGGTTTGCCACTACACAAAGCCGATGGTCCCGCACCCGGGACCAGAGTCGCAGAGCCTCTCTGCAAAGAAGGTACGACCCTACACCCCCGTTTGTTGATATACCAAATCGCAGTTGTGTTGTCCATCAGAATCTGAACTGACTGACCGCAAAGGGAAGGGAGGAAGGCCTTGAGGGCCAAACGAATCGCCCGTAGTTCCAGCAGATTAATATGAAACCTCTGCTCTACTGGAGACCAACGATCCTTGATCTCCAGATCCTCCAGATGAGCTCCCCACCCTACGGTGGAGGCATCCATTATCACTGTGGCCACCAGAGTTGGCTGCGAGAACGGCTTCTCTTGAGAAAGGTTGCCTTCCACAGCCCACCAGGCAGGCAGGATGGGAATATGGAAACAAGCACCCTGCAAGTATAACGCTACCATCCAGTCTCCTGGGTCTAAGGCAGACAAGACTTGAGCCAGAGTGATCATTTTGAACTTCTTCTTGCAGAACAGAATGAGGGCCCGAAGGTCTAGGATAGGACATAAGTCTTTGCCTTTTTTGGGCACCAGAAAGTAGCAGGAATAACAACTACAACCTACTTCTGGCACAGGGACACTCTCTATGGCACCTTTGGCGAAGAGAGCCGTGACTTTCTAGCAGAGAATTGCCAGATGATCATCTGGTAAGGGGCCGTAAGATGGAGGCATGGCCGGTGGGGATTACCCCCTTTGTATGATATGCAAAACCCACCTGTCTGTTGTGATGGTCTCCTAGTGGGGCAGGTGAATGCGAATCCTGCCACCAACTGGTATATGAGGGTGGGTACTGACTAGGAAGGTTTGGAGGCTGCACCAGGGTGGAGTGGGCAAACCTGTGTTTTCCTGTCCCATGGGCCTGCTGGATTCTGCATCCCCGGTGGCTGTAAAAGGGACCCAACAGGAAGCCCGTTCCGTTGCCACAAAAGGGGCAAAATATGGACTGTTGGTGGTGAGGTGAAACAGAGAGGCCAAGGGATCGAGCCATAGCCCGGCACTCAAACCTCTCATGCGCTGAGTCCGCCTTGTCCCCAAAGAGACAGGTGCCATCAAAGGGCATGTCCATGAGGGTCTGTTGGACATTTCCTGGAAAAACAGATGCCCTCAACCAGGCATGGCTCCTCAAGGTCACCGTCAACTCATCTCATTTACCTGTAGAATTGGTTGTGTCCATTTCACAGGGAATGGTGAACTTAGCTGCATCTCTCCCATCAGCAAAGGCTTGGGAGATGTTAGCCCGGGTCTTCTCCAGGATCTGCGGCAGAACTTGCACAACCGTATCCCACAAGCAGTGGTTAAAGCAGCACAAAAGGCATGCAGTGCTCACCGACCGCAACGCCAGACTGGAGGAAGAAAACCTCATCTTCTTACCAAGTTCGTCTTTGATTCTCTATCCGGGGGAGTGGAAAGTAATGCACCAGATGACAATGATGCCTGGATGAAAAGGCTCTCAGGTGAGGGGTGTTGGGCCAGGAATTTAGGGTCGTTTGGAGCAGGCTGATGGGGGCGAGCAATTCTACTGTTTACAGGAGCCCATGTTCTGGGTCTGGACCAAGTACCCGGAAGGACATCAATAAGGGCTTCATTGAAGGGGAGGCTCGGCGGTAGAAGCCCCAGCTTGAAGCACCTCCGTCAGGAGATTCGTCCTGACCGCTACAGTGGACAGCTCCATGTCAATGACCTCAGCCACCCTACTGACCACAACAGAATAAGAGGTTCCCTCCATCGTAGCCACGGTAGGAGGAGAATGCATGCCAGCATCTGGAGAAGTATCCAGACCATTAGCTTCACCCTATTTCTGTGCCCAGTCCAAATCAGGGTTATCTAGCTGGTATTCTAAAGGGTCCAGCGTCCCCTCCTATCCTTCCTTGTATTTGTACCCATAGTAATAAGGGTCCAAACCCAATCTGGGGTGAGAACCACATCGAAGTCAGAAGCAGCGTCGGCAGGCGCCGTTCTTTCTCCGGGTCATCGTGGGTAAGAATTGGGTCAACATTGATCGTGTGCACCACCAATATCAGAAGCACTGATGACCTAGCTGGTGTCGGGGAAGGTCGCGATGGCACGACCAGGGTCAGCAAGGATCCGGAGGGACCACTGGGGGCAGAGGCCAAAGACGCTGGCGTGGAACCAAAAGGGCCCTCATATGAACCCCTAGGCCTCGAAGGTGCCACAGAAGGGTCAGAATGACCAAATATGAGGCGCATGGCCTCAAAACACATTGAGTTTGGCAAGGGTCGCCCTGGCTCACGGAAAACTGGGGTGGTGCGGAGGACAGCAAGGACACTCCTCCCACGTCGCATCGGCTGAGCGATGCGGTGAAGTTGGAAAACGCCTGGCCTTCTTTGACAACTTCTTTCTCTGACCTGAATAACACGAATATTATGATGATGAGTGGTGGTGACTCCGCGAACAGTCTCAAGACACTCCTCATGAGTGACACCATGAACGATGCAGTGTCGAGCGTCGGGCCTTCATGAGCTTTAGGGACCGCTCCCTCAAAGCCTTCGGGTGCATGGCCTGGCACTCAAAGCACAACTTCAGGTTGCACTACAAACACAAACGGACCGGATGCCGATCTGTCCCAGACATCATATGGTGACAGGCCTCGCAAGGCTTGAACCCGTTCTTCGGGGACATCATGAGGCGCCAAGGGTCAACACAAAAAACAGACAAAAGGGTCCAATACACTTAAAAAATTAACAGGGTATCTCTTCTCCACATCAGCGTGTGGCACAGAAAAGAACAGACGTCACTACGCCGATTTCCTCAAGTAGTGGAACTAAAATGTTGTGGATGATTGCATGGCAAAGTAGTGGCTTATGGAAGGTAGGTATCCATACACAGACTTTTGAAAGGTTTCTCTAATGGAAGGTAAACCTCAGTCAATTTCGAAGTACTTAACTTTTGTATGATACAACAAGATACAAGTAGGAAAATACAGGTCTGGTTGAGATGGGAACTGGGGGCAGCAAACAACACTCTACAGCCTTTTCCCCTGCTTAGGTCAGACTTTAGAAGGACAACATGGTTGAGCCTTTTTTGGGCGTTTCAGGTATGAAATCACTAAGTGTCCTTTTCACCCTTGCTACGTTCTCCAGAACATATGAAGTGGAGGCTGACGCTTCTGTAACAGTAAGACTTTCAATAACAGGCAAAAGAAAGTGAAGGAAAAACACAAGACTTCATGTGGTTGTCTGATGAGGAACAAAATACGCAATGTACTTTACCCTCTGGATTTGGAGGATAAACAATTTCTAGTACCAAGAAGTTTTATGACTCACATTGTATGGATGAAAAAACTGGTTATTATCCAGTCCGTCCAATGAAATCAGGTGATCAGAAGATGAGCTGGAATCCAAAGGCACCTAACAGTGAGCTGTAGCCTCGGAGTTCTGAGCAGTATCCACCAACTGATAGGGAGTAAAAACCGCTAGTCCTTAGGATTCACAAAACCTATTGGTCCTTGAGGTGGGCAGAAGACTTTAGTAGGAGTGTGAACCTCTGGGGCCATGTGTAGGAAGTTGGCTCTGTGTATACTATTTCAAAGTATGAAATAGTCTGCACAAATCCCAAGGTTTCCCCTTACAGGTAAGAAGGTGGCAAAATCAGATAATACTAATGCACTATTTGTGGGAGTGTGGTCGAGCAGTAGGCTTATCAGAGAGTACTCTTAAGCATTTGTTGTACACACACAGGCAATAAATGAGGAACAAAGACTTACTCCAGTCCAATAGGTTTTTATATTGAAAAATATTTTCATAGTTTATTTTAAGAACCACAGGTTCAAGATTTACAGTTAACACTTTAAATGTAAGGTACTTCACTTAGATACTTTAGGAACTTTGAACAAAAGCACTATCATATACAGTGTTTGCAAAAATGGCAATAAGCTATTTTCAAAATGGACAGTGCAAAAATCAACAGTTCCTGGGGGAGGTAAGTAAAGGTTAGATTAGGAGGAAAGTAAAACACTTTCAAGTCTCAGTTCTGGGGCATAGGCAGCCCACCGTTGGGGGGTTCAAGGCAACCCCAAAGTTACCACACCAGCAGCTCAGGGCCAGTCAGGTGCAGATGTCAAAGTGGTGCCCAAAACACATAGGTGCCTATGGAGAACAGGGGTGCTCTGGTTCCAGTCTGCCAGCAATTTAGTACCTGCGTCCTTAGGGGCAGACTGGGGGGGGGATGGAGGGGGGGAAGGGAGGGAGAATTGGGCGCACAAGTAGGCATACAAAATACACCCTCGGCAGCACAGGGCCAGCCGGGTGCAGTGTGCAAAGCAGGCGTCTGGTTTCAATGGAGGGACCTGGGGGTCACTCTAGTGGTGCAGGCAGGCACAGGGGGTGGTTCTTGGGACAGCCACCACCTGGACAAGGGAGAGGGTCACCTGGGGGTCACTCCTGCGCTGAAGTTTGGTTCCTTCAGGTCCTGGGTGCTGAGGGTGCAGTGTTGGTTCCAGGCGCCGGACCCTTGTTGGAGGTCGCGGTCAGGGGGCGCTTCTGGATTCTCTGCAGGCATCTCTGTGGGGGCTCAGGGAGGGGTCGTCTCTTGTCACTCACTGGCTCGCAGACACTGGGTAGTCCTCCCTGTAGTTTTTGTTCTCTAGATCTTGAGCCGGGGGCGTCGGGTGCAGAGTGTGAAGTCTCACACTTCCGGCGGGAAACGTGAAGTCTTTGAAAGTTGCTTCTTTGTTGCAAAGAAGTAGCTGGTTTTGAACAGGGCCGTTGTTCAAGGGAGTTTATTGGTCCTTTAATCCAGGGCAGTCCTTTGAGGCTTCAGAGGTCGCTGTTCCCTGATGGATGCGCCGCTGGTTGTAGGTTTTCAAAGTTGGAGACAGGCCGGTAGGGCTGGGGATAAAGCAGTTGTGGTCGCCAGTCTTCCCTGCAGGCTTGTAGGTCAGCGGTCCTCCTCGTTTCTTCAGGTTGCAGGAATCTAGTTTCCTAGGTTCTGGAGTGCCCCTAAATACTAAATTTCGGGGTGTGTTTAGGTCTGGGAGGGCAGTAGCCGATGGCTACTGTCCTGGAGGGTGGCTACACCCTCTTTGTGCCTCTTCCCTGTGGGGAGGAGGGCACATCCCTAATCCTATTGCCCCTAATGCCCATTGCTTCACAGCTTGTGTGCTGGTGGGGAGAAAATGACTAAGTCGACATAGGACTCCCCTCAGAGTGCCATGCCTACCTCCCACTGCCTGTGGCATAGGTAAGTCACCCCTCTATCAGGCCTTACAGCCCTAAGGCAGGGTGCACTCTACCACAGGTGAGGGCATAAGTACTATGCCCATACAGTGGCCAAGCAAAACCTTAGACATTGTAAGTGCAGGGTAGCCATAAGAGTATATGGTCTGGGAGTTGGTCAAACATGAACTCCACAGTTCCATAATGGTAACACTGAAATCTGGGAAGTTTGGTATCAAACTTATCAGCACAATAAATGCACACTGATGCCAGTGTGCAATTTATTGTAACATACACCCAGAGGGCATCTTAGAGATGCCCCCTGAATGCCAACCAGAATTCTAGTGTAGGCAGACTAGTTTTTGCCAGCCTGCGACAGACGAGACATGTTGCTGGCCATGAACAAAGCCTGTACTGGGTGGAAGTGCTTCTCACCTCCCCCTGCAGGAACTGTTAACACCTGGAGGTGAGCCTCAAAGGCTCACCCCTTTTGTTACAGCACCACGGGGCATCCCAACTAGTGGAGATGCCCGCCCCTCCGGCCACTGCCCCTACTTTTGGCGGCAAGGCTGGAGGAGATAATGAGGAAAACAAAGAGGAGCCACCCACCAGTCAGGACAGCCCCTAAGGTGTCCTGAGCTGAGGTGACCCCTGCCTTTAGAAATCCTCCATCTTGAGTTTGGAGGATTCCCCAATAGGATTAGGGATGTGCCCTCCTCCCCACTGCAAAGAGGCACAAAGAGGGTGTAGCCACCCTCCAGGACAGTAGCCATTGGCTACTGCCCTCCCAGACCTAAACACACCCCTAAATTCAGTATTTAGGGGCTCCCCAGAACCTGGGAAACTAGATTCCTGCAACCTAAACCAAGAAGGACTGCTGACCTGAAGCCCTGCAGACAAGACGGAGACGACAACTGCTTTCGACCCAGCCGTACTGGCCTGTCGCCGGACTCAAAGAAAACTGCAACAGCGACGCATCCGACAGGGACCAGCGACCTCTGAAGCCTCAGAGGACTGCCCTGAACCTAAGGACCAAGAACCTCCTGTGAACAGGAGCCCTGTTCAAAACCAGCTACTTATTTGCAACAAAGAAACAACTTCCAAAGATTGCACATTTCCTGCCGGAAGCGTGAGACACTACACTCTGCACCAGACGTCCCCGGCTCGAGATGCAGAGAACCAACACCACAGAGAGGACTCCCCGGCGACTGCAAGCCTGTGAGTAGCCAGAGACGACCCCCCAGGGCCCCCACAGTGACCCCTGCAGAGAGCATACAGAGGCTCCCTCTGACCACGACTGCCTGTAACAAGGGACCAGACGCCTGGAACCAACACTGCACGCGCAGCCCCCAGGACCTGAAGGAATCTAACCTCAGTGCAGGAGCGACTCCCAGGCGACCCTCTGCCGAGCCCACCCAGGTGGTGGCTGTCCCGAGAAGCCCCCGCTGATCCTGCCTGCAACGCTAGAGTGACCCCCCCCCCACCCCGGTTCCTCCATTGATTTCAACCTAAAAACCGATGCCTGCTTTACTCACTGCACCCGGCCGCCCCTGTGCCACTGAGGGTGTACCTTGTGTGCCTTCTCGTGTCCCCCCCCGGTGCTCTACAAAACCCCGTGGTCTGCCCCCCCAGAGGACGCAGGTACTTACCTGCTGGCAGACTGGAACCGGAGCACCCCTGTTCCCCATAGACGCCTATGTGTTTTGGATACCTCTTTCCTGTGCACGTGACTAGCCCTGAGCTGCTGGTGTGGTAACTTTGGGGTTGCCTTGAAACCCCAATGGTGGGCTGCCTATGCCCCAAACTTGAGACTTGTAAGTGTCTGTCTTATCTCCAAAACTAACCTTTACTTACCTCCCCCAGGAACTGTTGATTTTTGCACTGTGTCCACTTAAAATAGCTTATTGCCATTTCTACAAAGACTGTACATGATATTGTGTTTATTCAAAGTTCCTAAAGTATCTATGTGAAGTACCTTGCATTTAAAGTGTTTGATGTAAATCTTGAACCTGTGGTTCTTAAAATAAACTAAGAAAAGCTATTTTTCAATATAAAAACCTATTGGCCTGGAGTAAGTCTTTGAGTGTGTGTTCCTCATTTATTGTCCTGTGTGTGTACAACAAATGCTTAACACTACCCTCTGATAAGCCTACTGCTCGACCACACTACTACAAAATAGAGCATTAGAATTATCTCTTTTTGCCACTATCTTACCTCTAAGGGGAACCCTTGCACTCTGTGCACACTACTTCTCAATTTGAAATAGTATATACAGAGTCAAGGTCCTACATATATGTACTCCCTTAAACATACACTGCAACCTGCCCATGAGGCTACCAAGGGCCTACCTTCGGGGTGCCTGACAAGTAGTAAAAAGGGAAGGTTTAGGCCTGGCAAGTGGGTAAGCTTGCCAAGTCGAATTGGCAGTTTAAAACTGCACACACTGACACTGTAGTGGCAGGTCCGAGCCATGGTTACAGGGCTACTAATGTGCTGCAGGCCCACTAGTAGCATTTGATTTACAGTCCCTGGGCAACTCTAGTGCACTTTACTAGGGACTTACCAGTAAATCAAATATGACACTCATGGATAAACCAAACGGTACAAGCTCTATAGGGAGCACTTGTGCACTGATTAGAAGTGGTGAAGTGCACAGACAATAAACCGTCAAAAACGGACCAGAAAAATATTGTAGGAAGGCAGCAAAACGTTTGGGGATAACCCTGCAAAAAGGGCCATTTCCAATATCACACCTGCAGGATCTGATGGTGAGCCTCAAAGGCTGAAGCCTCTTGTTACAGTGCCATGGGGCACTCCAGCTAGTGGAGTTGTCCGCACACGGACAAAGCCCCACTTTTGGCAGCAAGGTGATCAGGAAAATTATGAAAAGCAGGGAGGAGTGACCCCCCCAAAACTCACCCCTCCCCCTGCCATCTAAAGCTAGGGCCATCCCTAGGGTGTCCAGAGCGGAGGTTGCCCCCCCCCCTTCCTGCAGAATCATCCATCTTAGTTTGGAGAACAGAAACCAATAGGGTTAGGTTTGCGTCCCCCTCCCCAAAGGTAGTGGACACAAGAACGGGGTGTAGCCACCCTCTGGGACAGTAGCCATTGGCTACTGCCCTCTGACCCCTGTAACCCCCCTAAATCCAGGATTTAAGGGCTTACCTGAACCCAGCTCATGAGATTCAGGCTGACCTGACAAGAAAGAAGAAGGACTGCTGAGCTGAACCCCCAGCAGAGAAGACAACGACAACTGACTGCCTCAAAAAACCTGCACAAAAACAGTGAGGCATCCAGCGGGGCCAGCCACCTCGACCAAGTTATAGAAGTCTGTCCTGCACCCAAAAGGACCAAGAACTGCAGTGGACAGTGGCCCTGTCCAAGAAGGAAACATCCAGGGACTCTGGCACACCTCCAGACACGTGAGTCCTGACCACCCTGCACCAGACACCCTACGGCCGGTGACCACGTGGCCCAACCAGCTAAAGAATCATCAGGTGATTGTGAGCAAGTGCCCACCCTGGGTTGACCTTTCGACCCCCCCACAAAGATGCATACAGAGGGAAGACCGAGGACCCCGACCCCTGAACGCGAAAGCACTGGATGAATATACACGCACTGTGAGAGACTGGCACCTTATTGCAGTACTCCCCCACATTTTTGCCTGGTTTCCGAATGCAACTTGGACTGGAGTGCACTGGGATCCTGCTAACTAGGTTCCCGGTACCAGTGTTCTTTCCCTAAAACATTTTAAAAGTGATTGGATACATCTTTAGCTATCACTACAAGTCCCTAGTAATAAGGTACTTAGGTACCCAGGGCATGCAGTACTTTGGATAAGCCCCTGGTGGCAGTGGCACTGATTGTGACAACCTCAAGGGACATGCATCAAGATGTGCACAGCACTGTCATAGCAGACAGTCTCCTGCTGCAAACCTAAAATACAAACTCTACTTGGCACACTACCTGTGTGCCCGGTCCACCGTACACTGCATTAACTATGGGTAAGACACCCCTATAGCAGGCCTTACAGACCTTAGGCAGGTTACTCCATACTATATGTGAGGGCACAGCTGAATGAGCAGTATGTTCCCACCGTGTCCCTGGCAAACCTGGGATATAGTGAGTGAATAGAGCTGCCATTTTAATGTATGTGCTGGACACTGGCCAACATGAGATTCCCAGCAAAATAATGGCTACTCTGAACCCTGGGTTGTTTGGTATCAAACCACTCCGAATGATAAATTCAAACTGGTACCAGTACTGGATTTATAATAAAATGCACCCAGGGATCACCTTAGAGGTGTCCCCTGCAAAAGCCAACTATCCTGGCATATTTTCTGACTGGCTTCATCCAGCCTGCCACACCCACACAGTCCATATACAAACCTTGGTGGAGAGCCCAGTCTCCCTGGTTCGTAAACCAATGCCCTCCCTTGGTGGAGGAGCTAACCACCCACTCCCCCAGGAACGTGCAAAACCCCGGTACTGAGCTTCAAAGGGCTACAGCCCCTGAAACTCGATCCTCCAGGCCTGCTGCTAGCATCTGAGGGGTTGCCACTTTGCAAAACACCAACTTTTTGAGTGAGCAAAGGTGGGAAACCACACAAAGATTAGGAGTGGCGGCCTAGCATGCACCACCTCTAAGGTGTTGTCTGCGAAGTGGACCCTCAAATTCAGTTTCCTCTATCTTGAAATGAAGGAAACTAGCCAATCAAGTTTAGGGAAGTCACCCTTCCCAAAGGAAGTGGACACTAAAGTGGGTGGAGCCACCCATAGGTAAGTGTCCCATTGGACATTACCAGGTTTCCCCTAGAACGCCCACTAAATTCTGTATTTATTGGACATCCCTAGAACAAGAAATCAGATTTCAAAATACAAAGAAGACCTGCACCAAAGAAGATCCAAAGCAAAAGAACTACAGACCTGTTGCACAAGAAAAGGCACCAAACCCTGCCTGCTGCACCCAGGACCTGCAAATTGCTGCTGTGGAGGAGCTGGACACTGGACCGAGCCCGAGAAACCCAGGTAATATCCAGGCTTAAAGAATCACCCCAGATATCCCTTTTGAGTGGAGGCACCACTCAAAAACCAAGCAAGATCCAATAAGCCAGTGAAGGTCGCTTCACTGGCTGGCCGATATGTCCACAACCGGAATTTGCAGCCGGACCCCACGACACACTAACTACCGTCCCGGACGTGACCTACAAGTGTGCCAAGATTGGTGGCACTGTGCCCTCCAGTGGCCGAGTTACGCCAATTCCCTGGGACAACCTCAAACCAGCTCCCCAAGAGCTGAAAGGATCCGGAGGAAGCTCCTGTAGAGGGACTTTAATAACACCCTGGGACCTACCACCAGAATGCTCACAGTGTCCTGTAAGCAGCCAGAGAGACTCACCTCCAAAAGGACTCAGTTGCGCACAGCTCTGGATCTCACCCCGCATCCGGCCGCTCTGCGCCCGCAACAAGGAACCAGCTGTGCTCCACTGATCCCCAAACCCTTGCGACCTCGACAGCCCAAGGGGACCCCGAGAAACCATCTTTTCCAAGTGGCCCCTACAGGTGGCCATGTGCCAAAAGCGTTTCCTACACTGCTCCCGCCGGAAATGGGAGCCGCAAGAGGCTCTCCGGCTGGTGCAAGGTGCCTACTGACTGCTGCGACCACCCTGCAAAAAAACAAAAAAATAAATAAAAAATAAAAAAAAACACACAAGAGACTGGTAACTTAATTGTACGATTTTGAATGGTAACTGTACATTGATTCCAATGATGCGTAATTATGGGCAGAAAGACTAACTTTATTACAACTTTTAAAACTAATATCTAAAAAAGTATTTGAAAGATCTTGGTCTTAAAAATTTAATAAAACTGAAGTATTTTTATAAACTCTGGTCTCGAGTTATTCATTGAGTGCATGTGCTGCATGATTGGTTTTGTGAGCACAACAAATGCTTAGTACATCTCCTGGATTAGCCTAACTGCTCGACCAGCTACCTTAACAATTGTAGCATTAAGTGGTCTAATTTTTGCTCATGGAAACCAAAGTGTGGTCACCTGGACCCACTGCATAGTGTGCCTAGTTTTGCACACTGCATAGAAGGCCAGCCTCCTACAGATGCCTAAAAGACCACTGCACCCGCAGCCCCCAGAGAACCCGAACTCCAGCACAGGTACATTCCTCCCTGTCTAGCTTAGGGTTTGCTCCAGGGGACCCCCTGGTCCTCACATGCAGCATCTGAGTGACCCCGGGGTCTCCTCACAGAGATCTATTGGAAAACCAATGCCTTGTTTGCATCCTGCACCCAGCTGCCATAGTGCCACTGAGGGTGTGCGTTTGATGCCTCCTTGTGGCCCCAACAGTGCCCCTCTAACCCTCCCCCTCCTACCCCCAGGTCTGCCCACCAAAGAACAGGTACTTATCTTCTGGCATATCTGATTCAGAGTGCACCCTGTCTCCGTAGGAGCCCACTTTAAAATGGCTCAAATTTAACCTCTGCACCCGAACGGCCCAGTGTTGCTGGGAGCTTGGGGTTCACTTGAACCCCCAGCTGTGGACTTCCTAAGCCCCAGAGACTGAAACTGTTAAGTCAAGTACTTAACTCTAAAACTGTGCTTTAGTTTCTTCCCCAAGGATGTGTCCTGAAAATTGCAGTGTCAACATTTAAAATAGCTTTATTGGCATTTATTCAAAAACTGTATGCTATATGAATTCCATTCAAAGTATTATTATTGATATATATGTGAAATAATATCTATTGATGTAATTACATGCAAAGAGAATCTTGTGATTCTAGAAATAAACAACATTTATTTTTCTATATAAAAACCTATTGGTCTGTAGTTTAGTCATTAAGGGTGTGCTTCTTCTATTGTGTCTGTGTGTAGAACAAATGCATTTGTAGTATCTACTTTAGCCTTTGTGGAACACCTGGAGTCTGTGCATGTCATTTTGATATAGTATATAAAGAATGAGCTTCCTACAAAGGGGGACTGACTGAGTTGGCGAGGTAGCATGTTCCAGGTCTGTGCTGCGATGTAGGAAAAGGATCTCCCTCTGGCTGCATTGTTACCAATTCTAGGGGTGGCAGCAAGGGCAACTTGTGCAGAGCGGAGTTACCGGTCTCTGGGTCTGAGAGACTCAGTTGGTGCACGAGTCGCTGAGTCTGAGTGGCTCTGAGTGTGCGCATGAGTACCTCAGTGAGTGTGAGTGCTTGGGGATTCTCTGAGCAGGTCTGTGTGAGTTCACGAGTGCCTCTGTGGGTGTATTACTGGGTGCATGAGTATGTGAGTATTGTAGGAAGCAGCATATATAGTGAACCAAAACGAGGTACACTGCGCAAAAAGTCAAAGCAATCAGAGGAACAAATTACATCCCAAATGCTCCTTTTTTCAGTAGTGTGGTCAAGCGACTCCTACGGTAAGTGAGACACACACTGAAAGAAATCACACCAATTTATAGTAATAACATGTACTTTTATATAAAGTCTGATATTTTGATTTATTAATTTTTACAGCTTGCAAAACTTGATACAGTGCATTTTTCAGATGTGGTAAAGTTATCCTATGAAGGAAGAACTAGCACTGCATACAGGTATAGTAAAGCGACTTACGTGATCAATCTCCTGGACTTCGTCCACACGGACCATTCACCTCAGGAAGCAGGGTGCATGGGTACAGCTCAGCGTCAAGTGCCCCATGTAAGTCTATGGGGACCGGTTTGGTCACAAAGTTGCTTGAGGGATGGATTGGGAGTCCACATCAGAGGAACCCACGTGGGTTTCGAACCTTGAGACCCTTAGGCACGTAGTGACACCACCGATCCACTTCACCTCAGGCTGTTGGGTGCAGGTGCAGTGGTGTTTTATCGCATCAGGTCTGGTGCTGGAGTTCCTTGTGGTTGTAAGGAGCCCCGCAGAACCAGTCTATAGGCATCGACTTGGGGTTTAGTCCAAACAAGCCAACAAGTGGCCTCAGGTCTCACGAGGCAGAGAGATGTGGGGACAGCCTTGGTCCTCTTCTCCTAGGCCCAGGGCAGACGGGTGCAGAGGTGTCCTGAGACATGGGGTCTTTGTCACTCACTGTTGCTAGGGGTCTGCAGAATCAGGCTGCAAACGCTGTCAGGAAGTCCACATAGGGCAAGCTCTGGGTAGGCTGTGTCTGGGGACCATGGTGACACCACTGGACCACTTCAACTCGGGCTAGGCAGCTCAGCTGCAGTGATGTTGCCCAGTGTTGGGTTTTTGGCAGTCAAGGTCCTCATGGTTCTTCCTTGGGTGCCTGCAGATGCAGGGCAGCAGCTCCTGTAATCCAAAAGAGTTCTTCTTGGTGATTTGTGAAGCACGGACAGCGCTCCCTGATTTTTGGAACCTGCAGTGGCAGGACAGGTCAGATGCTCCTCAAGGGCCAGGCGCAGCAGGCTTGGCACCACGTCAGTCGTGCTTCTTAGGTCTATGGTTTTGCAGTCTTGTTGCACACTCCTTTTGTGTCATGGAAGAAAGTCAGAGAATCTGTGTAGGAAAGTGGCCTTGTTGGCATGGTTGCCCCCCACTTTGTCTGATATTGGTGATAACTTGACAGAGCGTGATGGGATCCTGCTAACCAGGCCCCAGCACTAGTGTGCTTTCCCAAAACTGTAGCATTGTGTCCACAAAACAGCACACCCTTGGTACACAGTTAAGTCCCTTGTAAAAAGTACCCACGGTACCAAGGGCCCTGTTAACTGGAAAGTCCCCAAGTGCTGCAGCATGACTTATGCCACCCTGGGGACCACTCACCTAGCACATGCACATTGCCATTGCAGCTTGTGCGCGCTGGTGCTGAGAAAAAGGCAAATTCGACATTGCATCTCTCAGTGTGCCACACCACGAACCACTGCCGATGGTATACGTAAGTCAACACTCATGCAGGCTTTACAGCCCTAAGGGAGGGTGCACTATACCATAGGTGAGGGCATGCCTGCATGAACAATATGCCCCTAAGTGTCTAAGTCCATTCTTAGACATTGTAAGTCTAGTGGGGCCATATTAAGTATATGGGCTGGGAGTTTGTCATTATGAATTCCACAGATCCATAAACTAAAGTCTAGAATGTTTGGTATCAAACTTGTCAGCACAATAAACCCAAACTGATGCCAGTGCTGGTTTTATTGAAACATGCACTCAGAGGGCATCTTAGAGATGCTCCCTGTATTTACCCATTCCTTTAATGCAGGACTGACGGGTCTGCGCCAGCCTACCACGAACAGACAAGTTTCTGATTCCATGGGGTGAGAGCTTTTGTGCTCTCGTAGGCCAGAAACAAAGCAGACACTGTGTCCGTGCTTCACACCTCCACCCTGCAGGAATTCTAACACCCGGTGGTGAGCCTCAAATGATCAGGCTTCTTACCTAGAAGCAGGCCTGATTCTGAGTGCCCCCAGTCGCTATAGGTTCCCACTGTAAAACCCGGCAGCAACGTTGACCTCTGCATAAAGCCAGCCCCGTGTGGCTGGTGGAGGGTGCTTGGCACTAACTCAAACTCAGACCCATGGTATTATAACCCCCAGAGAATGGAACTGTAGGTCTGGTACTTACCGCCATAACTGTACTTTCTTTTATTCCCTACGGAACTGTTCCTGAAAATTGCAGTGTGTCAACTTTTAAAACATATTTGCTATATTCAAATAAGCCATTTATATTGCCAAATTAAAACAAATAGGTCTTGATACATATTTTGGATACTTACTTGTAAATGTGCTTTCCTTGCAAATTGAATCTTGAGGTTCTAGAAATAAATGGACAAAAACAAGTTTTGGTATCTAAAAAGAATTGCCCTGAAATTAGGGCTTTGAGAGCATGCTTCATTTATTACCTGTGTGTATAAAAAATGCTTTGCACTACCCTCTGATAAGCCTAACTGCTCGACCACAGTACAACAAAACAGCATTAGTATCATATTTGTTGCCTCTAAACTCTGGTGAATCCCAATACAGACTATATTTCAATTTGATATAGCATATCCAGAGCCATCTTCCTACAATCTTGTATCAGTGGTTCCCCTAAATAGTCAATTTAGGGGAACCGGTATTGAGAGTGAAGGGTAGCAATCACTGGAGTACTGTAGGAATCTGGCCTGGTGTGTGCTAACTACCTATGGTATGATCACCTTATACAAGGTCCATGTATCCCTTATGAGTGAAGTGGAGTCAGTGTCAAGGAAGCCAGGCTCTCTAAAGGTAGCTGTGGATAAGTAGCCAAGGCTTATTTAGGAGACACGCAAAGCTCTCATGCAATACCACTGTAGTCATACAGCACTTACACAAATGAAAGAAGGCACTCAGTGCTACGAAAATAGAGGCTCTTTATTAGAGTAATACAAACACTAGTTAGGCAATACTCTAATTGTAGGTAAGTAAACATACTACACATGTACAGTAAAAATCAGGAATAGGCTTAAAAAGCAATTGAGAACACTGAAAAACAGCAGACAAAACTCTAGACCAGGGGGAGTGGGGGTGGGGTGGTGTTGGTGTTAGGTGGATGCAGGAGTTGGTCGACGGTGGAAAGAAGACTGTCAACACTGGGGCAGGTGAAGAGTTCCTGGCTGATGCGGTCGACGTCCCATGCTGGATGAAGGATTGCAGTCAGTCTGTGGAGTGAAAAAAACACATACAAGACCTGAAAAAGGAAAATATCGCAGTTGCTAGCAGTGGAGCTGTTGGGGTCCAGGAAGGCCAAGTGAGGAGGAGAGGGAACTAAACCCACAGGGGATGTCCGTAGCGACCCTCGGCAGTGCGGAGAGTCCAAAGAAGAAGATGCAGCCCACACAGATGACTCGCAGGCAAGGAGCACAGGAGTCACGGTGAGGCCCATGCAGGACACTTAAAAAGGAGTCCCACGTCGCTGAATAACAATGCAAAGGGCTGAGCGTCACAGGGAAGAGTGATGTGGACAGGAGCAACACAAAGACTGAAGTTCCCTTGGAGGCGGTGCCATCAAGCCTTGTCAGTTGCAAGAGACACTATGCATGGAGAAGGGAAGGTCCTACCTTCACCCAAGTTGGACAGCTGGTAGGGAGGACACAAAGGACCACCAACTGTGATGCAGGATCCACAAAACCCATAGAAGAGGAGATCCATGCAGCCGGTCATCATTGCAGCAGAATGCCTGCAGATGCACAGGAGCGACTCTTTAATTCCACGGGAAGTTTGCTTCTTAGGGCAGACTGAAGACTCGCCACCCTCATATGATGCACAGCCGGGGAAATGTTGCAGTTGCTAGAAGAAGCCAGAGAAACAATGTTGGAGAGCAGAGGCGTAGCTGTAGATGCGGACTGTAGGTCCCTGTGGAGTCCAGCTGCGGTTCGAGAGGCCAGAAGTTTCAGTAAACGATGCAGATGATTCCTGCTGGAGTCTTGCATGTTGAATCTGGGAACCCACCCATGAGGAAGACCCTAAATAGCCCTGGAAGGGGAACTGGTCACCTAACCACATGGCCACTAAGATGCCCCCAGAGGCCTCTGCCCACCCTAAGGTCAAGATGGCAGAATCAAAGGGCCATCTGGGGTGGTGATAGACAGGGGAGTGGTCATTCCCATTTCCATTGTTCAGTTCCAGGACAGAGCAGGGATTAGGGGTCCCTCAACTGGTGCAGATTGGTTTTATGAGAGGATGGCACCAATGGTGGCCATCAAAGCATACCAGTGGCTTGGCGAGGCTACCCCTGACAAGTCATTTAACACCTTTTTTATACCCAAAGTCAAAGGGTGTTGACTCCGTCACCTAAAGGAAATTCTTTTGTTCTGCCTTCCTGGACTACAAGTCGGAAACGTTTGATAACAAACATGCCCATGTTCAGAGTTACCCTTATGTAGCTGGCAAAGGTAGTGACCTATGTCCAGTACAAGCGTGAAATGGCATCCCCGCACTAATGAAGTCCAGGAAAATGGAGATGAGTCTGTGGGGGAATCTCTGCTCATGCAGGGGTGCCCTCCGACATCGGTACTTGCAGCAGGCCCTCTGGGCTAGGAGGCCCTGCCTTAGGAGTGACTTACAGGGACCTGGTGCAGTGATCTTCAGTGAAAGGGTGCATGCACCTTTACATGCAGGCTGCAATGCCAGCCCTGCAAACACATTTTACATAGGTCCCCATGGGTGGCATAACATGCTGCAGCCCATGGGGAACCCCTGGTGTCTCCCCGCCCTGGGCACCATATACTAGGGACTTACATGGGGGCACCAGTATGCAAATGTGGGAGGTATGAAGTCATAGCAAACAAATGTACAGGGGGAGTGCACAGTAACTGGGGTCCTGGTTAGCATACTGACAAGCAAAAAGTGGGGGTAACCATGCCACAATAAGGGTACTTTGCTACAGCTACATACCCTGGAGTCACAACACCCTGTAGATGACCACTTTCTGTGGGGAGTGGGCAACACCATGTCTAGAGGTCCTAAATTCCACCAGACACAAGTAGAATTTCCTCGGCGGTGTCCATTTCGGCTGGTCACCCTAGGGGTGTGTCCAGCCTTGAAATGCAAAATGCCTCCTACATAGCTAATGTTCCTGAATATCCAGGTGCCAGATGGGGTCTGGGGGTGGGCATCTCCCTTTCAGAGACTAGATCTGTCTCGGAATGCAGATCATGCTATGGGAAGGGGTGTCCAACACCTCACCCTGAGAAGCTTTGTGTCCGACCTCCAAAGAGCAAAGGATCTCACCCCTTGATCTCACTCTAGCCTGTTGGTGGCAAACTGGCTAGAACTGGTCAGTTAGCTCAGAAGCAGTTGTTATGTTTTCAGGAGGAAACTGTAAGGTACACTCTGGATGCGTGCATTAATAAATCCATCGCCAGGGCTTATAAAACCTGAGAGGTTCAACATCCCTATTTTCATTAAAGACATCATGGAGCTGGGCAACTCGTATTAATCAGTGGCCAACTAAAATGGATTCCCTGTTCACCTAATATATCTAAGAAACGACAGACCTAGCAGGGGCATATCTTCTCTTGCAGATATGACCACGCATATAATAATATGCACCATGCCTTAGGGCTATAAGGCCTGCTATAGGGGTGACTTACAAATATTACATGCAATGTTTTGGGGACATGGCACACAGTCCATAATTTATGTTTCATTTTCACTTTTAGGGGGCACCTTGTCAAGCAGTCTGCATGAGGTCAGTGCTGGGTCCCTTAGAGAAGAACAAGTTATGCTACAGCTCTTAGCGACCCTCTGCAGTACCGAGGCACTCTAGGTAACACTTACTATGGGACTTAGAAGGGTGCTACAGAGCCTTATCACTTGGGATCAAGGGATCGGGTGTCTTGTTTTGGGGAAAGACTGGCACTGGGGACCAGCTTACCAGGAAGCCAGTGAACTTCAGTTAAAGCTGCATCAAAACTTGGCAACAAGTTGGGAGGGGGCAAGGGACGGACAGCTAAGTACAAGTGTGAGTATGACTTTTTTGTGATGTTCGTTAATTGGTTGCAATGTTACACAATGAGGACGGGCTGGGAGTTGAGATGAATTTGTGAGTATGGCACGTGGTGCCAAAAAAATCTTGCCATTGAATGTATTATGACCGCCCATGTTAAATATAGGGCTGCTCAGTTCCAAGGCAAACAAGACTTACTTGGTTTCACCTTATCTCATTTTCTTCTACCGTCCTACTCTTCCTTTATCCTTATTTTATCCTTGCAGGTTCATTTTTTTCTCTACTTTCTCCTGGTGATTGCTTCTCTATGACCCTGTTCCCCTTCCCATTCTGCCTTTTGCTCTTTGGCCAGGTCACTGGCACACTGGTCTACATTCTAAAAGTTTTAACATCTCATTTTCAGGGATAGGGAGGTCTTTCCATCATTGTAACACGGGAGCAGCTCACTACTATTCATGGAAATTATGTGTGACACCCTCACATTTACAATATATGAGGTTCTATTTTGATGTATGTAGGAAGTTGGCTCTGAATATACTATCTCAAAGTGAGCGATAGTGTGCACAGAGTCTAAGGGTTCCCCTTAGAGGTTGATAGTGGGAAAATTAGATAATTTGAATGCTCTATTTTTTGGTGGTGTAGTTGAGCAGTAGGCTTGTCAGAGGGTAGTGTTAAACATTTGTTGTACACACACAGGCAATAAATGAGGAACACACACACTGAAAAGACTTAACCCAAGTCCAATAGTTTGCCTGCAGAACATCAGGATCCCTCGGCACCGGCGAAAAGTGAGGGCTACTTTGAGCGACCTCAAAAACTGAAGGGACCAGTGACAACTCCGGACTCTCCTGCTGAGGCGTGACAGTAGGACTCATCTCCAATGTCTTCTGGCATCGTGAAGATCGAGACCTCGATCGGCTCCGCTCCAAACGGCGCCGAGAGTCATGATGACGCTGCTTCTTATGCTTTTTGGGAGAAACATGGAAGGAATCCTTTTTATGGCCCTTCTTCTTTGCTTTGGCTAAGAAGAGCTTCGCTTCGCGCTCCTTCAGAGCTTTTGGATTCATGCTCTGACACAAAGAGCAACCTTCCACATCATGCTCTGAACTAAGGCACCAAATACAGTCCGAGTGGGGGTCGGTCACTGACATCCGACCCCCCGCATTCTCTACACAGCTTGAAACTGGACTTCTTCGGAGGCGACACTGTAACCACCGAAAATCGTTACAGTTAACAACAAGCCAGGAAGAAAAACCATTGGCGAAGGCACGGAAAAAAGGAAAACTGATGTCAGTACGCCGACAAGGACCTATTATTGGCACGTTGACGTCAGACGGAGTCACGAGGAGCCATGCCATTATGACGTACTCGTCGACGTAGACAGCTAGGAAGAAGTCTTTCCGTCGGATGCTGGCGCAAGGATACAATTCAAAAGGTGAGGAATCCACAGGTAGTTGTATCCATCAGAAATATATTTTAATTTATTTTAGAACCACAAGATTCAACTCAGGTTACTCACGTTATCGCAGTCGCCTGGGAGTCCCCTCTGCGGTATTTGTTTTCTGGAGCTCGAGGTGGGGGCATTGGATGCAGAGTGAGAAGTCTCACGCTTCTGGCGGGAAGGGAGAGTTCTTTCAAGAGTGGCTGTTCCCCGACAGATGCGTCGCTGTGCAGTTTGAGTCTGGGGACAGGCCGGTAGGGCTGGAGCCAAGTCAGTTGGTGTTTCCGTCATCTCTGCGGGGCTTTCAGGTTAGCAGAACGTATTTGTGCAGGTTGCAGGAATCTGATTTCCTGGGTTCAGGGTCGCCCCTAAATACTCAATTTAGGGGAGTGTTTAGGTCTTGGGGCAGTAGCCAATGGCTACACCCTCTTGGTGCCTCCACCCTTAGGTGATGGGGGCACATCCATATTGCTTTTGGGGGCATCTTCCAATCTCAAGATGGAGGAATTATAAAAGTTAAGAGTCACCTTAGGGGCTGTCCTGACTGGTGGGTGGCTCCTCCTTGTTTCCCTCATCATCTCCTCCAGCCTTGCTGCCTAAAGTGGGGGGAGTCCATCTCCACTAGCTGGGATGCCCTGTGGTGTTGTAACAAAAGGCATGAGCATTTGAGGCTCCCGCCAGGTGTTACAGTTCCTGCAGGGGGAGGTAAGAAGCATATCCACCCAGTACAGTCTTTGTTCCTGGCCACAGATTGACAAATGTACTCTCCCCATGTTGCCAGAAACTAGTCTGGTTGTGTCAGACTGGCAGAAACTGGTCAGCCTAGCACTAGGAGTCGGACTGGTATTCCGGGTCCCTCTCTAAGATGCCCTCTGGGTGTATTTTAAAACAAATACCACACTGGCATCAGTGTGCATTTATTGTGCTGAGAAGTTGGATACCAAACTTCTCATATTTCAGTTTAGCCATTATGGAACTGTGGAGTTCGTGCTTGTTAAACCCCCAGACCTTATACTCTTATGGCTAACCTGCAATTACAATGTCCAAGGTTTTGCTAAGACACCGTAGGGGCATAGTGCTCATGCAGCTATTCCCTCACCTGGGGCATAGTACACCCTGCCTTAGGGTTGTAAGGCCTGCTAGAGGGGTGACTTATCTATGCCATAGGCAGTGTGAGGTTGGCATGTCACCCTGAGGGGAGTGCCATGTCGACTTAGTCATTTTCTCCCAACCAGCACACACAAGCTGGCAAGCAAGTGTGTCTGTGCTGAGTGAGGGGTCTCCAGGGTGTCATACGGCATGCTGCAGCCCTTAGAGACCTTCCTTGGCAACAGGCCCTTGGTACCAGGTGTACCATTTTCAATGGACATATCTGTGTGCCAGAGCCGTGCCAATTGTGGGTACCGGTTAGGGAAAGAACACCAGGCAGATCTTATCCTCCAAACCCACCCTTGCTGCCATCCACAGAATCAGGAAGAGCACATCTGAAGGCAGATGGTTTTCTTACCTTGTAGCCCAGTCAAACACGCTTCCACTCAAACTCAGACATGCAGACTCACTAAACCAGCTCACAAAGGATCTAAAGACATGGATCGCAGAGTGTGCAGCACGTCCGCAACAGCTATTTGAGCCTCCATGTGTGATAAGCCACCCTTTAAAAGCGTCTGATTGCTCAAATGACTGATGTGTGCAAAAATACCTTTATTAGGAATGAAAAACTTGCCTAACAATAGCTTTACAAGTATGTCTCAATAAAAACATAAAAGAAAATAAATGTTTTACCTAGAAGTTATTTTGAAAGATTAGCAACACATAACTCACCCACTGTTCAATATCAGTCATGTTTGGCCACTAGAAATGGCTGCCAATACTCTTTTTAGTTTTGTTAGTTCCAGAGTGATCTCCAATTAGTGAAGAATGTAACTTATTAAAAATGTGTTTTGCCAATTCTTCACCAACGATAACTTGTGCCTTCTTCCCCTTTCCTACAAAGAACACCTTTTCACCTAATTTGCCAAAAAAACATGAGAACGTTTAAAGGACGATTTCTATTTACTGCAGATGTTGCACGAGAGATACATTAAAAGCACGTAATATATATATACACACGCTAACAATCATTTAAAAAAATAAAATATAATGAAATGAATCAGACTAAACAATATTTGTTAACACATAAGTAGGTAGATCAATATAATTGAAAGGATTACCAATTCATGAAGCTTCATTCAAACAAGTACAGTAAATTGTATGAATGTATAACAATTTTCTAATTCCAAAGTAATTTGAAAAATAACTTACCATCAATGGTGATTTTTTTGGAAAGTCTCCGTAATCCATGCTTCATTATTTTACTGAAATCATCAGGGTACACATTACTGCGTATATAAAATTCTGAATCTGGTTGTACTTTGTAGCATCCATTGTTCTTTACAATAACAAAATAAATATAAACTGAAGAAAATCTAAACATCGTAATAGTAAAAAAATAAAATCACATGGATGAATATACGTTAACAAAGGTAAATAATGTGTTCCTCTGATTGACAATTTGCACCCACACATTCGTTTTTTGAGAATGGATACCATAAGAATATCTCTCCACAGTAGCTGCCTCCGCTCTGGTGGGAGGAGCACATAAGCCATCGGAAGTCTGCTTCTTCGCCAAGGCATTGCACCTTTTAATAGGAAGAAAAAGATAGTTGGAGATGGTCCTCTTCTCTCATCAGCTTGCCTAATTTTCACAGCAATTAAGCAAATAAAAAGCTGATCATCCATTTAGCGTTCTTTAGTACAATGAATGACCACTGTGGGTCAAATATATGTAAGAATGAGGAGGTAGAGAAAAAGTCGTCAGGACAATATTTAGACCAACGTGAAAGAGTGAACACTTTTGGAAAAAGAGAACCAGCTTGCCTCAATAGATGGTAGTTAAATGTGTGGCTACAGAGAGGGTTAGATGCTCGTTAACCCTTATGTAAGAAGTAATTACGGGAAAAAAAGAATATTGTATCGTCAACAAACCTACAGGTCCTCATTACAACCCTGGCGGTCGGTGTTAAAACGGCGGTAAAACAGCCAACAGGCCGTCGGTAAACAAAATGTAATCACAACCGTGGTGGAAACCGCCAACATAGACAGCCACTTTAACACTCTGACTGCCACAGTGGTACAAACAAACAGCATGGTGGTCACCACCAACAGACAGGCGGAAGACAATGTATCGCCCACAGTATCATGAGAGGCTAATCCGCCACCTTTTCAGGGGCGGATTCAACGCGAACAAAAACACGGCGGAAAAAGAACTTGGAAGGAAAAATGCTCACCTCTACACATCATACGAGGAACCAGGATGCCATGGAGCCGGAACTCCATATTCTACCAGCCATTGTCTTCCTGCTCCTCTACCAGGAGCACGAACGCCAGCGGCAAAGACCACAGTGAGTATTGCACCTACGACACAGGGGAGGGAAAAGAGTGACACACACACACACACACACGCAACACCCCCACCCTCACCCACTACAGCACACACACACAAATACATGTTGATACATTACAGTTACACCCCCCAAGGCCCCCGGAAGAAGGCAAGGACAATGGAAATGACTAACGATTCTGATCAATAAAAATCCAGTACTCATAAATATATATATATATACACACTATTAACAAATATATACACCAAGAATTAAAGTCCATGTGCTGCACATACATAGTCCGTGGACCACTGGGCCCAAAATGCATGGGCGAGGCCCACACAAGATATCCAATCAAAACGGAGCGAACACTGCAGGGGCATCAGATCGAAATACAACAGGCACCTCAGGGGGAAGAGAAGGGGGGCACCTCAGCCGGATGAGTGCACAACGCCAGATCCATGAGGGGCCTCCATGGCTATTGATGTATCCTGGGGAGTGCAACGCCACAGTCTCAAGTCTTTTCAGTGGGTGGTTTGCCCACTGCTGCATCCTGGGGAGTGCAAAGCCACAGTCTCACAAGTGAATAACAGTCTCCACTGGTTCTGGAGGGGGGTTTGTGCCCAGCGTGCTTCATCCTGCCAAGGACTGAGGTAGTGGATGTGAATCTCCACTGGTTCAGGAGGGGGCTTGGTGCCCAGAGTGCTTCATCCTGCCAAGGACAGAGGTAGTGGATGTGAATCTCCACTCACGGTGGGCCATGGAAGCTGTCCAGGCCCCTGAAACTGACCACCAGCTTCGTACGACTGACCACGGAGGATGGCAGCCATATCTGCGGTGGTGCCACTGGCATATGTGGCGTGTCCACTGGCAGTGATTGTGGCAGCCTCAGTAGCGGCGGTGCTTGCGGCGCTCATTGGCCTGCAGTGCTGGTGGGTGGCTCAGTGAGCGTGCTGGTGGCGGTGGTGTCCTGGGACGCGGTGATGGTAGCGCCTGTGTCCTGGGAAGCGGTGCTGGTGGTGGCGGTGTCCTGGGAAGCAGTGCTGGTGGTGGCGGCGGTGTCCTGGGAAGCGGTCTTGTCCGCCGTGCAGGTTGGCGGCGACTTCCCTTTCTTTCTGTGCCCCTTCCCCACCTTGGATGGTGGCGCAGCTGTCTTCACACTCCCAACTGTAGTCCTGGGAGAGCCTTTGGTGGCAGGTATTTTGCCCTTCTCCCTCCGGGCTGTGGCCAACTTCTTATGTTTCTGAGGTGGGGGACTGTCTGTGGTCTGGCTCCTTGGCACACTGGCTGCCCTGCTGCTTGGCGCACTCCAGAAGCCGGTTACTGCTGGCACCACTGTTCCCGTTGATGTGGTGGCTGAGGTGCTGGGTTGTGACCTGGAAAGCCGTTCCATAGGGGACGGAAGGGGTGGGGGAGGTGAGGGGGAAGAGGTCAAGGTTTGACAGGAAAAGTTTTAGACAAACTGGGAAGGGTAGATGGAGGGGGTTTGGGAGTGGAGGAAGAGGTAGTGGTTGTAGGAGGTGTACATCTGCTGAATTTGGGTGAAGGTGTATGGCCTGGAGGCTGTTGAGGTGGATGGGTGTTTTTGCCTGCGTTTGTGTACTTTGGGAGGAGGGCTCACAGACACACTGGGAGAGGAAACTGGGGATGTGTGACTGGTAGTGGTGTGGTGAGTGCACGAGCGGTGTGTGGTGATGGACGTAGTGGCTGAAGATGTAGTGCATGCAGGTGTGAGTGGAGACGTGACAGGGAGGGAGGAGGGAGACGAGGAGGAGGGGGACACAGTGGAGGCAATGGATGTTGGTATGTCTGCATGGGTATGATGCTTGTGTGAGTGCCTGTAGGATGTGTGGTGCTTATGTTTGCCAGAGCTACCCTTGTGTGTTGAGGTGTGTGCATGCTGGTCTGATGGTGTGCTTGGGATAGGCTGAGGTACAGGGGATTAGGTCTGGGTGGAGGAAGTTGGAGGGGGGAGGCTGGACACAGGGACAATGGCTGCCATCAGTGCTGAGGCCAGCATATGAAAAGCTTGCTGTTGGGCTGCCTGACCAGAATGAATGCCCTCCAGGTATGCATTTGTCTGTTACAACTGCCTCTCTACACCCTGGATAGCATTCAGAATGGTAGACTGCCCAACAGTGAGGGATCTGAGGAGGTCAATGGCCTCCTCACTGAGGGCAGCAGGGCTGACAGGGGCAGGGGCTGAGGTGCTGCTGTGAGGACGGTGCTGGTGGGGGGGTGGCTGTACCTGTAGGTGCAGGGGGCACATAGGGGCCCGCCACCGCAAGGGAGCTCCCATCAGAGGAGGAGTCTGTGTCGCTGGTCTCAGCGCCTGTCCCCGATGTGGAACTCCCCTCGCCCGCTGTTTCGCCCTCCAGGGCCATGTGGGATGCAGATCCCTCCAGCTACGGTGCCACTGCTCCTCTGCCTGATGATGCTAATGCACACAAGAACAGGTAGACCACAAAAAGGTGGGGAAGACAGAAGACATATTCAGTGCATGCAATACCGCTACAGTTGGGGGACACTACAGACACAGCAGCCCTCTGCACTACGCCATGCACTTAGAGTTCCCTAATTAATCACAGGGACATGGGGTACAAGGCCTATGCCCGACTGCTGCACACATGAGTCACAGGAGCCTGACTAGGTGTAGATGGCTCTTAACACTGGTGGGGTGGCACATAGCCTGCCTTACGGAGGTAACATGCCTACAAAACTCGTCCTGGCCAAGGAGTACCCACAGCCCACCTCCCCCAACCAGACACCTCCAATGTGCGCTGAATCAGCTGAATGAGAGCGTACTCACCCCCTTGTGGCTGCTGTGATGCTCTCAAGCGCCCATCCAACTCCGGGCACGCCACCACCAGGATCTGGAACATCAGGGGTGTCATCGTGCAACGGGCACACCCCCCCCCCCCCCCCACATTGGGAACTCATCCCCAGCTGGGCCTCCCCTGTCTTCTTGCTCAAGCGGCGAATGTCCTCCCATGTTTTCCGGCAGTGGGTGCTACGTCTGTGGTGGACACCCAGGGTCCTGACTTCCTTGGCGATGACACGCCAAATATCCTTCTTCTGGTGGGCACTGACCTACAGGAATAGGACAGGGGAAAAGGAGAAGATATAACCGTCCGCACCGTCACAGTCATTGGCCTGCATTCCTACCCTTGCCATGACACACATACACTCACCGTCGTTTCATGCACGCCTAATTCTCCCCTTCCATCTTCCATCCACACAGGCATTGCCCATACAGCATGCTCACAGTGTACTTACCTGTTTGTCTGGAGGAACGTAGAGCAGCGTGTACGGGGGGAGGACCCCATCCACTAGTTTCTCAAACTCCTCCGTGGTGAAGGCAGGGGCCCTTTCCCCAGACACATGAGCTATTGTCTCTTCCAGACTGAGGTCACAGCAGCACTTGCAGTGTAGGTAATCTCCTGTTGAACATCAGGTATCAACTGAGTGAACAGATAGAAAATGGCGGTCATGTCCGCTGCGGTGCGTACCGTCACCGCCAGCGTACATCGTCATTGGCTCCTGGGACCCATAGGGCCCAATGTTAACCAATGCAGGATTGCGCCGTGGTCTTCGACCGCCTACTGCGACGGTGTACAACGCCAGCGCAGTTACCTCATATCCCATTGTCCCACCTTACAGGTCAGGCAGCCGCCATTTCAGGGGGCCACATGGCATTATGTTTAAGTGCGTCACACATACCTAGGCCTTGCATACACACTAAGACAGGCACATATCGGATTGAAAAATATGTGCAATAAAGTTGTGTTTTCGTACATCAGTGTTGGCTGACCCTCTGCTCGCTGTTCTCCTCCAGAGTACGTCTGCTGGGGCAGGTGAGGAGATGGCGGCATCCTCCAGTGTACAGACCGCTGGTGGACCTGTTGACAATGGAAGAGCGACATGTAATTGTCACCTACAGACTGGACCGTGCCACAATCCATGAACTGTGTGCCCAGTTGGAGCCAGACCTGATGTCAGCTATCCGCCATCCCACAGGTATCCCCCCCTATAGTGCAGGTGCTGTCAGTACTCCATTTCCTGGCAAGTGGGTCTTTTCAGACGACAGTGGCCATAGCCTCTGGGATGTCCCAGCCTATGTTCTCCAACGTGTTGTCCAGAGTGTTGTCTGCCCTGCTGAAACACATGCACAGCTACATCGTGCTCCCTCAGATGGAGGATTTGCCTACAGTGAAAGGTGACTTCTATGCCCTGGGACATATCCCCAACATCATAGGTGCCATTGATGGGACACATGTGGCCTTGCCCCCCCCGCAGGAGTGAACAGGTGTACAGAAACCGGAAGAGCTACCATTCAATGAATGTGCAGTTGGTGTGTTTGGCCGACCAGTACATCTCCCATGTGAATGCCAAGTTTCCTGGATCAGTGCATGACGCTTACATTCTGAGGAATAGCAGCATCCCTTATGTGATGGGGCAACTCCAGAGGCACTGTGTGTGGCTATTAGGTGAGGACATGGACCCTATATAGTGTGAATAGGTGTCTGGGAATGGGGTTGCCCCTAAGGGTAAGTGTATGTCTAACAGTTGTAACAACATTTGCAGATGACTCTGGCTACCCCAACCTGTCATGGCTACTGACCCCAGTGAGGAATCCTAGGACAAGGGCAGAGGAACGCTACAATGAGGCACATGGGCAAACTAGGAGGGTTATAGAGAAAGACCTTCGGCCTCCTGAAGGCCAGGTTTAGGTGCCTACATGACGGGTGTTTCCCTATTCTACGCGCCAAAGAAGGTGTGCCAGATCATCGTGGCCTGCTGTATGCTGCACAACTTGGCTTTGCGACGACAGCTGCCTTTTCTGCAGGAGGATAGTCCTGAAGGAGGTCTTGTGGCAGCTGTGGAGCCTGTGGATAGTGAAGACGAGGAAGCAGAACAGGAAATCGACAACAGAAACAAGGTGATTCATCAATACTTCCAGTGAGACACAGGTAAGACGACATCACTGCCTGCTACATCTGATACACTTGTTCTACCTCTCATCTGTCTGTCACTTTCACCCAGTGTATGGACCCTGATTTGTCACTTTCCCTTTCGATTTCACAGATGTGGGTCCCACTGTGTGACCTTTGCTATGTTCCCACATGGACTAGAGCTGTGTGACATAGGTATGCTGACAATACAATGGATATTGCTATTTTCCTCAGTTATTGCAAATACACATTTGTGAAAGCACAGACTGACTCCAGATTGTTTTGTGATTTAAGTGTGTTTATTTAAATGCTAAATAGTGGAGGGGGTTGTAAAATGGTCAGGGGTGATGGTGGAGGAATGTCCATGGCAGAGTCCAGTCTATTTGTTTCACAGGTGCATTGTCCAAAGGGACATAGGAAGTGGAGCTGGGGCAGTTGGTGGTTGAACAGGGTGACAAAGTGGGACAGAAGGATGACAATCAGGGTGGTCTTATTTCTTGACGGGGGTCTTGGCATCGTGCTCGGTCTTTGTCCTAGATCTCAGGGACCGCTTGCAGGGTGGTTCTCCATCTGCAGGGGGTGGGGTGCTGGTGTCGAGGTCCTGTGGTGGTGCCGCCTGTCTACTAGCGCCGGCGGTGGGCAGTTCATCGTCCAGGCTAGTGTCAGGGGCCCCTTGTTGTGCCACAGTGTCCCTCCTGGTGTTCACGAGTTCCTTCAGCACCCCCTACAATGGTGCCCAGGGTGGTATTGATGGATCCGAGTTCCTCCCTGAACCCCAAATACTGTTCCTCCTGCAGCCGCTGGATCTCCTGAAACTTGGACAGTACTGTTGCCATCGTCTCCTGGGAATAGCGGTAGGTTCCCATGACGTTGGAGGGCCTCATGGAGAGTGGGTTCCCTAGGCCTGTCCTCCCCCTGTTGCCCAGCAGCCCTCCCAGTTCCCCTGTGTTCCTGGGCCTCTGTCCCCTGAACCGTGTGCCCACTGCCAATGCCCCCAAGTCCCTGCTGTTCTTGGGGTGGTGGGTTAGCCTGAGTTCCCTGAAGTGGTGGACACACTGCTGCTTGACGTGTCATGGGGACAGAGGTATGGGCCCGGTGGGTGCTGGTGTTTCCAGAGGGGGGAGGCTCTGTTGTGGCTTCTGCCAGTGTGAGGGGAACCGACTGTCCTGAGGTGCCAGATGGGCCGGGCTGGTCATCTAGATCCAGTTGGACAGAGCTGCTGTCATCAATGTGGGCCTCTTCTGTGGGTGGAGTGGACATGTCTGGAACATCCTGTCCGGTGACGTTGGTTAGGGGTCCTGCAGGGGGTTTAAAGGCCTAGTTTATCTGTGTGTTCCATGGTGTGCAATGGGTGGGTGACCCTGTACCCCAGTGGTTGCATTCCTGTGTAGGAGCTTGTGCGCTTGATGTTTAGGGGTCTGTGTGGGTATGTGCAGTGGACATGCATTTATGATGGGTACCCATGCTTTGTTGTTGAATGAAGGGCCTGGTGTTGGGATGTGTGGTTTGTGATAGTGGGACATCTGTGAGGAGTTGGAGTGATGGGGGGGGGAGGGTGAGGGTATGTGATTGCATGCAAGTAGGGTGGGGGATGAAGTAGTGAAAGCTTTGACTTACCAATTCCTCCAGCTACTCCTGTGAGGCCCTCAGGATGCAGTATAGCCAAGACCTGCTCCTCCCATGTTAGTTGTGGGGGAGGAGGTGGGGGTCCGCCGCCAGTCCTCTGAACCGCGATGTGGTGTCTTGAGACCACGGAACACACCTTCCCCCATGGGCCGTTCCACCTCTTACTGATGTTATCCCGTGTTCTTGGGTGCTGTCCCACTGCGCTGACCCTGTCCACGATTCTGCGCCATAGCTCCATCTTCCTAGCTATGGTGGTGTGCTGCACTTGTGATTCGAATAGCTGTGGCTCTACCCGGATAATTTCATCCACCATGACCCTGAGCTCCTCCTCAGAAAACCTGCGGTGAACATGGGGTGGTGTGGGTGATGTCTGAGGTGATGTTTAGGGGTGTGTGGTGTTTTGTGCGTGGATGTGTGTGTGATGGTGTTTTGTGCCTCTGTATGGTGTCATCTTTGCTGTGCTGTCTCTCTGGCCTTCGTCAATATTTTAGGTAGTAAGGGTTTGTGGGTGATGTGGGAGTGGTGTGTGTATGTGTATAAGGTGCGTGTATTTGGAATTGTCCAATGTGCTTGTGTTTTGTAAGAGAGTGTATTTTGAGCGCGGCTGTGTGTTATCGCAAGTTTATCACTGACCTTTGGTGTTACCGCCAATGTTGTAATGAGGGCCATAGTGATTATGCTCAAATGGCGTTCACGAGAAAATCTCAAAAAACAAATGTAAGATTTCAGTGTGCTCTAAAAAAACATTTTTAGGCTGCTAGTGAAACAAGCTGCTTGAAATACTATCGACAGCTGGTGACTAACATGGAAGATCGGTCAGGCACCCGCAAACAGGCTGGAAACAATGAAAGATAACCTTTGTTTGTGCTCAAAGATGACTATAGTCCCACGCCAATGAGCTGACACCACCATCATCAGTTTTGTGAAGACACGAAAGAGGATCACAGTAAACTTAAAAAGCTACTTGCTCACTTTGAAACACAGTTAACATGTGTGAAAAATTCAGGATGCGGATGTGTGAATAAGCATTGTGAAGGTCCAGCACTACTATAAAGTATCCTGTTTGAGCACTGACAACACCTCAGCCAGGGTGTGCATTTAGAAATTGTCTTTGTGGAGGTAGCTGTTGACTGACCACCAAAAAAAAAAAAAGGACCTTTTAGTTTTTTTTGTGCACAAAGAAATGAAAAAGAAAAGGAACCACAACCTATCTCTGGAGGTAGGACAACCTACTCTGCGCTTGTGCAGAAGAGAGATGGAAACACCCGCTGGAGCAAGGAAGATTAGCTCTCCATCAGACACTGAATGAACAGAGCAACAGGTCATGAGCTTCGCAGGTTTCTAAACGTAGATGACCACTGCTGTTGCTTTTGCCATCTCCATCCCTCCCAATGACTCCCTCCCATTTCTGTTAGTCAGCACAAACCTTGGCACTGAAAAAATAAAAAATACCAAGCCAAAGGCACTTTACCGTCAAGTCTGCGAAGATCCACATCCAGAGCCGATCCCACATAGCCTGCTCTTCCTTGCCAGCACCAAATGTTGAGGCGTTAGTCACACAAGTGCAGAACATTTTGATAGCTGCCTGTGGATCTTCCATGGTGTGTACAAGCTTGAACTTTCTTGTGCAGAGCCTGTGGGTGTCTAAAACTGAAACTTTATAACAGAGGGCACAAAAACGCATAGACCTCAGCCAGATTATGTTGTGACTTTAAAGACTCATATTGACTAGCAGGCTGTATGTCACCACACTAGACTGAGGAATAATAGTGGGTAAGAGACAAAGAGCCCACACAAACAGTTGTAGACTACAGTTCTAAGAAAGACTATTATTTTGACACACTATGTTCTATCTTGCGTGTGATGTTTAATTAAAAGACAAGTATTAAATGGAACATTTGTTGTACACACACGGGCAGTAAATATCAATCAATCAATCACTCCATTTGTAAAGCGCGCTACATACCTGCAAGGGTCTCAAGGCGCTGGGGAGGGGGGGTGCTACTGGTCGAAGAGCCAGGTCTTGAGGAGTCTTCTGAAGGCCAGCAGGTCCTGGGTCTGTCGTAGGATGGTGGGGAAGAGTGTTCCAGGTCTTGGCGGCGAGGTAGGAGAAGGATCTGCCGCCGGCGGTGGTTTTTCGGATGCGGGGGACTGTGGCGACGGCGAGGTTGGCTGAGCGGAGGCTTCGGATGGGGGTGTGGAAGCTGAGTCGGTTGTTGAGGTAGGTGAGTCCGGTGTTGTGCAGTGCTTTGTGTGCGTGGATCAGGAGCTTGAAGGTGATCCTTTTGTTGACGGGGAGTCAGTGCAGGCCTCTCAGGTGGAGTGTGATGTGGCTGCGGCGGGGGACATCGAGGATGAGTCGGGCCGAGGCGTTCTGGATGCGTTGGAGTCGTCTCAGGAGCTTGTTTGTAGTTCCTGAGTAGAGGGCGTTCTCGTAGTCGAGTCTGTTGGTGATGAGGGCCTGGGTAATGTTTTTTCTCGTGTCGAGGGGGATCCATTTGAAGATCCTGCGGAGCATACGGAGGGTGTTGAAGCAGGACGCGGAGACGGCGTTGACTTGCCTGGTCATGGAGAGAGTGGAGTCGAGGATGACCCCCAGGTTGCGTGCGTGGTCCGTGGGTTCCAGGGCTGTGCCTAGTGACGTGGGCCACCAAGAGTCGTCCCAGGCTGATGGGGTGGGTCCGAGAATGAGGACCTCCGTCTTGTCTGAGTTCAGCTTCAGTCTGCTGTCCTTCATCCAGTCGGCTATGGCCTTCATTCCTCGGTGGAGGTTAGCTTTGGCGGTGTGGGGATCTTCGGTGAGGGATATGATCAGCTGGGTGTTGTCGGCGTAGGAGATGATGTTGAGGTTGTGTTGTCGTGCGACGTGGGCGAGGGGGGCCATGTAGATATTGAACAGCGTCGGGCTGAGGGAAGGATCCCTGTGGGACGCCGCAGATGATCTCAGTGGTTTTGGAGCGGAAGGGTGGGAGGCGGACGCTCTGGGTTCTGCCGGAGAGGAAGGATGTGGTCCAGGCCAGGGCCTTCTCTTGGATACCGGCGTCATGGAGGCGTGCTGATAGGGTGCGGTGGCAGACCGTGTCAAAGGCTGCTGATAAGTCCAGGAGGATGAGGGCGGCTGTTTCTCCTTTGTCCATCAGGGTCTGGATGTCGTCAGTGGCGGCGATGAGGGCGGTCTCGGTGCTGTGGTTACTGCGAAAACCAGATTGGGACGGGTCCAGGATGTTGTTGACTTCGAGGTAGCGGGTCAGCTGTTTGTTGACAATCTTCTCGGTCACTTTTGCCGGGAAAGGGAGCAGGGAGATGGGACGGAAGTTCTTGCGGTCCTTGGGGTCCGCCTTGGGCTTCTTCAGAAGGGCGTTGATCTCGGCGTGCTTCCAGCTTTCTGGGAAGGTTGCTGTCTCGAAGGAACAGTTGATTGTTTTACGGAGGTGGGGCGCGATGGCTGCGCTGGCTTTGTTGAAGACGTGGTGAGGGCAGGGGTCCGATGGGGATCCTGAGTGGATGGAGTTCATGGTTTTGATGGTGTCTTCATCGCTGACGCTGGACCAGACGGTCAGGCGACTGGTGCGAGTGGTAGTCGCAGGGGTGGTGGACTCTGTGGTGGGTGCGGGGGGGTCGGGGTTGAAGCTGTTGTGGATGTCGGTGATCTTGCGGTGGAAGAAGGTGGCCAGGGAGTCGCACAGGTCTTGAGATGGCGGGATGTCGTTGGTGATGGAGCTGGGGTTGGAGAGTTCTTTCACGATGCTGAAGAGCTCTTTGGTGTTGTGTGCGTTGTTGTCTAGGCGGTCCTTGAAGGCGGTCTTCTTGGCGGTCCTGATGAGTTGGTGATGTCTGCGGGTGGCGCTCTTGAGGGCTGTGTGGTTGTCTGGTGTTCGGTCGTGGAGCCATTTCTTCTCCAGCTTCCGACAGGTGTGCTTGGAGATCCGGAGGTCCTCGGTGAACCAGGCGGCTTTCTTGTTGGTGTGGTTGGTTGTAAAGGTCTTGAGAGGGGCGAGGGTGTTGGCGCAGTCGTTGATCCACTGTGTGAGGTTGGTCGCGGCAGTGTCTGGGTCGGTGGGTGGTCTCAGGGCGAGGGCGGTAGTCAGTTGGTCCCCGGTGACCTTGCCCCAGCAGCGGCGTGGTAGCTGTTGGGTGCGGTGGTGTGTGGTGGGTTTTCTGAAGGTGAAGTGGACGCTTCTGTGGTCGGTCCAGTGTGGTTCGGTGGTGTGGTTGAAGGAGACGTGGGGGCTTGCGGAGAAGATGGGGTCAAGCGTGTGTCCAGCGGCGTGAGTGGGTGTCGTTACTAGCTGTTTGAGTCCGAGGTTGGCGAGGTTATCGATCAGGGCAGTGGAGTTGGCGTCGTTGTTGTTCTCGAGGTAGAAGTTCAGGTCCCCGAGGAGGATGTAGTCCGTGGAAGCGAGGGCGTGGGTGCTGATGAGGTCAGCGATGGTGTCACTGAACTGTGGGCGGGGTCCGGGAGGTCTGTAGATGAGAGTTCCTCTGAGGGTGGTGTTGGGGTCGGTGTGGATCTGGAAGTGCATATGCTCGGCGGTGGTGAGGGTGTCATCGGTGTTCGTTGAGATTTTGATGGAGTCTTTGTGGATGATGGCGATTCCTCCTCCCACTCCATTGGTGCGGTCTCTGCGGGAGATCTTGTAGCCCTGTGGGATGGCTATGGCAATGTCTGGTGCTGAGGTGGCGTTCAGCCAGGTCTCCGTCAGGGGCAGTGGAGTCTAGGAGGTCCCAAAGTTCGATGGTGTGCTTGCGAGCGGAGCGGGTGTTGAGGAGGATGCAGCGGAGGTGGTTGGATTCTCTGGCTGGTGGTGTGGAGGGTTGGATGCTGGTGAATCTGCAGTTCCGGCAGGTGAAAGGCCCCTGGATGCGTTTCGGGGTGGCCCGGTAGCAGGGGTGGTCTCGCCTGCTGTTTAGTGCGTGAAGGGTGCTTGCGTCGTAGTGCAGTCTGGCGTTTCGGGGGGTGCGAGTTCCAGGGGTTCTGGTGCTGGGTGCGGTCCAGGCGCAGACGGGCTTGCCTTAGGCGCGCCAGCGGCGTGCCCGCTTCGCGGCCTCCATATGAGGGCAGAGGGAGGGAGGAGGAGGTGGGAGCGGGGCGGCCAATGGGAGTGAACGGGGCGGGCAGCAGGGGCTCAGCAGCAAGGTAAAAGCCCGGGGAAAAACCCAGGGGAAAAACCCGGGGAAAAACGGTGGGAAAAGACGGCGGGAGAGGGACAACAGAGCACAGGGGTACAGAAAGCAAAACACAGGGGCACAGAATGGAAAAAACAAGTGGCACAGAAGCACAAGCTCAGGGGAATAAAAAAAAGGGAGCGAGTAGTCAGGCGGCAAAAGTGGCAACGGAGGTTCAACCCACAGGGGGCTGCGTGGCAGATGGGGGGAGCGACCTGCCTGGTGACAAGGTCAAAGGTCGCTCTCTACCACCGCTTCGCGGCCTCCATATGAGGGCAGAGGGAGGAGCAGCTGGGAGGTGGGAGCGGGGCGGCCAATGGGAGTGAAGGGGGCGGGGCAGCAGGGGCTCAGCAGCAAGGGAAAAACCCAGGGGAAAACCCGGGGAAAAAACGGCGGGAAAAAACGGCGGGAAAGGGACAACAGAGCACAGGGGTACAGAAAGCAAAACACAGGGGCACAGAATGGAAAAAACAAGTGGCACAGAAGCACAAGCTCAGGGGAATAGAAAAAAGGGAGCGAGTAGTCAGGCGGCAAAAGTGGCAACGGAGGTTCAACCCACAGGGGGCTGCATGGCAGATGGGGGGAGCGACCTGCCTGGTGACAGGGTCAAATGAACACACACTCAATGACTTAACCCCAGACCAATAGGTTTTTTATATAGAAAAATATTCTTCTCTTAATTTACTTTAGAACCACAAGATTCTGAATTCAAGTAAGTACAGAAATTGTAAGGTACTTGGCATAAGCAAATATAGAACTTGGAATGAAAACAGTAAGGTACACAGTTCTGTTTGTGCTTGTGGTTCTGTTCTCTTAAAAGAGGACACTGCAAAATTCAACAGTTCCTGTGGGAGGTAAGTAGAAGTTAATTTAGCAGGTAAGTAAAGCACTTACAAGTTCAGTCTCCAGGGCATAGACAGCCGACTGTTGGGGGTTCAAGTCAACCACAAACACCCAGCACCAGCAACACAGGGGCGGTCAAGTGCAGAGGTCAAAGTAGCATAGGCGCTTATGGAGAAAAGGGGTGCTCCGGTTCCACTCTGCTAACAGGGAGCAGACCCGGGGAGTTTTGTACAGCACTGGGTTGGGGGGTGTCCCAAACAGGCGCACAGGACCAGCCAGGTGCAGTGTGCAAAGTAGGTGTCAGGTTTTGAATAGAAATCAATGGAGGGACCCAGGGGTCACTCTGGTGATGCAGGCAAGGCATGGGGTTCTTCTTGGGCCAGCCACTGACTGGGCTAGGATGAGGGACGCCTGCTGGTCACTTCTGGACCGGTAGTTGGTTCCTCTTGGGCCTGGGGGCTGCAGGGGCAGTGCTTCTTCCAGGCGTTGGGATCTCTGTTAGCAGGAAGTTGCGGTGAGGGGGAGCCTCTGGATTCTCTCTGCAGGCTTCACCGTGGGGATGCAGGGAGATTGTCTCCGGGTGGCCACGTCGTTGGAGTCACCTGGGGGTCCACGCTGCAGTGTTGGTTTCTCTGGACACAAGCTGGGGGCGTTGGTGCAGAGTGGTGGGGACTCACGCTTCAGGAGTGAGGTGGGTGTCCCTTTAAAGATGGTTTCTTCCTTGTTGTTTGACAGAGCCCATATCCATTAGAGTTTTTTGGTACTTTGGGTTGAAGGCCAGTACCCCGAGTCGGCAGAGGTCGCTGGACCCGCAGGATGCGTCGCTGTTGCAGGTTCTTTGAGTCTGGAGACAGGCAGGTAGGGCTGGGGCCAAGTCAGTTGTTGTCTCCATCTTCTCCACGGGTGTTTTGAGGTCAGCAGTCCTTTAGGTTTTCAGGAAAAGGAGGGTGTTAGGGCTGAAGGGCAGTAGTAGGCTACTGATCTTGAGGATGGCTACACCCTCCTTGTGCCTCTCTTTGGGGAGGGGGGCACATCCCTATCCTTATTGGGTAAATCCTCCAAAACAAGATGGAGGATTTTCCAAGGAGGGGGACACTACAGCTCTGGTCAACTTAGGGGTGGAACTGGCTGAGGGGGTGACACATCCTTGTTTTTCTCATTATCTCCGCCGGACTTTCCGCCCAAAGTTGGGGCTGTGTCCAGGGGGGCGGGCATCTCCACTAGCCAGAGTGCCCTGTGGCAGTGTAACACAAAGCCTGAGCCTTTGTGGCTCACTGCTAGGTGTTACTGTTCCTGCAGGGGGAGGTGTGAAGCACCTCCACCCAGTGCAGGCTTGGTTTCTGGCCTCAGAGAGCACAAAGGCTCTCACGCCAGGAGGTCAGAAACTAGTCCCTCTGTGGCAGGCTGGCACAGACCAGTCAGTCTTGCATTGAAGGATTGGGTAAAATACAGGGGGCATTTCTAAGATGCCCTGAGTGCATTTTGTAATAAATCCAGCACTGGCATCAGTGTGGGTTTCTTATTTGGAGAAGTTTGATATCAAACTTCACAGTGCTCAGTGTAGTACTTATGGAGCTGTGGAGTTCGTTTTGACAAACCCACAGACCATGTTCTTAATATGGCCACACTATATTTACAATGTCTAAGAATGGACTTTGACACTGTAGGGGCATATTGCTCATGCAGCTATGCCCTCACCTGTGGAATAAAGCCCTAAGGCAGGGTGCTTTAAGGCCTGCTAGAGGGGTGACTTACGTATGCCAAGGCAGTATTTGGTGTGCATGCCATCCTGAAGGGGATGCCATGTCAACTTTGCCTTTTTATCCCTACCAACACACACCAACTGCAATGGCAGTGTGCCTGTGTTAGGTGAGGGATCCCTTAGGTTGGCACAACACATGCTGCAGCCCTTAGGGACCTTCCCTGGTCACAGGGCCCTTGGTACCACAGGTACCTTTTGCCAATCAATCAATCATTAAATTTATAAAGCGCGCTATGTACCCGTTAGGGTTTCAAGGCGCTGAGGGGTGGGGGGGCAGCTGCTATCGGTCGAAGAGCCATGTCTTGAGGAGTTTCCTGAAGGTGAGGAGGTCCTGGGTCTGGCGCAGGGAGGTCGGCAGTGAGTTCCAGGTCTTGGCGGCGAGGTAGGAGAAGGATCTGCCACCAGAGGTCTTGCGTTGAATTCGGGGAGCGATGGCGAGGGAGAGGTTGGCAGAGCGGAGTTGGCGGGAGGGGACGTAGAAGTTGAGTCTGTTGTTCAGGTAGGCGGGTCCGGAGTCGTGTAGTGCTTTTTGTGCGCGTGGGTGAGGAGTTTAAAGGTGATCCTCTTGTCCACGGGGAGCCAGAGGAGGTCCTTCAGGTTGTGGGAGATGTGGCATCAGCAGGGTATGTCGAGGATCAAGCGGGCGGATGCGTTCTGGATGCGTTGGAGTCGTTTGATGTCTTTTGCTGGGATGCATGTGTAGAGTGTGTTGCCGTAGTCAAGTCTGCTACTGACAAGGGCCTGAGTCACCGTTTTTCTGGTTTCCGTCGGGATCCACTTGTAGATTCTGCAGATCATGCGGAGGATGTTGAAGCAGGAGGAGGAGACTGCGTTGACCTGTTTGGACATGGTGAGAGTGGAGTAGAGGATGAAGCTGAGGTTGCGTGCGTGGTTGGCAGGAGTAGGTGGGGGACCCAGTACGGTGGGCCACCAGGAGTCATCCCAGGCCGAGGGGGAACGTCCGAGGATGAGGACTTCCGTCTTATCGGAGTTTAATTTCAGGCAGCGGTTTCTCATCCATTGGGCAATGGATTTCAGTCCCTCGTGGAGGTTGGCTTTGGCGGTGTGTGGATCTTTAGTACGGGAAAGGATGAGCTGGGTGTCGTCGGCGTAGGAGAGGATGCTGAGGTTATGCTGACGGGCCAGCTGTGCGAGGGGTGCCATTTATACGTTGAACAGCGTTGGGCTTAGCGAGGAGCCTTGGGGGACGCCGCAGATGAGGTTGGTGGCTTCGGAGCGGGAGGGTGAGAGTCGGACTCTCTGGGTTCTGCCGGAGAGAAAAGAGGAGATCCAGTTGAGGGCTTTGTCTTGAATTCCGGCTTCGTGGAGACGAGTTAGTAGGGTGCGGTGGCAGACCGTATCAAAGGCGGCGGATAGGTCTAGGAGGATGAGGGCTGAAGTTTCGCCATTGTCCATTTGCTGTCTGATGTCGTCTGTGGCGGCAAGGAGTGCAGTCTCGATGCTGTGATTGCGTCTGAATCCGGATTTAGAGGGGTCTAGGGTGGAGTTGTCTTCGAGGTAGTGGGTGAGCTGTGCGTTGACGATCTTCTCGATGACCTTTGCTGGGAAGGGGAGAAGGGAGATCGGGCGGAAGTTTTTGAGGTCGGCCTTGGGTTTCTTGAGGAGGGCTTGGATATCGGCGTGCTTCCAGCTGTCCGGAAAGGTTGCGGTGTCGAAGGATAGGTTGATGATCTTACGAAGTTGGGGGGCGATGGTGGAGTCGGCTTTGTTGTAGACGTGGTGTGGGCAGGGGTCTGAGGGGGATCCTGAGTGGATGGAGTTCATGGTCTTTCGGGTTTCGGCGTCATCTACGTGGGTCCAGGTGGTGAGGCGGTCGGCGTGGGAGGTGTTGTTGGGGGTGGGGTCTGGCAGAGGTGTGGTGTTGAGGCTGTTGTGGATGGCGGCGATTTTCTGGTAGAAAAAGGTGGAGAGTGCGTCGCAGAGTTTCTGGGATGGTGGGACATCGTTGACGTTGGCGTTTGGTTTGGAGAGCTCCTTCACGATGCAGAAGAGTTCCTTGCTGTTGTGTGCGTTGTTGTTTCGGCGTTCTGTGAAGTGGGAGCGTTTGGCGAGTCGGATAAGTTGGTGGTGCTTGCGGGTGGCTTCCTTGTGGGTTGCGAGGCTGTTGGGTGTGCGCCCGAGAAGCCATTTTTTCTTGAGTTTCTGGCAGGTGCGTTTGGAGGTGATCAGTTCATCTGTGAACCAGGCTGCTTTTTTCTTTTCTTGGTTGACGGTGGGCCTCTTGAGTGGTGCGAGGGTGTTGGCGCAGTTGAGGATCCACTGTTGGAGGTTGATGGCGGCGGAGTCCGGGTCGGTGGGGTCGGACGGTGGGTTCTTGGCGAGGGTGCTGGTTAGTTGGTCTTCGGTGACTTTTCCCCAGCGGCGGTGTGCCGGTAGTGGGGTGCGGTGGTGTTCGGTGTTTTTCTTGAATGTGAAGTGGACGCAGTGGTGGTCGGTCCAGTGGAGTTCGGAGGTGTGGCTGAATGAGATGTGGTTGCTTGCAGTGAAGAGTGGGTCTAGGGTGTGACCGGCGATGTGGGTGGGTGTGTTGACCAGTTGTCTGAGTCCGAGGTTGGAGAGGTTGGTGGTCAGTGATGCGGTGTTGGCGTCGTCGTTGTTCTCCAGGTGGAAGCTGAGATCTCCCAGGAGGATGTAGTCCGTTGAGGCGAGGGCGTAAGTGCTTGTGAGGTCGGAAATGGTGTCACTGAAGGGGGCTCTTGGTCCTGGAGGTCGGTACCAGGGACTTATCTGTGTGCGAGGGGTGTCCCAATTTGGGGAAATAATGGTACATTTTAACTGAAAGAACACTGGTGGTGGGGCCTGGTTAGCAGGATCTGAACACACTTCAGTACTCAGTAGAGTCAGCATCAATAGCAGGAAAAAAGTGTTTGGGGTAGGTGGGGGTTGTGGACTGCAAAAAGGAGGCATTTTACTACAGAGGGTGTGTAAGCTTTTTGAGGAGACAGTGTTAATTTGTTGTGTTATTGATAGAGAAGACAAGGGTAAAGGCCAGGTTACGCAATTGGTTAATGTGGGCGGGGGCATTAACATGAGTGGGGGGGCCACCAGGAGTCGTTCCAGGCAGAATGGGGTGTAGGCAATCACAAGCATTTCTTGTCTGAGTTGAGCTTGAGGCAGCTGACGTCCATCCAAGGGCAGACTGCTCTCCTCCCATTGGGAAAATGCATCTTGGCTTGAGCAGAGTCGTCCGACATGGAGAGGATCAGTTGGGTGTCATTGTCGTAGGAGACTATCTTTACCTCGTGTTTGATGATTTTAGCGAGCGAGCCATGTAGAGGTTAAAAAGCTTCTGGCAGTGTGTGGATCCTTGGGCTACTCTGCAGCAAGTGTCTAAGTTCTGATGTGAATGGTGGTAGTCTGACCCTCTGTGTTCTTCTGGTGAGGAAGGACCAGATCCAGCTCAGGGCTTTGTCTCAGATGCCAGCGTCGAGCAGCCTGTCACAGAGGCTGAAGTGGGAGACTGTCTAGAATGCAGTAGAGAGGTCTAGAAGGTTGAGTGCGGCAGTGCCTACGCTGTGCAGTATGATGCGTATGTTGTTGGTGGTGGACAAAAGTGCAGTTTCGGTGCTGTGATTGCTTCCAGATCGGAAATGGGAAAGTTCTAGGATACGGTGTCTCTCGAGGAACTCTACGAGTTCATAGTTGATGGCTTTTTCCGTTACCTTGGCTGGGAAAGTGAGCAGAGACATGGGTCAGTAATTCTTCAGCTCCCTAGGGTCGGCTTTGGGTTTCTTGAGTAGCGGGCGGATTTCTGCGTGTTTACAGTCTGGGGGGATTGTGGCAGTCTTAAACGATAGGTTGATGGTTCAGCAAAGCTCTGGTGAAATGATGGGAATGACAAGCTTGAGGATGTGATGAGGGCATGGATCTGAGGGTGCTCCCAAGTGGATGGAGGTGGGTGTCCTCTACAGTAATGGTGGTTCAGCAGTTTGTATCTGGTGGGGGAGCAAGGTCCATGGTGCTGAGTGGTGAAGGCGGGCTCTGTATGCTGAAGCCTTTGTAGATGTCCCAGATCTTACAGTGAAAGAAGGTGGGGAAGATCGTTGCGGAGGTCTTGGGAGGGAGGGATGGATGAGGTTTCTGCCCTGCGGTTCGTGAACTCTTTGACAAGGATGAAGAGCTCTTTGATATTGCGAGTGCTGGTGTTGAGGCATGCTTGAAATGCAGCTTTTTGGGTGGCTCGTATGTTCTGGTGGTACGTTGTGTCAGTATTTTTGCAGGCGGTGCAGTTTGGTGGATTTGCGGAGGCTCCATTTGCGTTACAATCGTCTGCAGGCGCGCTTGGATTGATGTAGGTCTTGTGTAAACCACTTGGAAGTTTTGCTATGTAGATTCCATGCCAATTTCCTTAGGGGGGCTACATTGGCTGCACATTCAGAGTCAGCGCTTTAGTTTGCCTGCGGATTCATTGGAGTGGTTGACAGCGTTTGGTGATCTGTGCTTCCGTGACTATACCCCAATGTTTGCCAGGGGGTTAGGGAATGTGGTGGCGTGCAGTGTTTGAGTAGGTTAAGTAGATGCACTTGGTCAAGCCAACAGTGTTTGGAGGTGTGGATGAAGGTGAGGTTGTCCCCTGCTGAGAGAATGGCATAGAGGATGTGAAGGGGTTTGTGGGTAGGGACGATGACTAGTTGTTTGACGCCGAGAATTGTGGGGTCGTACAGAATGTTTGATGTATTGGGGGTCATTGAGGGTATCAAGCTGTAAATCGAGATCACAGAGTGGGATGTAACAGGAGGAAGTGAGTGCTTGGAGGGGCAATGAGGTTGACAATGTCTTGTAAAGACTGGGGTTGAGGTGCAGGTGGGCCTGTAGATGAGGGTGCCACGTAGGAAGGTGTTTCGGTTGGTCAGGATGTGGAAATGTAGATGCTCATGAGTTGACAGAATGCGACTAGATGATGAAAGGCGGAGGTTGTTCTAGTAGATTATGGCAATGACACCTCCAGGAAGGTTGGCTCTGTCCTTGTGTATGATTTTGTAGTTGTGCGTAATGGCCGTGGCAATGTCCGTGGTAGCTGCAGGGGTGATCCAACTCATAGCGAGATGGTGACGTCCAGAGCTGTTGAGTCGAGGTCTCAGACTTATAGTGCATGCTTGACGAGGGAGCATGTGTTAAGGAGCAGTGAGGAATCATGGGGTGGTACTTGGGAGTATGCTGGAGCAGGCGCAGCAAGAAAATGATCCATGTTTGTACATGTGGTCAGCTTGGTGGCATGCTGATGATCTTATGGGGTTGAGGGCACGTAGAGTGCTTGCGTTAAACCAGCAGAAGGGGTGAGAACCAGGGTCCCTGGTGCTGGGTGGCGTCCATGCACAAACAGGCTTCCCTGTGGCGCACTAGCGTGGCGGCCGTCGTTAAGGAAGAGAGGTATGGAGGCGGTGGTCCAGCAATAAAGAGGTGGGAGAAGCGCTTTGCATGGGGCAGGTGGGGATGCTGGGACACCAGCAGTGCGGGGTAAACACAAGAGGGAGAAAAAGAGAAAAGGACAGAAAAGCAGCAAGTGAAAGGGAAAAAAAGGTCCAATTATTATGCCCAGTGGTGCCTCTGAAATGGGGGAAGACTTAAAAAAGAAGCCTTTGAAGAAAGTGCAAATAGGACAGGAAGTGCAGTGACTAGTTGCAGACTTGCTAAGGGGGATTATGTTTCCATGTGTGTGGGAAGAATAGCCAGCCCATTTAGATGTGCCAGCTGCACCATTTCATCCTGCCAAGGGTGGGCCATCAGGATATTTATGGTCCATCAGTCACACCTGAGCTCCCTTGGTGTGTGCCTGTCTGGAGGGAATGCACAAGAGGTGATGCGTCATCCACCCAAACATGTAGTCAGGGGCAGCCAGTAGGCAGTAAATATTTAAGAAAATAAACAGCAAATTTCTTAATATGACATTTTCAGCCACACAAATGAACGTTAGACTTGACCATAAGTTGTGATTTTGAATTGCGAGTCCATAGACACCAAAGTCCAAATTTTGTTTTTTCAATTGGAAATTAGACAGGCTGCTTCACGGTAACCCGGATGTTAGCTTAAGTGCAAGTTAGGCCTTGCGGTGGTGAAAGACAAGTGTAATCGTTTTTATATTACCACAGCAGGTTAAAATTACAAATACACGTCCAACTTGCCCCTGCCCTTTGATCTGTACCAGGCCCACTAAAGGGGTTACATGTGTTTTAAAAATAAAGGTTTGAACCTGGAAAGACTTAACTTGACAGATCAAAATGGAAGTTTAGAACTGCACACACAGGATCTGGAATGACAAGCAAGTCATGTTGACGTACTACTTAATTGGGATGCACAATCATTACTGTGGGCACACTAGTAGCCTTTAATTTACAAATCCAGGGCATAGGTAAGTACAATTTTTTAGGGACTCATAAGTACATTAAATATGCCAACTGTGGGTAAGCATACATAACCATATTTTAATGCAAGAGCACATACACTTTAGCAGTGGTAAAGTGCTCAGAGGCCCGACAACAAGAAAAAGTCTGAGAAAGAAGGAAGGCCAAAATTTGGGGGTGAACCTTAAGAGAAGGATATTTGACAATAAGCAAACACAAAATACATACAGATATTGTATTTGATTCTCATTTTTGAACCACTGTAACAATATGTCCCGCAGAAAAAAAAATAAAAAATGAGCAGATAGGATAGATGCTCGCACAAAAATACCAGTAGACTGGACTAACCAATTAACTGAAAGAAGAGATTGACTGCCCATACACACATAAACAATACATATATGCATTATTAAGTTCAGCTGCTAACTGTACATCAACTATATTATCAGGGGAGCCCTACTATATGTGAGTTATACTAAGTATGATGATGTACCTCAACTAACCAGTACCTCACACTTATGTAGTGTGGTTCACCTACATACCACAAATGTCCGTAATGCACATGAAGATCACTCTTCTTTCCATAAAACAAACATTAATGGGGCAGATGTAAGACAATACACGATCATATACATTCTCTGAAGAGTGGCTATTTCATTTGGGAACCCTGGAGAGAAGTAGTTTTGTCCCAAAGTACCGGAGATGGTAGGTTGTTGTACAACAGACCCTGTGCAAGAATAAGAATTACCGGGCACGCCTCCTGTGAATTCCAGCAGTACAGGGCTGCCCTTTCATGCCGATGATATTTGGGCTGGTGGTAGAGGGTGTTATCAAATGGATACGGGTGGGTGTGCAGATTTGAAGGTGAACAAGATGCACGGGGTGGGGGGTAATTTCCCCAGAATGCTGCTTATGTTTTATTTTTCTATTACTAGACGCAAGTGACTGGAACACTAAAGAGGTTGCAAGAGATCTTTCAGGTCTTTGTAAAGGTCTCTGGATTTAATGATATTTGGGACAAATGTTTATTGTTCACAATGGACAAGGTACTTGATCAACAATTGGCTTTAGCCCTTACAGCGGAGATGACTAAATTTAAATATCGGGGGGAGATAATTTGGTCCCTCTGCTAGCCCACTTTGACAAGAATGTAAGGCAATGGCAGTCAATGTCAATTTCTCCGCAGGTAAGTGTGGCATATTTTAAAATGCGAGCACTAACCTGCTCCAGGCATCGAAAAAACATAAAAATGTTACTAGACGCAAGTCAAGTAGCTTGAATAATCTACTCAACCAAACTGGAATATACTTGAACTGCAAATGGATCTCAGATTGTGGGTTTCTAGGCAAATATTGAATTTTACAATCGCCTTTTTGTTCATTCTCAGATATGAGTGCACCTTCAAATATGCGAGTTCAGCAGTTCTGCTGTAAAAAAAAAAAAATCCTCTTTTGTTTGATTCAATGCACTAAATGTTTGCTCCATGTATAATAAATATAACCCACATATAGGAACACATGATCCATGCATGACTTGCCTCAGTTTAATAATAGCTTGGCCATCAGGGCAGGAGTGTTTCTCAGTTTATGTGTCAACCTTCACTGTAAATAAATATATTACCAGGGCATGATGTGGTAGCACACTGTCATTTACAGACAGTACATTTCCCAGAAATGTCCCAAAAGCTGCTCATTAACCTACAACTTTAATGATAATACTATGTAGTGTATGAACAAAATTCTGTGAAAATTGGATTTCAGAAAACATTTTTCATTTGCACATTACCACGTACAGTGTTATGACTTGTTTTTAATACTAATAAAATATATATTTTTTTAATTCACACAGAAGTACAAAAAAGGGCCTTTCACAGCTACCGAAATATATTTTGAAATGTTTGCGAAGTTGACTTAGTTAAATAAATGTGTTAAGAAAAACCAGATAACAAAAGCCTCTCATTTCACTTTGGTCAGACAGTTTACCTTACAAAATCCAGGAACTCTGCAGTCACAAGGAAAATTATTTGCACTCCAAGAAGACAAACTGACTTTTGAACTCTGTCTCTGAACACAGAGAAAATGTGACAATAATAAGATTTTAAGGCATCCTAATTGCTAATTCAGTTTCTGATTGGACAGAACACCTCTTATTTGTCCACTCGCTAGAATGGACAAGTGGAATCAAAACATAGATCAAACGCATCAGATAAAACGCACCATAGCGAGTGGTAGAGTAGATTATTAGAGCCTTGTGCTTTCTCTACATTCTTCCAAACACACCCTATATATAACAGACACATTCCTTATATGGGTTGAAGCGCAGGTGTGCACCCTGTTATGCATGGGTTGGAAGCCATGGTAGGTCTGTGTTTTCTCCGGGAGTCTAAATATAAAGGCGGATAGAGCTGCAAAACATTCACAAGTATTATGAGGCTAGACAGGTTTGTGTAGTTATTCAATGTGCATATGCCCCAGTGGAAAGGCCACCATTTTGGGCTGACCACCAATATATGGCTAAATAAAGCTATCCTACTTTGGCTGTACAGGTGTAAACTGGAATTGACAGGCTGTCCAGGCAAGGAATTGGTGGATAGGACTTGGAGGAAGATACATTTTTTTTTAAATGGCTAAGTGTTCTCAATGGATCGAGAGAACACTTATGGGAGGGCTATAGGCTCCCAAAGTTGGTATCTCTGAAGGGGTTTTGTTGTTGGGACCATAGGCATCTCAACTCTGGCAGACGTGCAGAATGGAGTAATCACCTTTGCACTTCTCTGACAATCAGGCTGGCATATAAGGCGTCTACCAAGCCCCACAACTTAATGTGGTGGCTCCAGTGCGGAAGGACCACCACAGCGAGGCTGGAACGAGGCCCATAATATTTAAATATATTATAGAAGAAGCAGGGTGCATGAGAGTGGCGTATGTGGCAGTGGAAGGGGAGAGGAATGCACATTGGTGGGAGAGAAAACAATATTTTGTAAAAATAAAAGGTTTCGACTACTTGCAAAACAAGAAGGGATAATGTATGTGCATTGTTGTCTGTGTGACAAAAGTGCTGGTGAAATCACCTAAACAAAACTGTTACATTTATTAGGGGAGTGTAACACCTCAAACATCACCTGTATTTAAATGAACAGTAAACTCGTACATTGACAAAAATCCACAGGCAAATATCACATTCATACTTGCATGCCATAAAATGTTTAAATCTATACAGTATTTTTCATGGGTTTCATTGTTCAATATTTTCTCCCAAAAAAAAAGGCACTCATAAATACACTGAATATTTTACAACTGCATACTTTCAGACCTACCCTGCCTAAGGATCCAGACAACAAGACCCTCAGTTACTGCTGAGTGAGGAGAAAATAGGCTGTGGCGTGGACAACCAACGTGCGTCAGGCTCTTGCCCCATGGTGCATGCTACATAGATGCCAACATTTCAGATAGCTGGATTTTAATACAGATAAAGTGTAGCCATTATAAAGTCACCCTTAGAATTAAATTATACAAATGTCACACATAGCAATAATAAGCGAGCGTCTTGCTGTCCCCATGATCGTTAGGCAGGGCAGGCCTGAAAGTACACACTTGTAAAGATAATGGCCTGCCCTGTATAATGATCACACGGGTAGCAATAACATTCATTCATTCATAGCTGTATGCCTGCGCGCCACCTAAGCAAAGGCACGCATTTTATCATCATAATCGCGTTGCCATTTATTTACTTCTCTGAAAATGCGTGAAAAGTCCCTAGCTCCGTGGTCTTCAAACTGGGAAGGGGCATGAAGTAGTCCCGGGGAGGGGGCTCACCAGGCTCTGCCCAAAAGAAGCATTACACATATAACAGTGTTTTGTTTTAAGCAAAAACATGTTATTGCACTTTTAAAAAGGTAACAGTACTTAACTTCAATGTTTAAATATGGCTAGGCATATTTAAACATTGCCACATTTTCTAAAATAATTGTGAAAATTCAGAGGGAGGGCCCAATGATTTTTATTTTTCAAAGGGGGTGTGGGGGCATTAAAAAGTTTGGAGACCACTGCCCTAGCTGCTTCTAAAAGCGCAACGGGGTACAGAGACGAAATACAGGAACGTTAATATGCAGGAGAGCAGAGACACAAAAGAAACACCGTTCAAAAATAAAGTATTAATTATATATATATAGAGAGAGAATAAATAATAAGCACGAGTTTTGACCTTAAAGAAGGTGGAGGTAGCGCCGCTGCGACCGAAACGAGACCACCGTGAGCAGTGAGGGGAGCTGGCAAAGACAACCGTTAAAATATGCGAAGGGAGCTGGCAAAGACGACCGTTAAAATACGCGAAGGGAGCTGGCAAAGACGACCGTTAAAATACGCGAAAAATGTGAAAATGCAACAAGCAGGAGGACAGAGGTGAAAGAGAAACTCACCGTTAAAAAGGAAAGTCGTAATAATAGGCCCGAGTACTGACTGGTAGCGCCGCTGAGATCGCAACAATCCCAGCGCATTGAGCCGACCGTTAGAATAGCAAAAAAATGCGAAACGCGCATGCGCGCACCCATGCGCATGCGCTTTACAAGTGCGCTGTGAGGGGGAGCAGTTAAAGTCAAAGAAATTGACAAAAACATTATTGCGCATGCGCAAAGTTCTGCGCATGCGCATATCATCAAGTAGACCCGATTCGGACGGGAATCGGAAAAAGACAGAACACGGGCACTTCGGAAGCGCATGCGCGCTTTGAATTTTTATCGCGGATGACGCGCATGCGCATGCACGTTTTTCATTTTAACGGTCGCATTGCCAGGGGCACAACGATTGCGGTCGGAGCAGCCGTGTTACAGACTTGTCGGAGCGGCGCTACCCCTTCTTTAAGGTCAGTACTCGTGCCGATTATATATTCTATATATATAATCTCGGCTTTCCTCTTTCACTAACTTTCTTTTGTGTCACTGCCCTTCTAGTTACCTGTTCCCGAGCTGCGTCACGGTACCTCATTGGGCCGTTAGAAGCAGCTCGGGACGCCGCACGCATTTCAAACGTGGGCAACTGGTAAATCTGCAAACATAAAGGGGATTGAAAACCTGCATTAACTTTAACCAAAGGAGTCACTTGAAGTTTTTTAATAGCAAAGATATTTTCTTTCAGAGAGATACTGTAATGGTGTTCCAAGGTGAGCTGTGGAGTGTGTGGTTTTATTAGACTGTTATAAATAATGTTGGTAATAGGTATAAACTATATATTAATCAAATCTGTATTTGAAAAACACTTTTTTAAAAAATTTAACTGGAAAGTATTTCCACTTTTTGTAGCAGCCTATAATATGATGTAATTGTATTTATATAACGTTTACTACCCCCGACGAGGCATCATTTGCATGTTTAAAACAAGGACTTACACATTTACAGTTCTTTCAGGGACATCCTACCTCATAGTACTAACAGGCATTGGCAAAGCCAATAGGTCTTGTCTACGCAAGAGTTATTGGCTTTGCCAATGTGTTTTGACCAGAGTGGCTGCTGTTTAGCATGGCTATAAGTTAGTGGCGTGAAGTTCATTTAGAGTACAGTGCAGTGGGGTACTGTGCAGTTGTTTAGAGTGCATTTGCGTAGAGTGCAGTGGCATGGGACAAAGTAGAGTGGCATACAATAGAGTGGCAGAGTGCAGTAGTGTAGAGTGGTGCATTGGCATAGAGTGCAGAGTAGACTTGTTTGGCAGAGAGTGCAGTGGCGTAGTGTTGAGTGGTGCAGTGCAGAGTTGATTATAGTGCTGTACAGTGCAGTTGCGTAGAGTGGATTGATGTAGAGTGGCATAGAGTGCAGTAGCGTAGAATGCAGTAGTACAGAGTAAATTGCTGTACAGTGGCGGAGAGTGCAGTGTTGCAGAGTAGAAGGTAGTGGTGTACAGTGTAGTTTAGAGTGCAGTGGCATGTGGTAGAGTAGCATAGAGTGGCATACAATAGAGTGGCAGAGAGTGCAGTAATGCAGAGTGGTGCAGTGTCATAGAGTGCAGAGTAGACTCGGTGCAGAGTGCAGTGGCGTAGAGTGGTGCAGTTCAGAGTATAGTGCCTAGAGTGCAGTGGCATAGGGTGCAGTGATGCAGTGTAGTGGCATAGAGTGCAGTAGTAAAGAATAGTGTGGTGTAGACCTCTGACCTGCTTTAGGTCTAGAGCTCGCCCCCCACGTCAGCAGCACCACCCTGCTGTCTCGTGCCCCTGACCCCCGTCCACGCTGCTGCTTGCGTGTTCGAGGCCCTCCTCCACCCGCAGGCATCCTCCTGCGCCTCATCCCTGGTGTCTAGTGGGCTCTGTTTAAGCTTCACTTGACCCGTGTGCCGCTTTTCGCCGTCCTGTAAGTGTTTTTTCCTTTTGTTTCAGCGCCTTGCCTCCTTGAGCTTCTGCCCCCGATGTGCCCATTATGATTGCTGTACCCTGATTGTAATTTGTGCCAGAATTGTATTTTGTGACTGTTTTTGAACTTTTCCTTACTGTTTGTGCCTTGCTTTTTTCCCTGTTTTTTTTGCCCCTTGCCGATCTACCCTTGCCGCTGCCTCCCTGCAGCCCGCCCCCCTTGCGCCCCCATTCGCCGCTCCCTCCCGCCCCCCCAGCTGCTCCTCCCTTCTTAATGGCTGGCGCTGCGCGTCGCGAGTGAGCGACCTCTGACCTGCTTTAGGTCTAGAGCTCGCCCCCCACGTCGGCAGCACCACCCTGCTGTCTCGTGCCCCTGACCCCCGCCCACGCTGCTGCTAGTGTGTTCGAGGCCCTCCTCTACCCGCAGGCATCCTCCTGCGTCTCATCCCTGGTGTCTAGTGGGCTCTGTTTAAGCTTCACTTGACCCGTGGGACGCTTTTCGCCGTCCTGTAAGTGTTTTTTTCTTTTTTCAGCGCCTTGCCTCCTTGCGCTTCTGACCCCATTGTGCCCCTTCTGATTGCTGTATCCCGATTGTAATTTGTGCCAGAATTGTTTTTTGTGACTGTGTTTGAACTTTTCCTTACTGTTTGTGCCTTGCTTTTTTCCCTGTTTTTTTCGCCCCTTGGGCACTCCCCCTTGCCGATCTACCCTTGCCGCTGCCTCCCTGCAGCCCCGCCCCCATTCGCCATTTCCTCCTGCCCCCCAGCTGCTCCTCCCTCCCCCCTCCCTTCTTAATGGCTGACACTGCGCGTCCGCGCCTGGATTGCGCCCAGCGCCCCCCCCCCCTCCCCCCATCCCCAGCCTTCGCTACTCGGTCAGCGAACTCCTCGCCCTCAACCCTGTCCAATCCACAGCCTGCTTGCAGGCCACCCCGAAGCACACCAAAGGACCCTTCTCCTGCCGCACCTGCAAGTTCACCTGCAACAGAACAACGAAGCCTACAACAACCAACACCAACCACCTGAACTGCATCCTCCTCAACACACGCTCCGCACGAAAGCACGGCATCCAGCTCTGGGACCTGCTCGACACCACCGCCCCAGACGTAGCCTTCCTAACCGAAACCTGGTGGAACGACTCCTCGGCCCCAGACATCGCCATCGCCATCCCTGCCGGTTACAAGAGCACCAGGAGAGACCGCACCAACGGAATCGGTAGAGGGATAGCCATCGCCCACAAATCCACCCTCAAGATCCACACCCACACGGAAGACACCCTCAAGACAGCCAAACACCTTCATTTCCAGATCCACACGGACCCCAACACTACCCTCAGAGGAACCCTCATATACCATCCTCCAGGACCAAGAGCCCCCTTCAGCGACACCATCTCCGACCTCTCAAGCACCCACGCTCTCGCCTCAACAGACTACATCCTCCTGGGAGACCTCAATTTCCACCTGGAGAACAACAATGACGCCTACACCGCATCTCTGACCACCAACCTCTCCAACCTCGGACTCAGACAACTGGTCAACACACCCACCCACATCGCCGGTCACACCCTTGACCCACTCTTCTCTGCAAGCAACCACATCTCTTTCAGCCACACCTCCGAACTCCACTGGACCGACCACCACTGCGTCCATTTCACCTTCAAGAAAAACACCGAACACCACCGCACCCCACTACAGCCTCACCGCGCTGGGGAAAAGTCACCATAGAAGAACAACTAACCAGCACCCTCGCCAAAAACCCACCACCCGACCCGGACTCCGCCGCCATCAACCTCCAACAATGGATCCTCAACTGCGCCAACATCCTAGCACCACTCAAGAGACCCACCGTCAACCAAGAAAAGAAAAAACCAGCCTGGTTCAGAGACGAACTGATCACCTCCAAACGCAACTGCCAGAAACTCAAGAAAAAATGGATCCTCGAGCGCACACCCGACAGCCTTGCAGCCCTCAAGGAAGCCAACCGCGAACACCACCAACTGATCCGACTCGTCAAACGCTCCCACTTCACAGAACGCCTTAACAACAATGCACACGACTGCAAGGAACTTTTCTGCATCGTGAAGGAGCTCTCCAACCCCAACGTCAACGACGTCCCACCATCCCAGAAACTCTGCGACGATCTCTCCACCTTCTTCTACCAGAAAATCGCAGCCATCCACAACAGCTTCAACACCTCACCTCCCCCTGACCCCCACCCCCAACAACTCCTCCCACGCCGACCGCCTCACCACCTGGACCCACGTAGACGTCGCAGAAACCCTAAAGACCATGAACTCCATCCGCTCAGGATCTCCCTCTGACCCCTGCCCACATCACGTCTTCAACAAAGCCGACGTCACCATCGCCCCCCAACTCCGCAAGATCATCAACCTTTCCTTCAACACCGCTACCTTCCCGGACAGCTGGAAGCACGCAGAAATCCAACCCCTCCTCAAGAAACCTAAGGCTGACCTCAACGATCTCAAAAACTTCCGCCGATCTCCCTCCTCCCCTTCCCAGCGAAGGTCATCGAGAAGATCGTCAACGCCCAGCTCACCCACTACCTCGAAGACAACTCCATCCTAGACCCCTCCCAATCCGGCTTCAGACGCAACCACAGCACAGAGACTGCACTCCTCGCCGCCACAGATGACATCAGACAACAAATGGACAACGGCGAAACTTCAGCCCTCATCCTCCTAGACCTCTCCTCTGCCTTCGACACGGTATGCCACCGCACCCTACTAAATCGCCTCCACGAAGCCGGTATCCAAGACAAAGCCCTCAACTGGATCTCCTCGTTTCTCTCCGGCAGAACACAGAGAGTCCGACTCTCACCCTTCCGCTCCGAAGCCACCAACCTCATCTGCGGCGTCCCCCAAGGCTCCTCGCTAAGCCCAACGCTGTTCAATGTCTACATGGCCCCCCTCGCACAACTGGCCTGTCAGCACAACCTCAGCATCCTCTCCTACGCCGACGACACCTAGCTCGTCCTCTCCCTGACCAAAGATCCTCACATCGCCAAAGCCAACCTCCACGAGGGACTGAAATCCATCGCTGAGTGGATGAGCAACAGCCGTCTGAAACTAAACTCCGACAAGACGGAAGTCCTCATCCTCTGTCGCTCTCCCTCGGCCTGGAACGACTCTTGGTGGCCCACCGCCCTGGGCCCCCCACCCACCCCAGCCAGCCACGCACGAAACCTCGGCTTTATCCTCGACTCCTCTCTCACCATGTCCAAACAGGTCAACGCAGTCTCCTCCTCCTGTTTCAACACCCTCCGCATGCTCCGCAGAATCTTCAAGTGGATTCCAACAGAAACAAGAAAGACGGTGACCCAAGCCCTCGTCAGTAGCAGACTCGACTACGGCAACGCACCCTACACAGGCATCCCAACTAAAGACATCCAACGACTCCAACGCATCCAGAACGCATTTGCCTGCCTGATCCTCGACATACCCCGCCGATGTCACATCTCCCACCACCTGAAGGACCTCCACTGGCTCCCTGTGGACAAGAGGATCACCTTTAAACTCCTCACCCACGCACACTAAGGCACTACACGACACTGGACCCACCTACCTGAACACCAGACTCAACGTCTGTTCCCTCACGCCAACTCCGCTCTGCCAACCTTGCCCTCGCCATCGTCCCCCGAATCCAGCGCAAGACCTCTGGTGGCAGATCCTTCTCCTACCTCGCCGCCAAGACCTGGAACTCACTCCCGACCTCACTACGCCAGACCCAGGACCTCCTCACCTTCAGGAGACTCCTCAAGACATGGCTCTTCGACAATAGCAGCTGCCCCCCGCGCCTCGAAACCCTAACGGGTACATAGCGCACTTTATTAATCTAATGATTGATTGATTGATAGAGTGCAGTTTTGTAGTGTCAGTGGAGTGGCACAGAGAACAGTGGTGCAGAGTAAAGGGCAGCGGCATACAGTGCAGTTGTTTAGAGTGCACTGGCGTAGAGTACAGTGGCATGGGACAGAGCAGTGTCATAGAATACAGTGGAATAGAGTTTATTGGTGCAGAATGTATTAGTACAGAGTAGAGTGGTGTAGAGTATGGTGGCGACCAGTGCAGTGTTTCTCAAAGATTCCAAAATTAAATGGCCATTTTTCAGAGGATCTATACAATCTTGTATTGTCTGACATCTGCCCCATTACTGTTTCTTTCATGGAAAGAAGAGTGACCTTCATTTGTATTACGGACATTTGAGATAAGTAGGTGAGGTACTGGTTAGTTGAGGTACATCATCATACTTAGTATAACTCACATATAGTATAGCTCCCCTGTTAATATAGTTGATTTACAGTTAGCAGCTGAACTTAATTGTGTATGGGCAGTCAATTTCTTCTTTCAGTTAATTGGTTAGTCCAGTCTACTGGTATTTTGTACGAGCATCTATCCTATCTGCTCAGTTTATATTTTTTTCTGCAGGACATATTGTTACAGTGGTTCAAAAATGAGAATCAAATACAATATCTGTATGTATTTTGCGTTTTGCTTATTGTCAAATGTCCTTCTCTTAAGGTTCACCCCCAAATGTTGACCTTCCTACTCTTTCTCAGACTTTTTCTTGTTGTTGGGCCTCTGAGCACTTTACCACTACTAACCAGTGCTGAAGTGCATGCGCTCTTGCCTTAAAATATGGTGATGTATGCTTAACACAGTTGGCATATTAGATTTACTTATGAGTCCCTAATAAATTGTACTTACCTATGCCCTGGATTTGTAAATTAAAGGCTACTAGTGCGCCCACAGTAATGATTGCGCATCCCAAGTAGTAGGTCAACATAACTTGCTTGTCATTCCAGAGTCTGCGTGTGCAGTTCTAAACTTCCATTTTGATCTGTCAAGTTAAATCTTTCAAGGTTCAAACCTTTTATTTTTAAAACATATGTAACCCCTTTAGTGGGCCTGGGACAGATCAAAGGGCAGGGGCAAGTTGGACGTGTATTTTTAATTTTAACCTGTTGTGGTAATACAAAAACGATTACACTTGTCTTTCACCACCGCAAGGCCTAACTTTCACTTAAGCTAACATCAGGGTTACCTTGAAGCAGCCTGTCTAATTTCGAATTGAAAAAAACAAAATTTGGACTTTGGTGTCTATGGACTCGCAATTCAAAATCACAACTTATGGTCAAGTCTAACATTAATTTGTGTGGCTGAAAATGTCACATTAATAAATTTGCCGTTTTATTTTCTTAAATATTTACTGCCTACTGGCATGTCTACATGTTTGGGTGGGTGACGCATCATCTCTTGTGCATTCCCTCCAGACAGGCACACGCCAAGGGAGCTCAGGTGTGACTGGATCATAAATATCCTGATGGCCCACCCTGAGCAGGATGAAATGGTGCAGCTGGCACATCTAAATGGGCTGGCTATTCTTCCCACACATGGATGCATAATCCCCCTTAGCGAGTCTGCAACTAGTCACTGCACTTCCTGTCCTATTTGCACTTTCTTCAAAGGCCTCTTTTTTAAGTCTCCCCCATTTCAGAGGCACCACTGGGCATAATAACTGGACCTTTTTTTTCCCTTTCACTTGCTGCTTTTCTGTCCTTTTCTCGTTTTTTCCCTCTTGTGTTTACCCCGCAATGCTGGTGTCCCAGCATCCCCACCCACCCCATGCAAAGCGCTTCTCCCACCTCCTTATCGCTGGACCACCGCCTCCATACCTCTCTTCCTTAACGACGGCCGCCACGCTAGTGCGCCACAGGGAAGCCTGTTTGTGCATGGACGCCACCCAGCACCAGGGACCCTGGTTCTCACCCCTTCTGCTGGTTTAACGCAAGCACTCTACGTGCCCTCAACCCCATAAGATCATCAGCATGCCACCAAGCTGACCACATGTACAAACATGGATCATTTTCTTGCTGCGCCTGCTCCAGCATACTCCCAAGTACCACCTCATGATTCCTCACTGCTTCTTAACACATGCTCCCTCGTCAAGCATGCACTACAAGTCTGAGACCTCGACTCAACAGCTCTGGACGTCACCATCTCGCTATGAGTTGGATCACCCCTGCAGCTACCACGGACATTGCCACGGCCATTACGCACAACTACAAAATCATACACAAGGACAGAGCCAACCTTCCTGGAGGTGTCATTGCCATAATCTACTAGAACAACCTCCGCCTTTCATCATCTAGTCACATTCTGTCAACGCATGAGCATCTACATTTCCACATCCTGACCAACCGAAACACCTTCCTACGTGGCACCCTCATCTACAGGCCACCTGCACCTCAACCCCAGTCTTTACAAGACATTGTCAACCTCATTGCCTCTCCAAGCACTCACTTCCTCCTGTTACATCCCACTCTGTGATCTCGATTTACAGCTTGATACCCTCAATGACCCCCAATACATCAAACATCCTGTACGACCCCACAATTCTCAGCGTCAAACAACTAGTCATCGTCCCTACCCACAAACCTCTTCACATCCTCTACGCCATTCTCTCAGCAGGGGACAACCTCACCTTCATCCACACCTCCAAACACTGTTGGCTTGACCAAGTGCATCTACTTAACCTACTCAAACACTGCACGCCACCACATTCCCTAACCCCCTGGCAAACATTGGGGTATAGTCACGGAAGCACAGATCACCAAACGCTGTCAACCACTCCAATGAATCCGCAGGCAAACTAAAGCGCTGACTCTGAATGTGCAGCCAATGTAGCCCCCCTAAGGAAATTGGCATGGAATCTACATAGCAAAACTCCCAAGTGGTTTACGCAAGACCTACATCAATCCAAGCGCGCCTCAGACGATTGTAATGCAAATGGAGCCTCCGCAAATCCACCAAACCGCACCGCCTGCAAAAATACAACGTACCACCATAACATACGCGCCACCCAAAAAGCTGCATTTCAAGCATGCCTCAACACCAGCACTCGCAATATCAAAGAGCTCTTCATCCTTGTCAAAGAGTTCACGAACCACAGGGCAGAAACCTCATCCATCCCTCCCTCCCAAGACCTCCGCAACGATCTTCCCCACCTTCTTTCACTGTAAGATCTGGGACATCTACAAAGGCTTCAGCATACAGAGCCCGCCTTCACCGCTCAGCACCATGGACCTTGCTCCCCCACCAGATACGAACTGCTGAACCACCATTACTGTAGAGGACACCCAAAGAATAATGAACTCCATCCACTTGGGAGCACCCTCAGATCCATGCCCACATCACATCCTCAAGCTTGTCATTCCCATCATTTCACCAGAGCTTTGCTGAACCATCAACCTATCGTTTAAGACTGCCACATTCCCCTCAGACTGTAAACACGCAGAAATCCGCCCGCTACTCAAGAAACCCAAAGCCGACCCTAGGGAGCTGAAGAATTACTGACCCATGTCTCTGCTCACTTTCCCAGCCAAGGTAACGGATAAAAGCCATCAACTAGGAACTCGTAGAGTTCCTCGAGAGACACCGTATCCTAGAACTTTCCCATTTCCGATCTGGAAGCAATCACAGCACCGAAACTGTACTTTTGGCCACCACCAACAACATACGCATCATACTGCACAGCATAGGCACTGCCGCACTCAACCTTCTAGACCTCTCTACTGCATTCTAGACAGTCTCCCACTTCAGCCTCTGTGACAGGCTGCTCGACGCTGGCATCTGAGACAAAGCCCTGAGCTGGATCTGGTCCTTCCTCACCAGAAGAACACAGAGGGTCAGACTACCACCATTCACATCAGAACTTAGACACTTGCTGCAGAGTAGCCCAAAGATCCACACACTGCCAGAAGCTTTTTAACCTCTTCATGGCTCGCTCGCTAAGATCATCAAACACGAGGTAAAGATAGTCTCCTACGACAATGACACCCAACTGATCCTCTCCATGTCGGACGACTCTGCTCAAGCCAAGATGCATTTTCCCAATGGGAGGAGAGCAGTCTGCCCTTGGATGGACGTCAGCTGCCTCAAGCTGAACTCAGACAAGAAATGCTTGTGATTGCCTACACCCCATTCTGCCTGGAATGACTCCTGGTGGCCCCCCCACTCAGTTTAATGCCCCCACCCACATTAACCAATTGCGTAACCTGGCGTTTACCCTTTGCTTCTCTATCAATAACACAACAAATTAACGCTGTCTCCTCAACAAGCTTACACACCCTCTGTAGGAAAATGCCTCCTTTTTGCAGTCCACAACCCCCACCTACCCCAAACACTTTTTTCCTGCTATTGATGCTGACTCTACTGAGTACTGAAGTGTGTTGAGATCCTGCTAACCAGGCCCCACCACCAGTGTTCTTTCAGTTAAAATGTACCATTATTTCCCCAAATTGGGACACCCCTCGCACACAGATAAGTTCCTGGTACCGACCTCCAGGACCAAGAGCCCCCTTCAGTGACACCATTTCCGACCTCGCAAGCACCTACGCCCTCGCCTCAACGGATTACATCCTCCTGGGAGATCTCAGCTTCCACCTGGAGAACAACAACGACGCCAACACCGCATCACTGACCACCAACCTCTCCAACCTCGGACTAAGACAACTGGTCAACACACCCACCCACATCGCCGGTCACACCCTAGACCCACTCTTCACTGCAAGCAACCACATCTCATTCAGCCACACCTCCGAACTCCACTGGACCGACCACCACTGCGTCCACTTCACATTCAAGAAAAACACCGAACACCACTGCACGCCCACTACCGGCACACCGCCGCTGGTGAAAAGTCACGAAGACCAACTAACCAGCACCCTCGCCAAGAACCCACCGTCCGACCCCACCGACCCGGACTCCGCCGCCATCAACCTCCAACAGTGGATCCTCAACTGCGACAACACCCTCGCACCACTCGAGGCCCACCGTCAACCAAGAAAAGAAAAAAGCAGCCTGGTTCACAGACGAACTGATCATCTCCAAACGCACATGCCAGAAACTCAAGAAAAAATGGCTTCTCGGGCGCACACCCGACAGCCTCGCAACCCACAAGGAAGCCACCCGCAAGCACCACCAACTTATCCGACTCGCCAAACGCTCCCACTTCACAGAACGCCGGAACAACAACGCACACAACAGCAAGGAACTCTCCTGCATCGTGAAGGAGCTCTCCAAACCCAACGACGTCCCACCATCCCAGAAACTCTGCGACGCACTCTCCACCTTTTTCTACCAGAAAATCGCCGCCATCCACGACAGCCTCAACACCACACCTCCGCCAGACCCCACCCCCAACAACTACTCCCACGCCGACCGCCTCACCACCTGGACCCACGTAGATGACGCCGAAACCCGAAAGACAATGAAATCCATCCACTCAGGATCCCCCTCAGACCCCTGCCCACACCACGTCTACAACAAAGCCGACTCCACCATCGCCCCCCAACTTCGTAAGATCATCAACCTATCCTTCGACACCGCAACCTTTCCGGACAGCTGGAAGCACGCCGATATCCAAGCCCTCCTCAAGAAACCTAAGGCCGACCTCAAAAACATCCGTCCGATCTCTCTTCTCCCCTTCCCAGCGAAGGTCATCGAGAAGATCGTCAACGCACAGCTCACCCACTACCTCGAAGACAACTCCACCCTAGACCCCTCTAAATCCGGATTCAGACGCAATCACAGCATTGAGACTGCACTCCTTGCCGCCACAGACGACATCAGACAGCAAATGGACAACGGCGAAACTTCAGCCCTCATCCTCCTAGACCTATCCTCCACCTTCGATACGGTCTGCCACCGCACCCTACTAACTCGTCTCCACGAAGCCGGAATTCAAGACAAAGCCCTCAACTGGATCTCCTCTTTTCTCTCCGGCAGAACCCAGAGAGTCCGACTCTCACCCTTCCGCTCCGAAGCCACCAACCTCATCTGCGGCGTCCCCCAAGGCTCCTCGCTAAGCCCAACGCTGTTCAACGTATACATGGCACCCCTCGCACAGCTGGCCCGTCAGCATAACCTCAGCATCCTCTCCTATGCCGACGACACCCAGCTCATCCTTTCCCTTACTAAAGATCCACACACCGCCAAAGCCAACCTCCACGAGGGACTGAAATCCATTGCCGAATGGATGAGAAAGAGCCGCCTGAAATTAAACTCCGATAAGACGGAAGTCCTCCTCCTCGGAAGCTCCCCCTCTGCCTGGGACGACTCCTGGTGGCCCACCGTACTGGGTCCCCCACCTACTCCTACCAACCACGCACGCAACCTCGGCTTCATCCTCTACTTCGCTCTCACCATGTCCAAACAGGTCAACGCAGTCTCCTCCTCCTGCTTCAACACCCTCTGCATGCTCTGCAGAATCTACAAGTGGATCCCGACGGAAACCAGAAAAACTGTGACTCAGGCCCTTGTCAGTAGCAGACTTGACTACGGCAACACACTCTACACAGGCATCCCAGCAAAAGACATCAAACGACTCCAACGCATCCAGAACGCATCCACCCGCTTGATCCTCGACATACCCCGCCGATGCCACATCTCCCACCACCTGAAGGACCTCCACTGGCTCCCCGTGGACAAGAGGCTCACCTTTAAACTCCTCACCCACGCGCACAAAGCACTACATGACGCCGGACCCGCCTACCTGAACAACAGACTCAACTTCTACGTCCCCTCCCGCCAACTCCGCTCTGCCAACCTCTCCCTCGCCATCGCTCCCCGAATTCAACGCAAGACCTCCGGCAGCAGATCCTTTTCCTACCTCGCCGCCAAGACCTGGAACTCACTGCCGACCTCCCTGCGCCAGACCCAGGACCTCCTCACCTTCAGGAAACTCCTCAAGACATGGCTCTTCGACCGATAGCAGCTGGCCACCCCCCCCCCCCCCTCAGCGCCTTGAAACCCTAACGGGTACATAGCGCGCTTTATAAATTTACTGATTGATTGATTGGCAAAAGGTACCAGTGTTACCAAGGGCCCTGTGACCAGGGAAGGTCCCTAAGGGCTGCAGCATGTGTTGTGCCAACCTAAGGGATCCCTCAGTTAACACAGGCACACTGCCATTGCAGTTGGTGTGTGTTGGTGGGGATAAAAAGGCAAAGTCGACATGGCATCCCCTTCAGGATGGCATGCACACCAAGTACTGCCTTGGCATACGTAAGTCACCCCTCTAGCAGGCCTTAATGCACCCTGCCTTACGGCTTTATTCCACAGGTGAGGGCATAGCTGCATGAGCAATATGCCCCTACAGTGTCAAAGTCCATTCTTAGACATTGTAAATATAGTGTGTCCATATTAAGAGCATGGTCTGTGGGTTTGTCAAAACGAACTCCACAGCTCCATAATAGCTACACTGAGCACTGTGAAGTTTGATATCCAACTTCTCCAAATAAGAAACCCACACTGATGCCAGTGCTGGATTTATTACAAAATGCACTCAGGGCATCTTAGAAATGCCCCCTGTATTTTACCCAATCCTTCAATGCAAGACTGACTGGTTTGTGCCAGCCTGCCACAGAGGGACTAGTTTCTGACCTCCTGGCGTGAGAGCCTTTGTGCTCTCTGAGGCCAGAAACCAAGCCTGCACTGGGTGGAGGTGCTTCACACCTCCCCCTGCAGGAACAGTAACACCTAGCAGTGAGCCACAAAGGCTCAGGCTTCCTGTTACACTGCCACAGGGCACTCTGGCTAGTGGAGATGCCCGCCCCCTGGACACAGCCCCAACTTTGGACGGAAAGTCCGGCGGAGATAATGAGAAAAACAAGGATGTGTCACCCCCTCAGCCAGTTCCACCCCCTAAGTTGACCAGAGCTGTAGTGACCCCCTCCCCCTCCTTGGAAAATCCTCCATCTTGTTTTAGAGGATTTTCCCAATAAGGATAGGGATGTGCCCCCCTCCCCAAAGAGAGGCACAAGGAGGGTGTAGCCATCCTCAAGGTCAGTAGCCATTGGCTACTGCCCTCCAGCCCTAACACCCTCCCACACTCAGTATTTATGGGCGACCTTGAACCCAGGATTTCAGATTTCCTGACCTCAAAACACCCGTGGAGAAGATGGAGACAACAACTGACGGCCCCAGCCCTACCTGCCTGTCTCCAGACTCAAAGAACCTGCAACAGCGATGCATCCTGCGGGACCAGCGACCTCTGCCGACTCGGGGTACTGCCCTTCAACCCAAAGGACCAAAAAACTCTAGTGGATATGGGCTCTGTCAAACAACAAGGAAGAAACCATCTTTAAAGTGACACCCACCTCACTCCTGAAGCGTGAGTCCCCGCCACTCTGCACCAACGCCCCCAGCTTGTGTCCAGAGAAACCAACACTGCAGCGTGGACCCACAGGTGACTCCAACGACGTGGCCACCCTGAGACAATCTCCCTGCATCCCCACGCTGAAGCCTGCAGAGAGAATCCAGAGGCTCCCCCTCACCGCAACTTCCTGGTAACCGAGATCCCAACGCCTGGAAGAAGCACTGCCCCTGCAGCCCCCAAGAGGAACCAACTACCGGTCCAGAAGTGACCAGCAGGCATCCCTCATCCTAGCCCAGTCGGTGGCTGGCCCAAGAAGAACCCCATGCCCTGCCTGCATCACCAGAGTGACCCCTGGGTCCCTCCATTGATTTCTATTCAAAACCTGACACCTACTTTGCACACTGCACCTGGCTGGCCCTGTGCGCCTGTTTGGGACACCCCCCAACCTAGTGCTATACAAAACTCCCCGGGTCTGCTCCCAGAGGACGCAGGTAGTTACCTGCTAGCAGAGTGGAACCGGAGCACCCCTTTTCTCCATAAGCGCCTATGCTACTTTGACCTCTGCACTTGACCGCCCCTGTGTTGCTGGTGCTGGGTGTTTGTGGTTGACTTGAACCCCCAACAGTCGGCTGTCTATGCCCTGGAGACTGAACTTGTAAGTGCTTTACTTACCTGCTAAATTAACTTCTACTTACCTCCTACAGGAACTGTTGAATTTTGCAGTGTCCTCTTTTAAAATAGGTTATTTGCATATTTGCCAGAACTGTGTACCTTACTGTTTTCATTCCAAGTTCTATATTTACTTATGCCAAGTACCTTACAATTTATGTACTTACTTGAATTCAGAATCTTGTGGTTCTAAAGTAAATTAAGAGAAGAATATTTTTCTATATAAAAAACCTATTGGTCTGGGGCTAAGTCATTGAGTGTGTGTTCATATTTACTGCCCGTGTGTGTACAACAAATGTTCCATTTAATACTTGTCTTTTAATTAAACATCACACGCAAGATAGAACATAGTGTGGCAAAATAATAGTCTTTCTTAGAACTGTAGTCTACAACTGTTTGTGTGGGCTCTTTGTCTCTTACCCACTATTATTCCTCAGTCTAGTGTGGTGACATACAGCCTGCTTGTCAATATGAGTCTTTAAAGTCACAACATAATCTGGCTGAGGTCTATGCGTTTTTGTGCCCTCTGTTATAAAGTTTCAGTTTTAGACACCCACAGGCTCTGCACCAGAAAGTTCAAGCTTGTACACACCATGGAAGATCCACAGGCAGCTATCAAAATGTTCTGCGCTTGTGTGACTAACGCCGCAACATTTGGTGCTGGCAAGGAAGAGCAGGCTATGTGGGATCAGCTCTGGATGTGGATCTTCGCAGACTTGACGGTAAAGTGCCTTTGGCTTGGTATTTTTTATTTTTTCAGTGCCAAGGTTTGTGCTGACTAACAGAAATGGGAGGGAGTCATTGGGAGGAATGGAGATGGCAAAAGCAACAGCAGTGGTCATCTACGTTTAGAAACCTGCGAAGCTCATGACCTGTTGCTATGTTCATTCAGTGTCTGATGGAGAGCTAATCTTCCTTGCTCCAGCGGTGTTTCCATCTCTCTTCTGCACAAGCGCAGAGTAGGTTGTCCTACCTCCAGAGATAGGTTGTGGTTCTTTTTCTTTTTCATTTCTTTGTGCACAAAAAAAACTAAAAGGTCCTTTTTTTTTTTTTTTTTTTGGTGGTCAGTCAACAGCTACCTCCACAAAGACAATTTCTAAATGCACACCCTGGCTGAGGTGTTGTCAGTGCTCAAACAGGATACTTTATAGTAGTGCTGGACCTTCACAATGCTTATTCACACACCCGCATCCTGAATTTTTCACACATGTTAACTGTGTTTCAAAGTGAGCAAGTAGCTTTTTAAGTTTACTGTGATCCTCTTTCGTGTCTTCACAAAACTGATGATGGTGGTGTCAGCTCATTGGCGTGGGACTATCGTCATCTTTGAGCACAAACAAAGGTTATCTTTCAGTGTTTCCAGCCTGTTTGCGGGTGCCTGACCGATCTTCCATGTTAGTCACCAGCTGTCGATAGTATTTCAAGCAGCTTGTTTCACTAGCAGCCTAAAAATGTTTTTTTAGAGCACACTGAAATCTTATACATTTGTTTTTTGAGATTTTCTCGTGAACGCCATTTGAGCATAATCACTATGGCCCTCATTACAACATTGGCGGTAACACCAAAGGTCAGTGATAAACTTGTGATAACACAACGCCGCGCTCAAAATACACTCTTACAAAACACAACCACATTGGACAATTCCAAATACACGCACCTTTTACACATACACACACCACTCCCACAATCCCTTACTACCTAAAATATTGACGAAGGCCAGAGAGACAGCACAGCAAAGATGACAACACCATACAGAGGCACAAAACACCATCACACACTCATCCACACACCCCTAAACATTACCTCAGACATCACCCACACCACCCCATGTTCATCGCAAAGACACCCCAGGTTTTCTGAGGAGGAGCTCAGGGTCATGGTGGATGAAATCATCCGGGTAGAGCCACAGCTATTCGGATCACAAGTGCAGCACACCACCATAGCTAGGAAGATGGAGCTATGTCGCAGAATCGTGGACAGGGTCAGCGCAGTGGGACCGCACCCAAGAACACGGGATAACATCAGTAAGAGGTGGAACGGCCCACGGGGGAAGGTGTGTTCCGTGGTCTCAAGACACCACATCGCGGTTCAGAGGACTGGCGGCCGACCCCCACCTCTTCCCCCACAACTAACATGGGAGGAGCAGGTCTTGGCTATACTGCATCCTGAGGGCCTCACAGGAGTAGCTGGAGGAATTGGTAAGTCAAAGCTTTCACTACTTCATCCCCCACCCTACTTGCATGCAATCACATACCTTCACCCTCACCCCCCAGCACTCCAACTCCTAACAGATGTCCCACTATCACAAACCACACATCCCAACACCAGGCCCTTCATGCAACAACAAAGCATGGGTACCCATCATAAATGCATGTCCACTGCACATACCCACACAGACCCCTAAACATCAAGCACACAAGCTCCTACACAGGAATGCAACCACTGGGGTACAGGGTCACCCACCCATTGCACACCATGGAACACACAGATAAACTATGCCTTTAAACCCCCTGCAGGACCCCTAACCAACGTCACCGGACAGGATGTTCCAGACATGTCCACTCCACCCACAGAAGAGGCCCACATTGATGACAGCAGCTCTGCCCAACTGGATCTAGATGACCAGCCCGGCCCATCTGGGACCTCAGGACAGTTGGTTCCCCTCACACTGGCAGAAGCCACAACAGAGCCTCCCCCCTCTGGAAACACCAGCACCCACCGGGCCCATACCTCTGTCCCCATGACACGTCAAGCAGCAGTGTGTCCACCACTTCAGGGAACTCAGGCTAACCCACCACCCCAAGAACAGCAGGGAATTGGGGGCATTGGCAGTGGGCACACAGTTCAGGAGACAGAGGCCCAGGAACACAGGGGAACTGGGAGGGCTGCTGGGCAACAGGGGGAGGACAGGCCTAGGGAACCCACTCTCCATGAGGCCCTCTAACATCATGGGAACCTACCACTATTCCTGTTTTCCAGGCAGGTCGCTCCCCTCACCGCCACGCAGCCCCCGTGTGACCGCTGACCGCTGCTCTTCTCCTCCCAGCCTCGAGTGCCAGTTTCCTCCTTCTTCCCTGCTCCCTCGTGTAAGTGCCTGCTTCGCCCCTGTTTACCTGTGTCCTTGCTGCCTTGGGTTTCCCCTCTCCTTTTTTGCCTGTTGGGGGTCCGTCTCCTCGGTTCCCCTGCACACCGCGCTTTCCCCCCTGCCGCCCGTTTCCCGCTGCTGCGTCCCATAGCTCCGCCCCCCCTCGCTCCCCATTGGCCGCCCCGCTCCCACCTCCCAGCTACTCCTCCCTCCCTCTCCCACCCCACAGCGGACGCACGCAGCGGCGTGCCGAAGGCGCGCCTAAGGCAAGCCCGTCTGCGCCCGTCCGCGCCTGGCCCGCATCCAGCGCCAGACCCCCTGGCCCTCGCAGAGGCCAGCCCACCTGCAAGACCTACAGCGCCGCCACCCTCCTCGCACTCAACACCGGCCGGATCCCCGGGTGCTCCCGTGCCGCCCCAAGACGCACCCACGGACCCTTCACCTGCCAATCCTGCAAGTTTTCCTGCATCCAGACCCGCACCCCACCCGCCAAACCAAGCACCAGCAGCAACCACCTGAAGTGCATCCTGCTCAACACCCGCTCCATCCACAGACACGCCGTGGAACTCTGGAACCTGCTCGACACCACATCTCCAGACGTCGCATTCCTCACAGAAACCTGGATGAACGCCTCCTCAGCGCCCGACATCGCCATCGCCATCCCGGACGGATACAAGATCACCCAGAGGGACCGCGCCAACCAGACAGGAGGAGGCATCGCCATCGTCCACAAGAACACCATCCGCATCACAACCAACACCGACGACACCCTCACAGCCGCCGAACACCTTCACTTCCAGATACACACCGACCCCAAGACTACACTCAGAGGCACCCTCATCTACAGACCCCCAGGACCCTGCACACAATTCAGCGAAGACATCGCAGACTTCATCAGCCCACACGCCCTCCCCTCCACTGACTACATCCTCCTAGGGGACCTCAACTTCCACCTGGAGAACAACAACGACAACAACACCACCACCCTGCTGGACAACCTCGGACTCAAGCAACTGGTGAACACCCCCACCCACTATGCCGGACACACGCTTGACCCAGTCTTCTCCTCCAGCAAGTACATCTCCTTCAGCCACTCCACCGGACTCCACTGGACAGACCACAGCTGCGTCCACTTCAGCTTCAGAAGAACCACGACTCACCACCACCCACACCAGGCTCCCCGCAGGAGCTGGAACAAGATCACCACCGACCAGCTCTCCACATCACTGAACCAGAACCCTCCCGCCAGCTCAGCGGACCCCAACCAAGCAGCCAACAACCTCACACAATTAATCACCAACTGCGCCGACAACCTCGCACCGCTGAAAACCCATCCCATCAAGCCCAACAGCAAGAAAGCCTCCTGGTTCAACATCGACCTCAAGAACTCCAAGAAGAACTGCCGCACCCTCGAGAAAGCCTGGCGAAAAAACCCGACTACAGACAACATGACCGCCCTCAAGCACGCCTCCCGCAAACACCACCAGCTGATCCACACCACCAAGAAGACAGCATTTAAAGAACGACTAGACAACAACAACAACGCACACAACAGCAAGGAACTCTTCAACATCGTTAAAGAGCTCTCCAACCCCAGCGCCGGAAACAACGACATCACTCCCTCACAAGACCTCTGCGACTCACTCGCCTCGTTCTTTTACCGCAAGATAGCCGACATACACAACAGCTTCGGCGCACAGACCACGCACCCAACGCCCCCCAACACCACCCTCCGCGCCTGGACCCCGGTCAGCACCGAAGACACTATCCACACGATGAACACCATCCACTCCGGATCACCAACCGACCCATGCCCCCACCACGTCTTCAACAAAGCCGACTCCGTCATCGCACCCCACCTCCGGGACATCATCAACTGCTCCTTCAACACCGCCACCTTCCAGGAGAACTGGAAGCATGCCAAACTCGGCGCCCTCCTGAAGACCCCACCGACCTCAAGAACTACCGCCCCATCTCGCTCCTCCCGTTTCCTGCCAAAGTCATCGAAGACCGTCAACAGACAGCTTGCCACCTTCCTTGAGACCAATGGATCCCTCGACCACTCGCAGTCCGGCTTCCGAGCCAACCACAGCAGCGAGACCGCCCTCAGTGCAGCCACTGACGACATCCGAGCCCTGCTCGACAACGGGGAAACAGCGGCACTCATCCTCCTGGACCTCTCCGCAGCGTTCAATACTGTCTGCCACCACACCCTAGTGCAGCGCCTCAGCAACATCGGAATCCAAGAGAAGGCACTAGAGTGGATCACCTCGTTCCTCGCCGGAAGAACCCAGAGAGTCCGCCTCCCCCCGTTCAGATCCGAGGCCACCGAAGTCATCTGCGGCGTACCACAAGGATCGTCACTCAGCCCCACCCTCTTCAACGTCTACATGAGCCCCCTCGCAGCCATCGCACGCCAACACAACCTCAACATCATCTCCTACGCCGATGACACCCAGCTGATCCTCTCCCTCACCAACGACCCAGCCACCGCCTGAACCAACCTGCACGAAGGGATGAAAGACGTAGCCGAGTGGATGTTGAACAGTCACCTGAAACTGAACTCAGACAAGACGGAAGTCCTCATCCTTGGATCATCACCCTCCGCCTGGGACGACTCCTGGTGGCCCCCTGCCCTGGGATGCGCACCCAAACCAACGGACCACGCACGCAACCTGGGCTTCATCCTGGACTCCTCCCTCTCGATGACCAGACAAGTCAACGCCGTCTCATCATCATGCTTCAACGTCCTACGCATGCTCCGAAAGATCGTCTGATGGATCCCCACCGAAACCAGGAAAACGGTCACCCAGGCACTCGTCACCAGCCGACTGGACTACGGAAGCACCCTCTACACCGGAACCACGACCAAACTACAGAAAAGACTCCAGCGCATCCAGAACGCCTCCGCACGCCTCATCCTCGACATCCCCCGACACAGCCACATCTCCGGACACCTGAGAGACCTGCACTGGCTCCCCGTCAGCAAGAGAATCACGTTCCGCCTCCTCACCCACGCACACAAGGCCCTCCACGACCTGGGCCCCAGGTACCTCAACAACCGCCTGACCTTCTACACTCCCACCCGCCAGCTACGATCGACCAGCCACGCCCTCGCCGCCGTTCCACGCATTAGAAAAGCCACCATGGGAGGAAGATCCTTCTCCTACCTGGCAGCCAAGACTTGGAACTCCCTCCCCATCCACCTCCGTCTGACCCAAGACCACCTCTCCTTCAGGAAGCAACTCAAGACCTGGCTGTTCGAGCAGTAGCGCCCCCCAGCGCCTTAAGACCCTCCGGGTGAGTAGCGCGCTTTACAAATCCTTGATTGATTGATTGATTGATTCGCCTGGAGACGATGGTAACAGTACTGTCCAAGTTTCAGGACATCCAGCGGCTGCAGGAGGAACAGTATTTGGGATTCAGGGAGGAACTCGGATCCATCAATACCACCCTGGGCACCATTGTAGGGGTGCTGAAGGAACTCGTGAACACCAGGAGGGACACTGTGGCACAACAAGGGGCCCCTGACACTAGCCTGGACGATGAACTGCCCACCGCCGGCGCTAGTAGACAGGAGGCACCGCCACAGGACCTCGACACCAGCACCCCACCCCCTGCAGATGGAGAACCACCCTGCAAGCGGTCCCTGAGATCAAGGACAAAGACAGAGCACGATGCCAAGACCCCCATCAAGAAATAAGACCACCCTGATTGTCATCCTTCTGTCCCACTTTGACACTGTCCATCCACCAACTGCCCCAGCTCCACTTCCTATGTCCCTTTGGACAATGCACCTGTGAAACAAATAGACTGGACTCTGCCATGGACATTCCTCCACCATCACCCCTGACCATTTTACAACCCCCTCCACTATTTAGCACTTAAATAAACACACTTAAATCACAAAACAATCTGGAGTCAGTCTGTGCTTTCACAAATGTGTATTTGCAATAACTGAGGAAAATAGCAATATCCATTGTATTGTCAGCATACCTATGTCACACAGCTCTAGTCCATGAGGAAACATAGCAGAGGTCACACAGTGGGACCCACATCTGTGAAATCGAAAGGGAAAGTGACAAATCAGGGTCCATACACTGGGTGAAAGTGACAGACAGATGAGAGGTAGAACAAGTGTATCAGATGTAGCAGGCAGTGATGTCGTCTTACCTGTGTCTCACTGGAAGTATTGATGAATCACCTTGTTTCTGTTGTCGATTTCCTGTTCTGCTTCCTCGTCTTCACTATCCACAGGCTCCACAGCTGCCACAAGACCTCCTTCAGGACTATCCTCCTGCAGAAAAGGCAGCTGTCGTCGCAAAGCCAAGTTGTGCAGCATACAGCAGGCCACGATGATCTGGCACACCTTCTTTGGTGCGTAGAATAGGGAAACACCCGTCATGTAGGCACCTAAACCTGGCCTTCAGGAGGCCGAAGGTCTTTCTCTATAACCCTCCTAGTTTGCCCATGTGCCTCATTGTAGCGTTCCTCTGCCCTTGTCCTAGGATTCCTCACTGGGGTCAGTAGCCATGACAGGTTGGGGTAGCCAGAGTCATCAGCAAATGTTGTTAACAACTGTTAGACACACACTTACCCTTAGGGGCAACCCCATTCCCAGACACCTAGTCACACTATATAGGGTCCATGTCCTCACCCAATAGCCACACACAGTGCCTCTGGAGTTGCCCCATCACATAAGGGATACTGCTATTCCTCAGAATGTAAGCGTCATGCACTGATCCAGGAAACTTGGCATTCATATGGGAGATGTACTGGTCGGCCAAACACACCAACTGCACATTCATTGAATGGTAGCTCTTCCGGTTTCTGTACACCTGTTCACTCCTGCGGGGGGGGCCAAGGCCACATGTGTCCCATCAATGGCACCTATGATGTTGGGGATATGTCCCAGGGCATAGAAGTCACCTTTCACTGTAGGCAAATCCTCTATCTGAGGGAGCACGATGTAGCTGTGCATGTGTTTCAGCAGGGCAGACAACACTCTGGACAACACGTTGGAGAACATAGGCTGGGACATCCCAGAGGCTATGGCCACTGTCGTCTGAAAAGACCCACTTGCCAGGAAATGGAGTACTGACAGCACCTGCACTATAGGGGGGGGATACCTGTGGGATGACGGATAGCGGACATCAGGTCTGGCTCCAACTGGGCACACAGTTCATGGATTGTGGCACGGTCCAGTCTGTAGGTGACAATTACATGTCGCTCTTCCATTGTCAACAGGTCCACCAGCGGTCTGTACACTGGAGGATGCCGCCATCTCCTCACCTGCCCCAGCGGACGTACTCTGTGGAGGAGAACAGCGAGCAGAGGGTCAGCCAACACTGATGTACGAAAACACAACTTTATTGCACATATTTTTCAATCCGATATGTGCCTGTCTTAGTGTGTATGCAAGGCCTAGGTATGTGTGACGCATTTAAACATAATGCCATGTGGCCCCCTGAAATGGCGGCTGCCTGACCTGTAAGGTGGGACAATGGGATATGAGGTAACTGCGCTGGCGTTGTACACCGTCGCAGTAGGCGGTCGAAGACCACGGCGCAATCCTGCATTGGTTAACATTGGGCCCTATGGGTCCCAGGAGCCAATGACGATGTACGCTGGCGGTGACGGTACGCACCGCAGCGGACATGACCGCCATTTTCTATCTGTTCACTCACTTGATACCTGATGTTCAACAGGAGATTACCTACACTGCAAGTGCTGCTGTGACCTCAGTCTGGAAGAGACAATAGCTCATGTGTCTGGGGAAAGGGCCCCTGCCTTCACCACAGAGGAGTTTGGGAAACTAGTGGATGGGGTCCTCCCCCCGTACACGCTGCTCTACGTTCCTTCAGACAAACAGGTAAGTACACTGTGAGCATGCTGTATGGGCAATGCCTGTGTGGATGGAAGATGGAAGGGGAGAATTAGGCGTGCATGAAACGACGGTGAGTGTATGTGTGTCATGGCAAGGGTAGGAATGCGGGCCAATGACTGACAGTGCAGACGGTTATATCTTCTCCTTTTCCCCTGTCCTATTCCTGTAGGTCAGTGCCCACCAGAAGGATATTTGGCGTGTCATTGCCAAGGAAGTCAGGACCCTGGGTGTCAACCACAGACGTAGCACCCACTGCCGGAAAACATGGGAGGACATTCGCCGCTTGAGCAAGAAGACAGGGGAGGCCCAGCTGGGGATGAGTTCCCAATGTGGGGGATGGGGGGGGGGGGGGGTGCCCGTTGCACAATGACACCCCTGATGTTCCAGATCCTGGTGGTGGCGTACCCGGAGTTGGATGGGCGCTTGAGAGCATCACAGCAGCCACAAGGGGGTGAGTACGCTCTCATTCAGCTGATTCAGCGCACATTGGCGGTGTCTGGTTGGGGGAGGTGGGCTGTGGGTACCCCTTGGCCAGGACGAGTTTTGTAGGCATGTTCCCTCCGTAAGGCAGGCTATGTGCCACCCCACCACTGTTAAGAGCCATCTACACCTAGTCAGGCTCCTGTGACTCATGTGTGCAGCAGTCGGGCATAGGCCTTGTACCCCATGTCCCTGTGATTAATTAGGGAACTCTAAGTGCATGGCGTAGTGCAGAGGGCTGCTGTGTCTGTAGTGTCCGCCAACTGTAGCGGTATTGCATGCACTGAACATGTCTTTCTTCTGTCTTCCCCACCTTTTTGTGGTCTACCTGTTCTTATGTGCATTAGCATCATCAGGCAGAGGAGCAGTGGCACCGGAGCAGGAGGGAGCTGCATCCCACATGGCCCTGGAGGGCGAAACAGCGGGCGAGGGGAGTTCCAAAGCGGGGACAGGCGCTGAGACCAGCGACACGGACTCCTCCTCTGATGGGAGCTCCCTTGCGGTGGCGGGCCCCTCTGTGCCCCCTGCACCTACAGGTACAGCCGCCCCCCCACCAGCACCGTCCTCACAGCAGCACCTCAGCCCCTGCCAGCCCTGCTGCCTTCAGTGAGGAGGCCATTGACCTCCTCAGATACCTCACTGTTGGGCAGTCTACCATTCTGAATGCTATCCAGGGTGTAGAGAGGCAGTTGCAACAGACAAATGCATACCTGGAGGGCATTCATTCTGGTCAGGCAGCCCAACAGCAAGCTTTTCATACGCTGGCCTCAGCACTAATGGCAGCCATTGTCCCTGTGTCCAGCCTCCCCCCCTCCAACTTCCTCCACCCAGACCTAATCCCCTGTACCTCAGCCTATCCCAAGCACACCATCAGACCAACATGCACACACCTCAACACACAAGGGTAGCTCTGGCAAACATAAGCACCACACATCCCACAGGCACTCACACAAGCATCATACCCATGCAGACATACCTACATCCACTGCCTCCACTGTGTCCCCCTCCTCCTCGTCTCCCTCATCCCTCCCTGTCACGTCTCCACTCACACCTGCATGCACTACATCTTCAGCCACTACGTCCATCACCACACACGGCTCATGTGCACTCACCACACCACTACCAGTCACACATCCCCAGTTTCCTCTCCCAGTGTGTCTGTGAGCCCTCCTCCCAAAGTACACAAACGCAGGCACCCACATACCCAACACCCATCCACCTCAACAGCCTCCAGCCCATGCACCTTCACCCAAATTCAGCAGATGTACACCTCCTACAACCACTACCTCTTCCTCCACTCCCAAACCCCCTCCATCTACCCTTCCCAGTCTGTCTAAAACTTTTCCTGTCAAACCTTGACCTCTTCCCCCTCCCCCACCCCTTCCGTCCCCTATGGCACGGCTTTCCAGGTCACAACCCAGCACCTCAGCCACCACATCAACGGGAACAGTGGTGCCAGCAGTAACCGGCTTCTGGAGTGCGCCAAGCAGCAGGGCAGCCAGTGTGCCAAGGAGCCAGACCACAGACAGTCCCCCACCTCAGAAACATAAGAAGTTGGCCACAGCCCGGAGGGAGAAGGGCAAAATACCTGCCACCAAGGGCTCTCCCAGGACTACAGTTGGGAGTGTGAAGACAGCTGTGCCACCATCCAAGGTGGGGAAGGGGCACAGAAAAAAGGGAAGTCGCCGCCAACCTGCACGGCGGACAAGACCGCTTTCCAGGACACCGCCGCCACCAGCACCGCTTCCCAGGACACCGCCGCCACCAGCACCGCTTCCCAGGACACCGCCAGCACCGCTTCCCAGGACACCGCCACCACCAGCACCGCTTCCCAGGACACCGGCGCTACCATCACCGCGTCCCAGGACACCACCGCCACCAGCACGCTCACTGAGCCACCCACCAGCACTGCAGGCCAATGAGCGCCGCAAGCACCACCGCTACTGAGGCTGCCACAATCACTGCCAGTGGACACGCCACATATGCCAGTGGCACCACCGCAGATATGGCTGCCATCCTCCGTGGTCAGTCGTACGAAGCTGGTGGTCTGTTTCAGGGGCCTGGACAGCTTCCATGGCCCACCGTGAGTGGAGATTCACATCCACTACCTCTGTCCTTGGCAGGATGAAGCACGCTGGGCACCAAGCCCCCTCCTGAACCTGTGGAGATTCACATCCACTACCTCAGTCCTTGGCAGGATGAAGCACGCTGGGCACAAAGCCCCCTCCAGAACCAGTAGAGAAAAGCATCCACTACCTCAGTCCTTGGCAGGAGGAAGCACTCTGGGCACAAACCCTCCTCCAGAACCAGTGGAGACTGTTATTCACTTGTGAGACTGTGGCTTTGCACTCCCCAGGATGCAGCAGTGGGCAAACCACCCACTGAAAAGACTTGAGACTGTGGCGTTGCACTCCCCAGGATACATCAATGGGCATGGAGGCCCCTCATGGATCTGGCGTTGTGCACTCATCCGGCTGAGGTGCCCCCCCCTTCCCTTCCCCCTGAGGTGCCTGTTGTATTTCGATCTGATGCCCCTGCAGTGTTCGCTCTGTTTTGATTGGATATCTTGTGTGGGCCTCGCCCATGCATTTTGGGCCCAGTGGTCCACGGACTATGTATGTGCAGCACATGGACTTTAATTCTTGGTGTATATATTTGTTAATAGTGTGTATATATATATATTTATGAGTACTGGATTTTTATTGATCAGAATCGTTAGTCATTTCCATTGTCCTTGCCTTCTTCTGGGGGCCTTGGGGGGTGTAACTGTAATGTATCAACATGTATTTGTGTGTGTGTGCTGTAGTGGGTGAGGGTGGGGGTGTTGCGTGTGTGTGTCACTCTTTTCCCTCCCCCCTCCCCTGTGTCGTAGGTGCAATACTCACTGTGGTCTTTGCCGCTGGCGTTTGTGCTCCTGGTAGAGGAGCAGGAAGACAATGGCTGGTAGAATATGGAGTTCCGGCTCCATGGCATCCTGGTTCCTCGTATGGTGTGTAGAGGTGAGCATTTTTCCTTCCAAGTTCTTTTTCCGCCGTGTTTTTGTTCGCGTTGAATCCGCCCCTGAAAAGGTGGCGGATTAGCCTCTCATGATACTGTGGGCGATACATTGTCTTCCGCCTGTCTGTTGGTGGTGACCACCATGCTGTTTGTTTGTACCACTGTGGCAGTCAGAGTGTTAAAGTGGCTGTCTATGTTGGCGGTTTCCACCACGGTTGTGATTACATTTTTTTTACCGCCGGCCTGTTGGCTGTTTTACCGCCGCTTTAACACCGACCGCCAGGGTTGTAATGAGGACCTATAGGTTTGTTGACGATACAATATTCTTTTTTTCCCGTAATTACTTCTTACATAAGGGTTAACGAGCATCTAACCCTCTCTGTAGCCACACATTTAACTACCATCTATTGAGGCAAGCTGGTTCTCTTTTTCCAAAAGTGTTCACTCTTTCACGTTGGTCTAAATATTGTCCTGACGACTTTTTCTCTACCTCCTCATTCTTACATATATTTGACCCACAGCGGTCATTCATTGTACTAAAGAACGCTAAATGGATGATCAGCTTTTTATTTGCTTAATTGCTGTGAAAATTAGGCTAGCTGATGAGAGAAAAGGACCATCTCCAACTATCTTTTTCTTCCTATTAAAAGGTGCAATGCCTTGGCGAAGAAGCAGACTTCTGATGGCTTATGTGCTCCTCCCACCAGAGCGGAGGCAGCTACTGTGGAGAGATATTCTTATGGTATCCATTCTCAAAAAACGAATGTGTGGGTGCAAATTGTCAATCAGAGGAACACATTATTTACCTTTGTTAACGTATATTCATCCATGTGATTTTATTTTTTTACTATTACGATGTTTAGATTTTCTTCAGTTTATATTTATTTTGTTATTGTAAAGAACAATGGATGCTACAAAGTACAACCAGATTCTGAATTTTATATACGCAGTAATGTGTACCCTGATGATTTCAGTAAAATAATGAAGCATGGATTACGGAGACTTTCCAAAAAAATCACCATTGATGGTAAGTTATTTTTCAAATTACTTTGGAATTAGAAAATTGTTATACATTCATACAATTACTGTACTTGTTTGAATGAAGCTTCATGAATTGGTGATCCTTTCAATTATATTGATCTACCTACTTATGTGTTAACAAATATTGTTTAGTCTGATTCATTTCATTATATTTTATTTTTTTAAATGATTGTTAGCGTGTGTATATATATATATATATATATATATATATATATATATATATATTACGTGCTTTTAATGTATCTCTCGTGCAACATCTGCAGTAAATAGAAATCGTCCTTTAAACGTTCTCATGTTTTTTTGGCAAATTAGGTGAAAAGGTGTTCTTTGTAGGAAAGGGGAAGAAGGCACAAGTTATCGTTGGTGAAGAATTGGCAAAACACATTTTTAATAAGTTACATTCTTCACTAATTGGAGATCACTCTGGAACTAACAAAACTAAAAAGAGTATTGGCAGCCATTTCTAGTGGCCAAACATGACTGATATTGAACAGTGGGTTAGTTATGTGTTGCTAATCTTTCAAAATAACTTCTAGGTAAAACATTTATTTTCTTTTATGTTTTTATTGAGACATACTTGTAAAGCTATTGTTAGGCAAGTTTTTCATTCCTAATAAAGGTATTTTTGCACACATCAGTCATTTGAGCAATCAGACGCTTTTAAAGGGTGGCTTATCACCCATGGAGGCTCAAATAGCTGTTGCGGACGTGCTGCACACTCTGCGATCCATGTCTTTAGATCCTTTGTGAGCTGGTTCAGTGAGTCTGCATGTCTGAGTTTGAGTGGAAGCGTGTTTGACTGGGCTACAAGGTAAGAAAACCATCTGCCTTCAGATGTGCTCTTCCTGATTCTGTGGATGGCAGCAAGGGTGGGTTTGGAGGATAAGATCTGCCTGGTGTTCTTTCCCTAACCGGTACCCACAATTGGCACGGCCCTGGCACACAGATATGTCCATTGTAAATGGTACACCTGGTACCAAGGGCCTGTTGCCAAGGAAGGTCTCTAAGGGCTGCAGCATGCCGTATGACACCCTGGAGACCCCTCACTCAGCACAGACACACTGCTTGCCAGCTTGTGTGTGCTGGTTGGGAGAAAATGACTAAGTCGACATGGCACTCCCCTCAGGGTGACATGCCAACCTCACACTGCCTATGGCATAGATAAGTCACCCCTCTAGCAGGCCTTACAGCCCTAAGGCAGGGTGTACTATGCCCCAGGTGAGGGAATAGCTGCATGAGCACTATGCCCCTATGGTGTCTTAGCAAAACCTTGGACATTGTAATTGCAGGTTAGCCATAAGAGTATAAGGTCTGGGGGTTTAACAAGCACGAACTCCACAGTTCCATAATGGCTAAACTGAAATATGAGAAGTTTGGTATCCAACGTCTCAGCACAATAAATGCACACTGATGCCAGTGTGGTATTTGTTTTAAAATACACCCAGAGGGCATCTTATAGAGGGACCCGGAATACCAGTCCGACTCCTAGTGCTAGGCTGACCAGTTTCTGCCAGTCTGACACAACCAGACTAGTTTCTGGCAACATGGGGAGAGTACATTTGTCAATCTGTTGCCAGGAACAAAGACTGTACTGGGTGAATATGCTTCTCACCTCCCCCTGCAGGAACTGTAACACCTGACGGGAGCCTCAAAGGCTCATGCCTTTTGTTACAACACCCCAGGGCATCCCAGCTAGTGGAGATGGACTCCCCCCCCCCTGCCCCCCCCCCCCCCCACCACCCCCCACTTTAGGCAGCAAGGCTGGAGGAGATGATGAGGGAAACAAGGAGGAGCCACCCACCAGTCAGGACAGCCCCTAAGGTGACTCTTAACTTTTATAATTCCTCCATCTTGAGATTGGAAGATGCCCCCAAAAGCAATATGGATGTGCCCCCATCACCTAAGGGTGGAGGCACCAAGAGGGTGTAGCCATTGGCTACTGCCCCAAGACCTAAACACCCCCCTAAATTGAGTATTTAGGGGCGACCCTGAACCCAGGAAATCAGATTCCTGCAACCTGCACAAATAAGTTCTGCTGACCTGAAAGCCCCGCAGAGATGACGGAAACACCAACTGACTTGGCTCCAACCCTACCGGCCTGTCCCCAGACTCAAACTGCACAGCGAAGCATCTGTCGGGGAACAGCCACTCTTGAAAGAACTCTCCCTTCCCGCCAGAAGCGTGAGACTTCTCACTCTGCATCCAATGCCCCCACCTCGAGCTCCAGAAAACAAATACCGCAGAGGGGACTCCCAGGTGACTGCGATAACGTGAGTAACCTGAGTTGAATCTTGTGGTTCTAAAATAAATTAAAATATATTTCTGATGGATACAACTACCTGTGGATTCCTCACCTTTTGAATTGTATCCTTGCGCCAGCATCCGACGGAAAGTCTTCTTCCTAGCTGTCTACGTCGACGAGGACGTTATAATGGCATGGCTCCACGTGACTCCGTCTGACGTCAACGTGCCAATAATAGGTCCTTGTCGGCGTACTGACATCAGTTTTCCTTTTTTCCGTGCCTTCGCCAATGGTTTTTCTTCCTGGCTCGTTGTTAACTGTAACGATTTTCGGTGGTTACAGTGTCGCCTCCGAAGAAGTCCGGTTTCAAGCTGTGTAGAGAATGCGGGGGGTCGGATGTCAGTGACCGACCCCCACTCGGACTGTATTTGGTGCCTTAGTTCAGAGCATGATGTGGAAGGTTGCTCTTCGTGTCAGAGCATGAATCCAAAAGCTCTGAAGGAGCGCGAAGCGAAGCTCTTCTTAGCCAAAGCAAAGAAGAAGGGCCATAAAAAGGATTCCTTCCATGTTTCTCCCAAAAAGCATAAGAAGCAGCGTCATCATGACTCTCGGCGCCGTTTGGAGCGGAGCCGATCGAGGTCGAGGTCTCGATCTTCACGATGCCAGAAGACATGGGAGATGAGTCCTACTGTCACGCCTCAGCAGGAGAGTCCGGAGTTGTCACTGGTCCCTTCAGTTTTTGAGGTCGCTCAAAGTAGCCCTCACTTTTCGCCGGTGCCGAGGGATCCTGATGTTCTGCAGGCAAACCATTGGACTTGGGTTAAGTCTTTTGAGTGTGTGTGTTCCTCATTTATTGCCTGTGTGTGTACAACAAATGTTTAACACTACCCTCTGACAAGCCTACTGCTCAACTACACCACCAAAAAATAGAGCATTCAAATTATCTAATTTTCCCACTATCAACCTCTAAGGGGAACCCTTAGACTCTGTGCACACTATCTCTCACTTTGAGATAGTATATTCAGAGCCAACTTCCTACATACATCAAAATAGAACCTCATATATTGTAAATGTGAGGGTGTCACACTTTATTTCCATGAATAGTAGTGAGCTTCTCCCGTGTTACAATAATGGAAAGACCTCCCTATCCCTGAAAATGAGATGTTAAAACTTTTAGAATGTAGACCAGTGTGCCAGTGACCTGGCCAAAGAGCAAAAGGCAGAATGGGAAGGGGAACAGGGTCATAGAGAAGCAATCACCAGGAGAAAGTAGAGAAAAAAATGAACCTGCAAGGATAAAATAAGGATAAAGGAAGAGTAGGACGGTAGAAGAAAATGGAATAAGGTGAAACCAAGTAAGTCTTGTTTGCCTTGGAACTGAGCAGCCCTATATTTAACATGGGCGGTCATAATACATTCAATGGCAAGATTTTTTTGGCACCACGTGCCATACTCACAAATTCATCTCAACTCCCAGCCCGTCCTCATTGTGTAACATTGCAACCAATTAACGAACATCACAAAAAAGTCATACTCACACTGGTACTTAGCTGTCCGTCCCTTGCCCCCTCCCAACTTGTTGCCAAGTTTTGATGCAGCTTTAACTGAAGTTCACTGGCTTCCTGGTAAGCTGGTCCCCAGTGCCAGTCTTTCCCCAAAACAAGACACCTGATCCCTTGATCCCAAGTGATAAGGCTCTGTAGCACCCTTCTAAGTCCCATAGTAAGTGTTACCTAGAGTGCCTCGGTACTGCAGAGGGTCGCTAAGAGCTGTAGCAGAACTTGTTCTTCTCTAAGGGACCCAGCACTGACCTCATGCAGACTGCTTGACAAGGTGCCCCCTAAAAGTGAAAACACAACATAAATTATGGACTGTGTGCCATGTCCCCAAAACATTGCATGTAATATTTGTAAGTCACCCCTATAGCAGGCCTTATAGCCCTAAGGCATGGTGCATATTATTATATGCGTGGTCATATCTGCAAGAGAAGATATGCCCCTGCTAGGTCTGTCGTTTCTTAGATATATTAGGTGAACAGGGAATCCATTTTAGTTGGCCACTGATTAATATGAGTTGCCCAGCTCCATGATGTCTTTAATGAAAATAGGGATGTTGAACCTCTCAGGTTTTATAAGCCCTGGCGATGGATTTATTAATGCACGCATCCAGAGTGTACCTTACAGTTTCCTCCTGAAAACATAACAACTGCTTCTAAGCTAACTGACCAGTTCTAGCCAGTTTGCCACCAACAGACTAGAGTGAGATCCAGGGGTGAGATCCTTTGCTCTTTAGAGGTCAGACACGAAGCTTCTCAGGGTGAGGTGTTGGACACCCCTTCCCATAGCATGATCTGCATTCCGAGACAGATCTAGTCTCTGAAAGGGAGATGCCCACCCCCAGACCCCATCTGGCACCTGGATATTCAGGAACATTAGCTATGTAGGAGGCATTTTGCATTTCGGGCTGGACACACCCCTAGGGTGACCAGCCCGAAATGGACACAGCCTAGGAAATTCTACTTGTGTCTGGTGGAATTTAGGACCTCTGGACATGGTGTTGCCCACTCCCCACAGAAAGTGGTCATCTACAGGGTGTTGTGACTCCAGGGTATGTAGCTGTAGCAAAGTACCCTTATTGTGGCATGGTTACCCCCACTTTTTGCTTGTCAGTATGCTAACCAGGACCCCAGTTACTGTGCACTCCCCCTGTACATTTGTTTGCTATGACTTCATACCTCCCACATTTGCATACTGGTGCCCCCATGTAAGTCCCTAGTATATGGTGCCCAGGGCGGGGAGACACCAGGGGTTCCCCATGGGCTGCAGCATGTTATGCCACCCATGGGGACCTATGTAAAATGTGTTTGCAGGGCTGGCATTGCAGCCTGCATGTAAAGGTGCATGCACCCTTTCACTGAAGATCACTGCACCAGGTCCCTGTAAGTCACTCCTAAGGCAGGACCTCCTAGCCCAGAGGGCCTGCTGCAAGTACCGATGTCGGAGGGCACCCCTGCATGAGCAGAGATTCCCCCACAGACTCATCTCCATTTTCCTGGACTTCATTAGTGCGGGGATGCCATTTCACGCTTGTACTGGACATAGGTCACTACCTTTGCCAGCTACATAAGGGTAACTCTGAACATGGGCATGTTTGTTATCAAACGTTTCCGACTTGTAGTCCAGGAAGGCAGAACAAAAGAATTTCCTTTAGGTGACGGAGTCAACACCCTTTGCCTTTGGGTAGAAAAAAGGTGTTAAATGACTTGTCAGGGGTAGCCTCGCCAAGCCACTGGTATGCTTTGATGGCCACCATTGGTGCCATCCTCTCATAAAACCAATCTGCACCAGTTGAGGGACCCCTAATCCCTGCTCTGTCCTGGAACTGAACAATGGAAATGGGAATGACCACTCCCCTGTCTATCACCACCCCAGATGGCCCTTTGATTCTGCCATCTTGACCTTAGGGTGGGCAGAGGCCTCTGGGGCATCTTAGTGGCCATGTGGTTAGGTGACCAGTTCCCCTTCCAGGGCTATTTAGGGTCTTCCTCATGGGTGGGTTCCCAGATTCGACATGCAAGACTCCAGCAGGAATCCTCTGCATTGTTTACTGAAACTTCTGGCCTCTCGAACCGCAGCTGGACTCCACAGGGACCTACAGTCCGCATCTACAGCTACGCCTCTGCTCTCCAACATTGTTTCTCTGGCTTCTTCTAGCAACTGCAACATTTCCCCGGCTGTGCATCATATGAGGGTGGCGAGTCTTCAGTCTGCCCTAAGAAGCAAACTTCCCGTGGAATTAAAGAGTCGCTCCTGTGCATCTGCAGGCATTCTGCTGCAATGATGACCGGCTGCATGGATCTCCTCTTCTATGGATTTTGTGGATCCTGCATCACAGTTTGTGGTCCTTTGTGTCCTCCCTACCAGCTGTCCAACTTGGGTGAAGGTAGGACCTTCCCTTCTCCATGCATAGTGTCTCTTGCAACTGACAAGGCTTGATGGCACCGCCTCCAGGGGAACTTCAGTCTTTGTGTTGCTCCTGTCCACATCACTCTTCCCTGTGACGCTCAGCCCTTTGCATGGTTATTCAGCGACGTGGGACTCCTTTTTAAGTGTCCTGCATGGGCCTCACCGTGACTCCTGTGCTCCTTGCCTGCGAGTCATCTGTGTGGGCTGCATCTTCTTCTTTGGACTCTCCGCACTGCCGAGGGTCGCTACGGACATCCCCTGTGGGTTTAGTTCCCTCTCCCCCTCACTTGGCCTTCCTGGACCCCAACAGCTCCACTGCTAGCAACTGCGATATTTTCCTTTTTCAGGTCTTGTATGTGTTTTTTTCACTCCACAGACTGACTGCAATCCTTCATCCAGCGTGGGACGTCGACCGCATCAGCCAGGAACTCTTCACCTGCCCCAGTGTTGACCGTCTTCTTTCCACCGTCGACCAACTCCTGCATCCACCTAACACCAACACCACCCCACCCCCACTCCCCCTGGTCTAGAGTTTTGTCTGCTGTTTTTCAGTGTTCTCAATTGCTTTTTAAGCCTATTCCTGATTGTTACTGTACATGTGTAGTATGTTTACTTACCTACAATTAGAGTATTGCCTAACTAGTGTTTGTATTACTCTAATAAAGAGCCTCTATTTTCGTAGCACTGAGTGCCTTCTTTCATTTGTGTAAGTGCTGTATGACTACAGTGGTATTGCATGAGAGCTTTGCATGTCTCCTAAATAAGCCTTGGCTACTTATCCACAGCTACCTTTAGAGAGCCTGGCTTCCTTGACACTGACTCCACTTCACTCATAAGGGATACATGGACCTTGTATAAGGTGATCATACCATAGGTAGTTAGCACACACCAGGCCAGATTCCTACAGTACTCCAGTGATTGCTACCCTTCACTCTCAATACCGGTTCCCCTAAATTGACTATTTAGGGGAACCACTGATACAAGATTGTAGGAAGATGGCTCTGGATATGCTATTTCAAATTGAGATATAGTCTGTACAGGGATTCACAAGAGTTTAGAGGCAACAAATATGATACTAATGCTGTTTTGTTGTACTGTGGTTGAGCAGTTAGGCTTATCAGAGGGTAGTGCAAAGCATTTTTTGTACACACAGGTAATAAATGAAGCATGCTCTCAAAGCCCTAATTTCAGGGCAATTCTTTTTAGATACCAAAACTTGTTTTTGTCCATTTATTTCTAGAACCACAAGATTCAATTTGCAAGGAAAGCACATTTACAAGTAAGTATCCAAAATATGTATCAATACCTATTTGTTTTAATTTGGCAATATAAATGGCTTATTTGAATATAGCAAATATGTTTTAAAAGTTGACACACTGCAATTTTCAGGAACAGTTCCATAGGGAATAAAAGAAAGTACAGTTATGGCGGTAAGTACCAGACCTACAGTTCCATTCTCTGGGGGTTATAATACCATGGGTCTGAGTTTGAGTTAGTGCCAAGCACCCTCCACCAGCCACACGGGGCTGGCTTTATGCAGAGGTCAACGTTGCTGCCGGGTTTTACAGTGGGAACCTATGGCGACTGGGGACACTCAGAATCAGGCCTGCTTCTAGGTAAGAAGCCTGATCATTTGAGGCTCACCACCAGGTGTTAGAATTCCTGCAGGGTGGAGGTGTGAAGCACGGACACAGTGTCTGCTTTGTTTCTGGCCTACGAGAGCACAAAAGCTCTCACCCCATGGAATCAGAAACTTGTCTGTTCGTGGTAGGTTGGCGCAGACCCGTCAGTCCTGCATTAAAGGAATGGGTAAATACAGGGAGCATCTCTAAGATGCCCTCTGAGTGCATGTTTCAATAAAACCAGCACTGGCATCAGTTTGGGTTTATTGTGCTGACAAGTTTGATACCAAACATTCTAGACTTTAGTTTATGGATCTGTGGAATTCATAATGACAAACTCCCAGCCCATATACTTTATATGGCCCCACTAGACTTACAATGTCTAAGAATGGACTTAGACACTTAGGGGCATATTGTTCATGCAGGTATGCCCTCACCTATGGTATAGTGCATCCTCCCTTAGGGCTGTAAAGCCTGCTTGAGTGTTGACTTACGTATACCATCGGCAGTGGTTCGTGGTGTGGCACACTGAGAGGTTCAATGTCGAATTTGCCTTTTTCTCAGCACCAGCGCGCACAAGCTGCAATGGCAATGTGCATGTGCTAGGTGAGTGGTCCCCAGGGTGGCATAAGTCATGCTGCAGCACTTGGGGACTTTCCAGTTAACAGGGCCCTTGGTACCGTGGGTACTTTTTACAAGGGACTTAACTGTGTGCCAAGGGTGTGCTGTTGTGTGGACACAATGCTACAGTTTTGGGAAAGCACACTAGTGCTGGGGCCTGGTTAGCAGGATCCCATCACGCTCTGTCAAGTTATCACCAATATCAGACAAAAAGTGGGGGGCAACCATGCCAACAAGGCCACTTTCCTACACAGATTCTCTGACTTTCTTCCATGACACAAAAGGAGTGTGCAACAAGACTGCAAAACCATAGACCTAAGAAGCACGACTGACGTGGTGCCAAGCCTGCTGCGCCTGGCCCTTGAGGAGCATCTGACCTGTCCTGCCACTGCAGGTTCCAAAAATCAGGGAGCGCTGTCCGTGCTTCACAAATCACCAAGAAGAACTCTTTTGGATTACAGGAGCTGCTGCCCTGCATCTGCAGGCACCCAAGGAAGAACCATGAGGACCTTGACTGCCAAAAACCCAACACTGGGCAACATCACTGCAGCTGAGCTGCCTAGCCCGAGTTGAAGTGGTCCAGTGGTGTTACCATGGTCCCCAGACACAGCCTACCCAGAGCTTGCCCTATGTGGACTTCCTGACAGCGTTTGCAGCCTGATTCTGCAGACCCCTAGCAACAGTGAGTGACAAAGACCCCATGTCTCAGGACACCTCTGCACCCGTCTGCCCTGGGCCTAGGAGAAGAGGACCAAGGCTGTCCCCACATCTCTCTGCCTCGTGAGACCTGAGGCCACTTGTTGGCTTGTTCGGACTAAACCCCAAGTTGATGCCTATAGACTGGTTCTGCGGGGCTCCTTACAACCACAAGGAACTCCAGCACCAGACCTGATGCGATAAAACACCACTGCACCTGCACCCCACAGCCTGAGGTGAAGTGGATCGGTGGTGTCACTACGTGCCTAAGGGTCTCAAGGTTCGAAACCCACGTGGGTTCCTCTGATGTGGACTCCCAATCCATCCCTCAAGCAACTTTGTGACCAAACCGGTCCCCATAGACTTACATGGGGCACTTGACGCTGAGCTGTACCCATGCACCCTGCTGCCTGAGGTGAATGGTCCGTGTGGAGATTGATCACGTAAGTCGCTTTACTATACCTGTATGCAGTGCTAGTTCTTCCTTCATAGGATAACTTTACCACATCTGAAAAATGCACTGTATCAAGTTTTGCAAGCTGTAAAAATTAATAAATCAAAATATCAGACTTTATATAAAAGTACATGTTATTACTATAAATTGGTGTGATTTCTTTCAGTGTGTGTCTCACTTACCGTAGGAGTCGCTTGACCACACTACTGAAAAAAGGAGCATTTGGGATGTAATTTGTTCCTCTGATTGCTTTGACTTTTTGCGCAGTGTACCTCGTTTTGGTTCACTATATATGCTGCTTCCTACAATACTCACATACTCATGCACCCAGTAATACACCCACAGAGGCACTCGTGAACTCACACAGACCTGCTCAGAGAATCCCCAAGCACTCACACTCACTGAGGTACTCATGCGCACACTCACAGAGCCACTCAGACTCAGCAACTCATGCACCAACTGAGTCTCTCAGACCCAGAGACCGGTAACTCCGCTCTGCACAAGTTGCCCTTGCTGCCACCCCTAGAATTGGTAACAATGCAGCCAGAGGGAGATCCTTTTCCTACATCGCAGCACAGACCTGGAACATGCTACCTCGCCAACTCAGTCAGTCCCCCTTTGTAGGAAGCTCACTCTTTATATACTATATCAAAATGACATGCACAGACTCCAGGTGTTCCACAGAGGCTAAAGTAGATACTACAAATGCATTTGTACACAATAGAAGAAGCACACACTTAATGACTAAACTACAGACCAATAGGTTTTTATATAGAAAAATAAATTGTGTTTATTTCTAGAATCACAAGATTCTCTTTGCATGTAATTACATCAATAGATATTATTTCACATATATATCAAAATAATACTTTGAATGTAATTCATATAGCATACAGTTTTTGAATAAATGCCAATAAAGCTATTTTAAATGTTGACACTGCAATTTTCAGGACACATCCTTGGGGCAGTTTTAGAGATAAGTACTTGACTTAACAGTTTCAGTCTCTGGGGCTTAGGAAGTCCACAGCTGGGGGTTCAAGTGAACCCCAAGCTCCCAGCAACACTGGGCCGTTCGGGTGCAGAGGTCAAATTTGAGCCATTTTAAAGTGGGCTCCCACGGAGACAGGGTGCACTCTGAATCAGATCTCCCAGCAGATAAGTACCTGTTCTTTGGTGGGCAGACCTGGGGGTAGGAGGGGGAGGGTTAGAGGGGCACTGTTGGGGCCACAAGGAGGCATCAAACGCACACCCTCAGTGGCACTATGGCAGCTGGGTGCAGGATGCAAACAAGGCATTGGGTTTCCAATGGATCTCTGTGAGGAGACCCTGGGGTCACTCAGATGCTGCATGTGAGGACCAGGGGGTCCCCTGGAGCAAACCCTAAGCTAGACAGGGAGGAATGTACCTGTGCCGGAGGTCGGGTTCTCTGGGGGCTGCGGGTGCAGTGGTCTTTTAGGCATCTGTAGGAGGCTGGCCCCTCTATGCAGTGTGCAAAACTAGGCACACTATGCAGTGGGTCCAGGCGAGCACACTTTGGTTTCCATGAGCAAAAATTAGACCACTTAATGCTACAATTTTTAAGGTAGCTGCTCGAGCAGTTAGGCTAATCCAGGAGATGTACTAAGCATTTGTTGTGCTCACAAAACCAATCATGCAGCACATGCACTCAATAAATAACTTGAGACCAGAGTTTATAAAAATACTTCAGTTTTATTTAATTTTTAAGACCAAGATCTTTCAAATACATTTTTAGATATTAGTTTTAAAAGTTGTAATAAAGTTAGTCTTTCTGCCCATAGTTACGCATCATTGGAATCAATGTACAGTTACCATTCAAAATCGTACAATTAAGTTACCAGTCTCTTTTGTGTTTTTTTTTTGTTTTTTTTTTGCAGGGTGGTCGCAGCAGTCAGTAGGCACCTTGCACCAGCCGGAGAGCCTCTTGCGGCTCCCATTTCCGGCGGGAGCAGTGTAGGAAACGCTTTTGGCACATGGCCACCTGTAGGGGCCACTTGGAAAAGATGGTTTCTCGGGGTCCCCTTGGGCTGTCGAGGTCGCAAGGGTTTGGGGATCAGTGGAGCACAGCTGGTTCCTTGTTGCGGGCGCAGAGCGGCCGGATGCGGGGTGAGATCCAGAGCTGTGCGCAACTGAGTCCTTTTGGAGGTGAGTCTCTCTGGCTGCTTACAGGACACTGTGAGCATTCTGGTGGTAGGTCCCAGGGTGTTATTAAAGTCCCTCTACAGGAGCTTCCTCCGGATCCTTTCAGCTCTTGGGGAGCTGGTTTGAGGTTGTCCCAGGGAATTGGCGTAACTCGGCCACTGGAGGGCACATTGCCACCAATCTTGGCACACTTGTAGGTCACGTCCGGGACGGTAGTTAGTGTGTCGTGGGGTCCGGCTGCAAATTCCGGTTGTGGACATATCGGCCAGCCAGTGAAGCGACCTTTACTGGCTTATTGGATCTTGCTTGGTTTTTGAGTGGTGCCTCCACTCAAAAGGGATATCTGGGGTGATTCTTTAAGCCTGGATATTACCTGGGTTTCTCGGGCTCGGTCCAGTGTCCAGCTCCTCCACAGCAGCAATTTGCAGGTCCTGGGTGCAGCAGGCAGGGTTTGGTGCCTTTTCTTGTGCAACAGGTCTGTAGTTCTTTTGCTTTGGATCTTCTTTGGTGCAGGTCTTCTTTGTATTTTGAAATCTGATTTCTTTCTCTAGGGATGTCCAATAAATACAGAATTTAGTGGGCGTTCTAGGGGAAACCTGGTAATGTCCAATGGGACACTTACCTATGGGTGGCTCCACCCACTTTAGTGTCCACTTCCTTTGGGAAGGGTGACTTCCCTAAACTTGATTGGCTAGTTTCCTTCATTTCAAGATAGAGGAAACTGAATTTGAGGGTCCACTTCGCAGACAACACCTTAGAGGTGGTGCATGCTAGGCCGCCACTCCTAATCTTTGTGTGGTTTCCCACCTTTGCTCACTCAAAAAGTGGGTGTTTTGCAAAGTGGCAACCCCTCAGATGCTAGCAGCAGGCCTGGAGGCTCGAGTTTCAGGAGCTGTAGCCCTTTGAAGCTCACTACCGGGGTTTTGCACGTTCCTGGGGGAGTGGGTGGTTAGCTCCTCCACCAAGGGAGGGCATTGGTTTACGAACCAGGGAGACTGGGCTCTCCACCAAGGTTTGTATATGGACTGTGTGGGTGTGGCAGGCTGGATGAAACCAGTCAGAAAATATGCCAGGATAGTTGGCTTTTGCAGGGGACACCTCTAAGGTGATCCCTGGGTGCATTTTATTATAAATCCAGTACTGGTACCAGTTTGAATTTATCATTCGGAGTGGTTTGATACCAAACAACCCAGGGTTCAGAGAAGCCATTATTTTGCTGGGAATCTCGTGTTGGCCAGTGTCCAGCACATACATTAAAATGGCAGCTCTATTCACTCACTATATCCCAGGTTTGCCAGGGACACGGTGGGAACATACTGCTCATTCAGCTGTGCCCTCACATATAGTATGGAGTATCCTGCCTAAGGTCTGTAAGGCCTGCTATAGGGGTGTCTTACCCATAGTTAATGCAGTGTACGGTGGACCGGGCACACAGGTAGTGTGCCAAGTAGAGTTGGTATTTTAGGTTTGCAGCAGGAGACTGTCTGCTATGACAGTGCTGTGCACATCTTGATGCATGTCCCTTGAGGCTGTCACTGCCACCAGGGGCTTATCCAAAGTACTGCATGCCCTGGGTACCTAAGTACCTTTTTACTAGGGACTTATAGTGATAGCTAAAGATGTATCCAATCACTTTTAAAATGTTTTAGGGAAAGAACACTGGTACCGGGAACCTAGTTAGCAGGATCCCAGTGCACTCTATTCCAAGTTGCATTCGGAAACCAGGCAAAAATGTGGGGGAGTACTGCAATAAGGTGCCAGTCTCTCACAGTGCGGGTATATTCATCCAGTGCTTTCGCGTTCAGGGGTCGGGGTCCTCGGTCTTCCCTCTGCAGGCATCTTTGTGGGGGGGTCGAAAGGTCAACCCAGGGTGGGCACTTGCTCACAATCACCTGATGATTCTTTAGCTGGTTGGGCCACGTGGTCACCGGCCGTAGGGTGTCTGGTGCAGGGTGGTCAGGACTCGCGTGTCTGGAGGTGTGCCAGAGTCCCTGGATGTTTCCTTCTTGGACAGGGCCACTGTCCACTGCAGTTCTTGGTCCTTTTGGGTGCAGGACAGACTTCTATAACTTGGTCGAGGTGGCTGGCCCCGCTGGATGCCTCACTGTTTTTGTGCAGGTTTTTTGAGGCAGTCAGTTGTCGTTGTCTTCTCTGCTGGGGGTTCAGCTCAGCAGTCCTTCTTCTTTCTTGTCAGGTCAGCCTGAATCTCATGAGCTGGGTTCAGGTAAGCCCTTAAATCCTGGATTTAGGGGGGTTACAGGGGTCAGAGGGCAGTAGCCAATGGCTACTGTCCCAGAGGGTGGCTACACCCCGTTCTTGTGTCCACTACCTTTGGGGAGGGGGACGCAAACCTAACCCTATTGATTTCTGTTCTCCAAACTAAGATGGATGATTCTGCAGGAAGGGGGGGGCAACCTCCGCTCTGGACACCTTAGGGATGGCCCTAGCTTTAGATGGCAGGGGGAGGGGTGAGTTTTGGGGGGGTCACTCCTCCCTGCTTTCCATAATTTTCCTGATCACCTTGCTGCCAAAAGTGGGGCTTTGTCCGTGTGCGGACAACTCCACTAGCTGGAGTGGCCCATGGCACTGTAACAAGAGGCTTCAGCCTTTGAGGCTCACCATCAGCTCCTGCATGTGTGATATTGGAAATGGCCCTTTTTGCAGGGTTATCCCCAAACGTTTTGCTGCCTTCCTACAATATTTTTCTGGTCCGTTTTTGACTGTTTATTGTCTGTGCACTTCACCACTTCTAATCAGTGCGCAAGTGCTCCCTATAGAGCTTGTACCGTTTGGTTTATCCATGAGTGTCATATTTGATTTACTGGTAAGTCCCTAGTAAAGTGCACTAGAGTTGCCCAGGGACTGTAAATCAAATGCTACTAGTGGGCCTGCAGCACATTAGTAGCCCTGTAACCATGGCTCGGACCTGCCACTACAGTGTCAGTGTGTGCAGTTTTAAACTGCCAATTCGACTTGGCAAGCTTACCCACTTGCCAGGCCTAAACCTTCCCTTTTTACTACTTGTCAGGCACCCCGAAGGTAGGCCCTTGGTAGCCTCATGCGCAGGTTGCAGTGTATGTTTAAGGGAGTACATATATGTAGGACCTTGACTCTGTATATACTATTTCAAATTGAGAAGTAGTGTGCACAGAGTGCAAGGGTTCCCCTTAGAGGTCAGATAGTGGCAAAAAGAGAGAATTCTAATGCTCTATTGCACACAGGCAATAAATGAGGAACACACACTCAAAGACTTACTCCAGGCCAACAGGTTTTTATATTGAAAAATAGCTTTTCTTAGTTTATTTTAAGAACCACAGGTTCAAGATTCACATCAAACACTTTAAATGCAAGGTACTTCACATAGATACTTTAGGAACTTTGAATAAACACAATATCATGTACAGTCTTTGTAGAAATGGCAATAAGCTATTTTAAGTGGACACAGTGCAAAAATCAACAGTTCCTGTGGGAGGTAAGTAAAGGTTAGTTTTGGAGATAAGACAGACACTTACAAGTCTCAAGTTTGGGGCATAGGCAGCCCACCATTGGGGTTTCAAGGCAACCCCAAAGTTACCACACCAGCAGCTCAGGGCTAGTCACGTGTACAGGAAAGAGGTATCCAAAACACATAGGCGTCTATGGGGAACAGGGGTGCTCCGGTTCCAGTCTGCCAGCAGGTAAGTACCTGCGTCCTCTGGGGGGGCAGACCACGGGGTTTTGTAGAGCACCGGGGGGAGGGGGACACGAGAAGGCACACAAGGTACACCCTCAGTGGCACAGGGGCGGCCGGGTGCAGTGAGTAAAGCAGGCATCGGTTTTTAGGTTGAAAACAATGGAGGAACTGGGGGGGGGGGGTGTCACTCTAGCGTTGCAGGCAGGCACAGCGGGGGCTTCTCGGGACAGCCACCACCTGGGTGGGCTCGGCAGAGGGTCACCTGGGAGTCGCTCCTGCACTGAGGTTAGATTCCTTCAGGTCCTGGGGCCTGCGCGTGCAGTGTTGGTTCCAGGCGTCTGGTCCCTTGTTACAGGCAGTCGTGGTCAGAGGGAGCCTCTGTATTCTCTCTGCAGGGGTCACTGTGGGGGCCCAGGGGGGTCGTCTCTGGCTACTCACAGGCTTGCAGTCGCCGGGGAGTCCTCTCTGTGGTGTTGGTTCTCTGCATCTCGAGCCGGGGACGTCTGGTGCAGAGTGTAGTGTCTCACGCTTCCGGCAGGAAATGTGCAATCTTTGGAAGTTGTTTCTTTGTTGCAAATAAGTAGCTGGTTTTGAACAGGGCTCCTGTTCACAGGAGGTTCTTGGTCCTTAGGTTCAGGGCAGTCCTCTGAGGCTTCAGAGGTCGCTGGTCCCTGTCGGATGCGTCGCTGTTGCAGTTTTCTTTGAGTCCGGTGACAGGCCGGTACGGCTGGGTCGAAGGCAGTTGTTGTCTCCGTCTTGTCTGCAGGGCTTCAGGTCAGCGTCTTTCTTGGTTTAGGTTGCAGGAATCTAGTTTCCCAGGTTCTGGGGAGCACCTAAAAACTGAATTTAGGGGTGTGTTTAGGTCTGGGAGGGCAGCTACACCCTCTTTGTGCCTCCTCGCAGTGGGGAGGAGGGCACATCCCTAATCCTATTGGGGAATCCTCCAAACTCAAGATGGAGGATTTCTAAAGGCAGGGGTCACCTCAGCTCAGGACACCTTAGGGGCTGTCCTGACTGGTGGGTGGCTCCTCCTTGTTTTCCTCATTATCTCCTCCAGCCTTGCCGCCAAAAGTAGGGGCAGTGGCCGGAGGGGCGGGCATCTCCACTAGTTGGGATGCCCTGTGGTGCTGTAACAAAAGGGGTGAGCCTTTGAGGCTCACCTCCAGGTGTTAACAGTTCCTGCAGGGGGAGGTGAGAAGCACTTCCACCCAGTACAGGCTTTGTTCCTGGCCAGCAACATGTCTGGTCTGTCGCAGGCTGGCAAAAACTAGTCCGCCTACACTAGAATTCTGGTTGGCATTCAGGGGGCATCTCTAAGATGCCCTCTGGGTGTATGTTACAATAAATTGCACACTGGCATCAGTGTGCATTTATTGTGCTGATAAGTTTGATACCAAACTTCCCAGATTTCAGTGTTACCATTATGGAACTGTGGAGTTCATGTTTGACCAACTCCCAGACCATATACTCTTATGGCTACCCTGCACTTACAATGTCGAAGGTTTTGCTTGGCCACTGTATGGGCATAGTACTTATGCCCTCACCTGTGGTAGAGTGCACCCTGCCTTAGGGCTGTAAGGCCTGATAGAGGGGTGACTTACCTGTGCAACAGGCAGTGGGAGGTAGGCATGGCACTCGTGAGGGGAGTCCTATGTCGACTTAGTCATTTTCTCCCCACCAGCACACAAGCTGTGAAGCAATGGGCATTAGGGGCAATAGGATTAGGGATGTGCCCTCCTCCCCACAGGGAAGAGGCACAAAGAGGGTGTAGCCACCCTCCAGGACAGTAGCCATCGGCTACTGCCCTCCCAGACCTAAACACACCCCTAAATTTAGTATTTAGGGGCACTCCAGAACCTAGGAAACTAGATTCCTGCAACCTGAAGAAACGAGGAGGACCGCTGACCTACAAGCCTGCAGAGAAGACTGGCGACCACAACTGCTTTATCCCCAGCCCTACCGGCCTGTCTCCAACTTCGAAAACCTACAACCAGCGGCGCATCCATCAGGGAACAGCGACCTCTGAAGCCTCAAAGGACTGCCCTGGATTAAAGGACAAAGAAACTCCCTTGAACAAAGGCCCTGTTCAAAACCAGCTACTTCTTTGCAACAAAGAAGCAACTTTCAAAGACTTCACGTTTCCCGCCGGAAGTGTGAGACTTCACACTCTGCACCCGACGCCCCCGGCTCAAGATCCAGAGAACAAAAACTACAGGGAGGACTACCCGGTGTCTGCGAGCCAGTGAGTGACAAGAGACGACCCCTCCCTGAGCCCCCACAGCGATGCCTGCAGAGAATCCAGAAGCGCCCCCTGACCGCGACCTCCAACAAGGGTCCGGCGCCTGGAACCAACACTGCACCCTCAGCACCCAGGACCTGAAGGAACCAAAATTCAGCGCAGGAGTGACCCCCAGGTGACCTTGTCCAGGTGGTGGCTGTCCCAAGAACCACCCCCTGTGCCTGCCTGCACCACTAGAGTGACCCCCAGGTCCCTCCATTGAAACCAGACGCCTGCTTTGCACACTGCACCCGGCTGGCCCTGTGCTGCCGAGGGTGTATTTTGTATGCCTACTTGTGCGCCCAATCCTCCCTCCCTTTCCCCCCCTCCACCCCCCCCCCAGTCTGCCCCTAAGGACGCAGGTACTAAATTGCTGGCAGACTGGAACCGGAGCACCCCTGTTCTCCATAGGCACCTATGTGTTTTGGGCACCACTTTGACATCTGCACCTGACTGGCCCTGAGCTGCTGGTGTGGTAACTTTGGGGTTGCCTTGAACCCCCCAACGGTGGGCTGCCTATGCCCCCAGAACTGAGACTTGAAAGTGTTTTACTTTCCTCCTAATCTAACCTTTACTTACCTCCCCCAGGAACTGTTGATTTTTGCACTGTCCATTTTGAAAATAGCTTATTGACATTTTTGCAAACACTGTATATGATAGTGCTTTTATTCAAAGTTCCTAAAGTACCTAAGTGAAGTACCTTACATTTAAAGTGTTAACTGTAAATCTTGAACCTGTGGTTCTTAAAATAAACTATGAAAATATTTTTCAATATAAAAACCTATTGGACTGGAGTAAGTCTTTGTTCCTCATTTATTGCCTGTGTGTGTACAACAAATGCTTAAGAGTACTCTCTGATAAGCCTACTGCTCGACCACACTCCCACAAATAGTGCATTAGTATTATCTGATTTTGCCACCTTCTTACCTGTAAGGGGAAACCTTGGGATTTGTGCAGACTATTTCATACTTTGAAATAGTATACACAGAGCCAACTTCCTACACATGGCCCCAGAGGTTCACACTCCTACTAAAGTCTTCTGCCCACCTCAAGGACCAATAGGTTTTGTGAATCCTAAGGACCTGCGGTTCTTACTCCCTATCAGTTGGTGGATACTGCTCAGAACTCCGAGGCTACAGCTCACTGTTAGGTGCCTTTGGATTCCAGCTCATCTTCTGATCACCTGATTTCATTGGACGGACTGGAAAAGAACCAGTTTTTTCATCCATACAATATGAGTCATAAAACTTCTTGGTACTAGAAATTGTTTATCCTCCAAATCCAGAGGGTAAAGTACATTGCGTATTTTGTTCCTCATCAGACAACCACATGAAGTCTTGTGTTTTTCCTTCACTTTCTTTTGCCTGTTATTGAAAGTCTTACTGTTACAGAAGCGGCAGCCTCCACTTCATATGTTCTGGAGAACGTAGCAAGGGTGAAAAGGACACTTTGTGATTTCATACCTGAAACGCCCAAAAAAGGCTCAACCATGTTGTCCTTCTAAAGTCTGACCTAAGCAGGGGAAAAGGCTGTAGAGTGTTGTTTGCTGCCCCCAGTTCCCATCTCAACCAGACCTGTATTTTCCTACTTGTATCTTGTTGTATCATACAAAAATTAAGTACTTCGAAATTGACTGAGGTTTACCTTCCATTAGAGAAACCTTTCAAAAGTCTGTGTATGGATACCTACCTTCCATAAGCCACTACTTTGCCATGCAATCATCCACAACATTTTAGTTCCACTACTTGAGGAAATCGGCGTAGTGACGTCTGTTCTTTTCTGTGCCACACGCTGATGTGGAGAAGAGATACCCTGTTAATTTTTTAAGTGTATTGGACCCTTTTGTCTGTTTTTTGTGTTGACCCTTGGCGCCTCATGATGTCCCCGAAGAACGGGTTCAAGCCTTGCGAGGCCTGTCACCATATGATGTCTGGGACAGATCGGCATCCGGTCCGTTTGTGTTTGTAGTGCAACCCGAAGTTGTGCTTTGAGTGCCAGGCCATGCACCCGAAGGCTTTGAGGGAGCGGTCCCTAAAGCTCATGAAGGCTCGACGCTCGACTCTGCATCGTTCATGGTGTCACTCATGAGGAGTGTCTTGAGACTGTTTGCGGAGTCACCACCACTCATCATCATAATATTCGTGTCATTCAGGTCAGAGAAAGAAGTCGTCAAAGAAGGCCAGGCGTTTTCCAACTTCACCGCATCGCTCAGCCGATGCGACGTGGGAGGAGTGTCCTTGCTGTGCTCCGCACCTCCCCAGTTTTCCGTGAGCCAGGGCGACCCTTGCCAAACTCAATGTGTTTTGGGGCCATGCGCCTCATATTTGGTCATTCTGACCCTTCTGTGGCACCTTCGAGGCCTAGGGGTTCATATGAGGGCCCTTTTGGTTCCACGCCAGCGTCTTTGGCCTCTGCCCCCAGTGGTCCCTCCGGATCCTTGCTGACCCTGGTCGTGCCATCGCGACCTTCCCCGACACCAGCTAGGTCATCAGTGCTTCTGACATTGGTGGTGCACACGATCAATGTTGACCCAATTCTTACCCACGATGACCCGGAGAAAGAACGGCGCCTGCCGACGCTGCTTCTGACTTCGATGTGGTTCTCACCCCAGATTGGGTTTGGACCTTTATTACTATGGGTACAAATACAAGGAAGGATAGGAGGGGACGCTGGACCCTTTAGAATACCAGCTAGATAACCCTGATTTGGACTGGGCACAGAAATAGGGTGAAGCTAATGGTCTGGATACTTCTCCAGATGCTGGCATGCATTCTCCTCCTACCGTGGCTACGGCGGAGGGAACCTCTTATTCTGTTGTGGTCAGTAGGGTGGCTGAGGTCATTGACATGGAGCTGTCCACTGTAGCGGTCAGGACGAATCTCCTGACGGAGGTGCTTCAAGCTGGGGCTTCTACCGCCGAGCCTCCCCTTCAATGAAGCCCTTATTGATGTCCTTCCGGGTACTTGGTCAAGACCCAGAACATGGGCTCCTGTAAACAGTAGAATTGCTCGCCCCCATCAGCCTGCTCCAAACGACCCTAAATTCCTGGCCCAACACCCCTCACCTGAGAGCCTTTTCATCCAGGCATCATTGTCATCTGGTGCATTACTTTCCACTCCCCCGGATAGAGAATCAAAGACGAACTTGGTAAGAAGATGAGGTTTTCTTCCTCCAGTCTGGCGTTGCGGTCGGTGAGCACTGCATGCCTTTTGTGCTGCTTTAACCACTGCTTGTGGGATACGGTCGTGCACGTTCTGCCGCAGATCCTGGAGAAGACCCGGGCTAACATCTCCCAAGCCTTTGCTGATGGGAGAGATGCAGCTAAGTTCACCATTCCCTGTGAAATGGACACAACCAATTCTACAGGTAAATGAGATGCGTTGACGGTGGCCTTGAGGAGCCATGCCTGGTTGAGGGCATCTGTTTTTCCAGGAAATGTCCAACAGACCCTCATGGACATGCCCTTTGATGGCACCTGTCTCTTTGGGGACAAGGCGGACTCAATGCATGAGAGGTTTGAGTGCCGGGCTATGGCTCGATCCCTTGGCCTCTCTGTTTCACCTCACCACCAACAGTCCATATTTTGCCCCTTTTGTGGCAACGGAACGGGCTTCCTGTTGGGTCCCTTTTACAGCCACCGGGGATGCAGAATCCTGCAGGCCCATGGGACAGGAAAACACAGGTTTGCCCACTCCACCCTGGTGCAGCCTCCAAACCTTCCTAGTCAGTACCCACCCTCATATACCAGTTGGTGGCAGGATTCACATTCACCTGCCCCACTAGGAGACCATCACGACAGACAGGTGGGTTTTGCATATCATACAAAGGGGGTAATCCACACCGGCCATGCCTCCATCTTACGGCCCCTTACCAGATGATCATCTGGCAATTCTCTGCTAAAAAGTCACGGCTCTCTTCGCCAAAGGTGCCATAGAGAGTGTCCCTGTGCCAGAAGTAGGTTGTAGTTGTTATTCCTGCTACTTTCTGGTGCCCAAAAAAGGCAAAGACTTATGTCCTATCCTAGACCTTCGGGCCCTCATTCTGTTCTGCAAGAAGAAGTTCAAAATGATCACTCTGGCTCAAGTCTTGTCTGCCTTGGACCCAGGAGACTGGATGGTAGCGTTATACTTGCAGGGTGCTTGTTTCCATATTCCCATCCTGCCTGCCCACGGGTACTGTCTACGATTCCTAGTAGATCACGAGCACTTTCAATTTACTGTGATCCCTTTGGGCCTTACCAGCACCCCTCAGGTGTTCACGAAAGTGATGGCGGTGGTTGCAGCTCATCTGTGCAGGTTAGGGGTTTCGGTCTTCCCCTATCTCGATGACTGGCTGTTGAAGGCAGACACGCCCCAGAAAGTTGTCTCCCACCTTCAGACTAAGGCGAACCTCCTGCATACATTGAGGTTCACTATAAACATGCCAAAGTCTCACTTGACTTCCTATCAGATGCTCCGTTTAATCGGGGCTGTTCTGGACACAGTGCAGTTTCGGACCTATCCTCCCAAAAAGCGAATCAAGAATATTCATGCTATGATTCTGATGTTTCAGCCTCTATCCTGGCTTTTGGTGAAAACAACTCAGAGGCTGCAGGGCCTCATGGCGTCCTGCATCCTGCTAGTGACACATGCCAGATGGCATATGCTGGCTTTTCAATGGGACTTAAGTTCCAGTGGGCACAGCATCAGTGTAATCTCTCCGACATGGTCTAGATCTCGGAGGGGACTGTGAAAGATCTGCTGTGGTGGCTTTGGAATCTGGATCTCTTGCTTCCCCCAACCAGATATCTCAGTAGTGACAGATGCCTCACTACTGGGATTGGGCGGCCACATAGGAGAGGCGTAGATCATAGGCCTCTGGTCTGATGCGGATTCTGGGCCCAACATCAACCTTCTGGAGCTCCAGGGAATCACGCTTGCATTGAAATACTTCCCTCTCTCAAAGGGAAAGTAGTGCAAGTGTTCACAGACGGCACTACTGGCATGTGGTACTGCAACAAACAGGGTGGAGTAGGGTCCTGGACACTTTATAAAGAGGCTCTGTGATTCTGGACATGGCTGGCACATCAGGGCATATCGCTGGTGGTTCAACATCTGGTGTGATCCCCAAGCGTCAGAGCAGACAAATGCAGTCATTGAGTCAGTCGATCTAGAATGGCGTCTACCTCTAGAAAAGGTGCAAGGTCTCTTTCACAAATGGGGAGAGCTTTGGTTATCTGTTCGGCTCTGTAGAGAGCACTCAATGTCAGCTGTTTTGCATGTTGAAGTTTTCATGACTGCACTCGCTCTGCAACGCTTTTAGTCTTGAGTGGATCTCGGGCTTCCTTTACGCCTTCCTGCCAATACCACTTCTGGCCCAAGTATTCTTTGTGGCTCCAGACTGGGCACGGAGAGTACGGTATCCAGAGCTATTGAGCATGGCCACCGATCTTCCAGTCAGACTGCAAATTAGGGAGGCACTTCTGGTGCAGCAGCAGGGGATGGTTCTCCATCTGAAGCTGTCCAATCTTCGCTTTCCATGTGGTGATAGAGCGGCGGCAGTTGACGGCTTTTGACCTTCCACACGAAGTCTGTGAGTTTATCTTGGCAACCAGGAGTCCCTCCACCAAAATGGTATACGCTTGTCGGCATCAATTTGTGTCATGGTGTAGAAACAAGTCTCTTGATTTCCTCCACCGACCCTTTTCTGTTACCTGTATCATTAGCTCTTCGGAAGGTATGTATTTCCAGGATGTCGGCTCCGAAAAAGTCAGGGTTGAAGCCTTGCAGGGAATGTGGAGGTTGCATGTCTGTGACTGATCCGCACGACGATTGTCTTTGGTGCCTCAGTTCTGATCACGACTTCCAAGAAGGCGGATCCTGCCAAAAGATGAATACGAAGGCATTGAAGGAACGCGAGGCAAAGCTTTTCTTGGCAAGGTCCAAGAAGGAGAGGAAGCAGCACCATCGGTCCTCTTCTGGAAAGTCATCCTATAAGAAGTGACGTCATCGTGACTCCCGACGTCAGTCCAGAAGTCGGTCGAGGTCTCCATCGTCCCGGCACCAAAGGTCTTGGGAAGTGAGTCCGACTGTGTCCCCCTCAACCTGCGACGCCGCAAACGTCCCCGGCCCCGTCAGTCTTTGAAGTTGTGAATCCTCAGTCATCTGGCTTCGCCGGTGCATCCTGAACCTGAAGAGTCCAGCCCGGCACCGGCTCCACAGGCTTATCCTTCGTTCCCGGCTCCGGGTACGGATCCTGCGGCATTCCTTAATGCCATGTTCCAGATTTTTCAAAATATGGCTCCGGGAGTTGGTGCGCCGGCTGGCCCCACTGGTCCCCTGGCTTTCAATCTCGTTCCAGCTCCATATAAACCAACGCGGGTTTATACCATTTTGTTTGGCTGGAGATTCAAGTCAGGCCCCTCTGCCGACAGTGCAGCCCTCGACGTCGAGGGAGAGACCTTTGATGCTGGTGTTGGAGGTGATGGGGTCGGATGTCGGCATCGGATGCGGGTGCCTTCTCCATGGCGCTTATGGATCCATCTGCGGCGTCGGTGGATCCGGAGAACCTGTCATGACGCCTTCCCGGCGCCATTCACCGACGTTGCTCTGCTCCATGACTTAGACTTTTAGAGGAGAGGGAATATCAGCAGCAATTCCTCGAAGAAGGGGAGATCACTGACCCCCAGGGTGATTTCCCTGGGTTGGACACAGCAAGTGGTCTTGAAACCTCTCAAATATGATCTGCCATCCCCTGATGAATATACAGAGGAGGCAGCCTCTTACCAATCTTATTAGGAAGGCCGCAGCATTTCTGGATCTTCCTTTACCGACGGCGCAGGTGAAGACCAACCTTTCGACTGAGGATTTGCATTCTGCTACAGCCGTGGTGGATCCTCTTTTACCATTTAATGAAGCCCTGATGGATCCGATCGAAGAGGTTTGTAAGAAGCCTGTTTTTTTCTTTGGCTGATAGTAGGTCGGTGGCCAGGCATTATAGATCTGCGCCTGGGGACCCGGAGTTTTTATCCAAACACCCTTCACCAGAGAGCTTGGTGGTGCAAGCATCCTGCTCTTTGAGGTCGGCCCCTGGTTCGTTTCCGGGAGTACCCTTGGACCGGGAATCCAAATGGATGGACCAATCGGCCAGGAAGGTGTGTTCTTTTTGCAGCATGGCTCTAAAATTGCCAATGCAACATGTATTCTGGGCAGGTATATCCATGCCATAATGGATGCGACGAAGACTGTACTTCCGGACATGTGCCAGGATTTGTGTAGTCTTCTTTCGGACGCTCGGGTGGCGGCTACACAGGTTATTCAGACAGGGCTGGATACCACGGACTCTATTGCAAGAGCCATGGGGACTTCCGTTGCCTCCAGACGGCATGCGTGGTTACGCACTTCCGGATTTTCGACAGACATCCAGTCTATGTTGCTGGATCTGCCCTTTGATGGGGCAAAACTGTTTGGTTCAAAAGCGGACTCTTCGCTAGAGCGCTTTAAAGAATGTAGGGCCACAGCTAGATCTTTGGGTCTGCAGGCTGCTGCTACCCCATTTCGATCTCTTAGACGGCTGCATGTTTTTGGAAGAGGTTCTTCCTTTCGTGGGAGATCGCAGCAGTCCTCCAGCCTCCCTTATCGCTCATACAGGGGGCGGGCTAGAGTCGGCACAAGAGGTGCCACCCAGCAGCAGCACCCTTCCTCTTCCGCTGGAGGGTTACCTCAAGGAAAGAAGCCCTAGTCCTCTCACCATTGTTTCTTATACCTCTCTGGTAGGGGGAGGCTTTCACTCTTTCTTCCCATATGGGAGTCTATAACAACAGACTTCATCAGTTTGGTGAGAAGAGGTTACGCCCTTCCCTTTCGGGAGATCCCGCCTCACTTCCCTCCCCGTCTTTCCTTTTTGTTCAGAAGATCATCTCTTGCTGTTACAACAGGAGGTTCTCTCCCTATTATTGAAAGGTGCAGTGGGGTTGGTTCCAGAGTAAGAAAGGGGTCAGGGGTGTTATTCCAGGTACTTCCTGATCCCCAAGAAGGATGGTCATCTGAGGCCTATTTTGGACCTGAGGATTTTGAATTGGTTCCTCAAACAGGAGAAATTAAAAATGCTGACTCTATCACAGGTGCTTTTGGTGTTGTACAAGGAGGATTGGATGGTGTCGGTCGGCTTGCAGGATGCTTATTTTCACATTCCCATTCTCAAGTCGCACAGGAAGTATCTCCGGTTTGTGGTAGGATCGCAGCACTACCAGTTTGCGGTCCTTCCTTTTGGTCTTACTTCCGCACCACGGGTCTTCACGAAGGTGATTGCAGTTGTTGCAGCACACCTCAGGAGAAAGGGAGTAGCAGTATTCCCTTACCTGGATGATTGGTTTATCAAAGCTGAGTCTCCAGGGCTTGTGCTGCGTCATCTGCAGCTGACAACCCAGTTGTTGTTCAGTCTGTGTTTTTCAATAAATGTGCCCAAGTCTCACCTAGAGCCCTCTCAACGTCTCCTGTTCATAGGGGCAGTACTGGACACAACATTGAATCGAGCCTTTCCTCCGCCACAGCGGATACGGGACATTCAGGCGCTGGTTCCAATGTTTCAAGAAGGAGCAGTAGTTCCGGTCCTCAAGGTCCTTTGTTTGCTCGGTCTGTTCGCTTCTTGCATTCTGTTGGTCACGCATGCACACTGGCATATGAGGGCTCTTCAGTGGTGCTTCCGCAAGCAGTGGCTTCAGCACAGAGGAGATCTCGGGGAATCGATGAGGGTCTCCAGAGACACTGCAGCGGATCTCCGATGGTGGGCTGTGGAAGGCAACCTTTCTCAAGAGAAGCCGTTCTCGCAGCCAACTCTGGTGGCCACAGTGATAACGGATGCCTCCACCGTAGGGTGGGGAGCTCATCTGGAGGATCTGGAGATCAAGGATCGTTGGTCTCCAGTAGAGCAGAGGTTTCATATTAATCTGCTGGAACTGCGGGCGATTCGTCTGGCCCTCAAGGCCTTCCTCCCTTCCCTTTGCGGTCAGTCAGTTCAGATTCTGATGGACAACACAACTGCGATTTGGTATATCAACAAACAGGGGGGTGTAGGGTCGTACCTTCTTTGCAGAGAGGCTCTGCGACTCTGGTCCCGGGTGCGGGACCATCGGCTTTGTGTAGTGGCAAACCATTTGGCCGGGGTCCTAAACGTACATGCGGACAAGCTCAGTCGCTTCTTCTCGGACAACCACGAGTGGTGTCTGCATCCGGATCTAGTTCTTTACATCTTTCGGATGTTTTTTTTTCCCTGAATAGACCTCTTTGCCACTCGAGAATGCGCATTGTCAGTCGTTATGCAGCCTCCAGTATCCGATGCAAGGAGCGTTGGGGGGCGCGTTTCAGATGTCCTGGTGCGACCAGTTGCTTTACGCGTTTCCTCCCATACCCTTGATTCCTCGGGTTTTGAGGAAGATTCGGCAAGACCGGGCCCAAGTCATTCTGAAAGCTCTGGATTGGCCATGAAGGGTGTGGTATGCAGACCTTCTCCGACTCACTGTACCCTCCGCTCCGTCTCCCTCTCAGGGCAGACCTCCTTTCGCAGGGGCAGGTTCGACACACCACCTCCAAAGCCTGCAGCTTCATGCCTGGCGATCGAACGGGGCAACCGGAGTTCCTTTTCTCTCCCACCGAAGGTGGTGGACGTTCTTTTATCAGCCAGACGACACTCCCCCAAGTTGGTCTATGCAAGTAGGTGGGCTAATTTTGTTCGTTGGTGTGGGGAGAAGAAAATGTATCCCTTTAGTGCCCATCTTTCTGATGTTTTGTTGTTCGCGTTGTCATCGGCTCAGCGTGGTTGTGCTTTGCCCACGGTTAAGGGCTATCTTTCGGCCCTTTCGACTTTTTTTATATCTTCCAGATCAGCCCTCCCTATTCAGATCTCCTTTGGTTGTTCGATTTTTGAGGGGGCTTACTAATAAATTTCCTCCCAGGCCTTTTATTATGCCGCAGTGGGACTTGAATTTGGTGTTGACTTCCTTGCTGCCCATTAGGATATTTGTTTTTCAAAACGGTGGCCATCACTTCGGCTAGACGTGTTAGCAAACTGCAGGCTCTTTCTGCTCACCCGCCTTTCACCACTTTTTTTAAGGATTAGGTGGTTTTGAGGACCAGGGTGGCTTTCCTCCCCAAGGTGGTGTCTCCATTTCACTTGGGACAATCAATAACTCTCTTGACGTTCTAACCTCCTCCTCATCCATCTAAGGAGGAGGAAAGACTCCATCATCTGGACCCTAAGAGGGCTCTCAGTTTTTATGTCGACAGGACGAGAGAGTTCCGGTTGGATGAACAACTCTTTATTGGATACGTGAGGAAGGGGAAGGCTGTCCACAAGAGAGCGATCTCCAGGTGGGCCGTTCTTTGTATTAAAATATGTTACTCATTGGCAAAGAAGGATCCTCCTGAGGGGATCAGAGCTCATTCCACCAGGGCCAAGTCAACCTCATCGGCTTTGGCCAGAGGTGTTCTGATGGTGGACATCTGCAAGGCTGTGACTTGGTCTTCCCTCTACACCTTTGTGAAGCATTATTGTTTGGATGCAGAGGTGCGAATGGATGGCAATTTTGCGCGGTCAGTGCTGCAGGATTTCCTGGTTTGACCAGACAGACACCCTCCGAGGTGGTACTGCTTTGGGACTCTATTCATTAGGTGAGGAATCCACAGGTAGTTGTATCCATCAGAAGAGCAAGTTACTTACCTTCGGTAACGCTTTTTCTGGTGGATATATTAGCTACCTGTGGATTCCTCACGGTCCCTCCCGCCTCCCCGTTGTCTGTCTGGTCATACCAGGATCGGCATGGGTGTGAAGAGACGAAGAAAGGGAAGGCGGTGCAGAAGTGTAACATCTCACGATGGGTGCTTCTTTGCATCAAAAAGTGCCACGCTTTGGCTAAGATTTTTTTTTTTTTTTTTAAATACGTATTTATTTTTATTTATATTTTTGCCAACTTCATAGGGATTCGAGAGGTACCCATAGTTTGTGGGTTCCCCTGGAGGAGAACAAGAATTTATCCCAGACGACTCGGAGAGGCATCGGTCGACTGCACCATCGGCTTCAGTGGGGCCTATTCACCCAAGGTCTGATTCGGACCCTTTTTCCTATGGGGAGGAATTGGATGGATCCCTGGACCATTATGAATACCAGGATGACCATGCTGTGGACTGGGAACAGGATTTGGGTGAAGCCAGTGGTCTGGATACTTCTCCTGACGCTGGCATGCTGTCTCCTCCTAGTGTGGCTACGGCAGAGGAAGCAACTTACAGTATGGTGGTCAGTAGGGCAGCTGAGGTCCTCAGCCTTGAGCTACCTACTGTGGAAGTCAGGTCTAATCTCCTGACTGAGGTGCTTCAGCCTGGGGCTTCTACTTCAGAACCCCTTCTCTCATTCAATGAGGCCCTTACCGACGTCCTTTTGGGTACATGGTCCAAACCCAACACAGGGGCTCCTGTGAACAAGACTATTGCTAGCCGCCATTGGCCTGCACCGACCGACCCAAAATTCCTGCCCCAACACCCCACTCCTGAGAGTCGTGTTATCCAGGCTTCCACTTCTTCAGGCGCATTCCCTTCCGTACCCCAGGATAGTGAATCCAAAAGGCTGGAACAATTTGCCAAGAAGTTGTTTTCTTCCTGCAGCCTCGCACTGCGGTCTGTGAACACTGCATGTTTTTTGTGACGTTATACCCACTCCCTGTGGGTTACAGTTGCACAAGTCCTGCCGCAGATACCAGAGGAGGCCCGTGCTATCGTCTCCAAGCAGTGAAAGATGGGAGAGATGCAGAAAAGTTCACTATCCGTTGTGGGCGGGATACGAGAGACTTTCTGGGCAGATCGGTTGCAACAACAGTGGTCTTACGGCGCCATGCCTGGTTACGCACTTGTGGCTTCTCGGGGGATGTCAAACAGTCACTCATGGACATGCCCTTTGATGGCACCCGTCTCTTTGGAGACAAAGCGGACTCTGCCTTGGAGAGATTCAATGATTCCCAGTCTACGGCTCGGACCCTTGGTCTTTCCTCCGCCACTCGCCCACCGCATTCAGCTTTTCATCCATTTCGTGGAACACGGAAGGGGCACCCTGTCATGTCCTCAACCCAGCCATCATGCCACACACGCTGGGCAGCCTATGCATGGCCGAGGTCGCGGAATTCCACGTGGCTGTGAGACAGGGAACCATAGGTCTGTCCATTCCACCCCTGCCCCCCTCCCGCTGCAGTCTCCAAACCCTCCTAGTCCCGTCACTCCTACCCAGTTAGGGGCAGGATCCGCCATCACCTGCCCCCCTGGGAACTTATCACCACTGATGGGTGGGTTTTGCAGATCATTGGGAAGGGCTACTCCTCCCCACCCTCCTTTGGAATCTGCAGCACCACACATGCCACCATCCTCCCATCATCTTCCGGAGGATCATTTTGTGCTTCTCCACCAGGAAGTCATGGCTCTCTTGGCCAAGGGAGCTATAGAAAGAGTCCCTGTGCCAGAAGTGGGTCGTGGTTGTTATTCCTGCTACTTTCTTATACCAACGAAGGACAAGGGCTTACATCCAATCCTAGACTTTCGGGTCCTGAACTACTTCCTCAAGAAGGAGAAATTAAAAATGGTCACCCTGGCTCAGGTTCTTTCTGCCTTAGACCCATGAGACTGGATGGTAGCGTTGGACTTGCAGGACGCTTATTTTCACATCCCCATCCTGCCTGCCCACAGACGTTACCTACGATTCATGGTAGGTCACGAGCACTTTCAGTTTACCATGCTCCTTTTCGGCCTTACCACCGCCCCTCTGGTGTTCACAAAAATGATGGCGGTGGTTGCAGCTCATCTGTGCAGGTTAGGGGTCTCAATTTTCCTCTACCTCAATGACTGGCTGTTGAAGGTGCCTTCTCCCCAGACAGTCGTCTCTCACCTTCAGACTATGGCGAACCTCCTGCACAAGCTGGGGTTCACTATAAACGTGCTGTAGTCACACCTGACTCCCTCTCAGACGCTCACTTTCATTGGAGCTGTTCTGGATACAGTGCAATTTCTCGCTTATTCTCCAGACAAGCGAGTCCAAGACCTTCAGGCTATGATTCAGATCTTTCTTTCAGCCTCGGTCTTGGGTTTCGGTGAGTGTGAGCCTGCTGGGCCTCATGGCCTCCTGTCTCCTGCTAGTACACATGCCAGATGGCATATGCGCACTCTGCAGTGGGACATAAAGTTCCAGTGGGCGCAGCATCAGGGAAATCGCTCAGACATGGTCCATATCTCGGAGGGGACTGCGAAAGACCTGCAGTGGTGGCTTTAGAATCCAAATTGTGTCAACAGCAGATCCCTCTCCCTTCCCCAACCAGATCTCTCTATAGTGACAGATGCGTCACTTGTGGGTTGGTGTGGCCACATGGGAGAAGCAGAGATCAGAGGCCTCTGGTTTTCGGCGGAGTCGGGCTCCACATAAAAATGCTGGAGCTCCGGGCAATCAGGCTTAGGTCAAAAACATTCCTTCCCTCTCTAAGGGAAAGTGGTGCAGGTGTTCACAGACAACACTACCGCCATGTGGTACTCCAACAGACAACTCGGGGTAGGGTCCTGGACCCTTTGTCAGGAAGCACTACGCCTCTGGACATGGCTGGAATATCAGGGCATTACGCTGATGGTTGAACATATGGCAGGCTCTCAACGCCAGAGCAGACAAACTCAGCCGCCGACGCACAGTCGATCACGAATGGCGTCTCTATCTGGAGGTGACGCAAGGTCTCAAGTGGGGAGAGCCTTGGTTAGATCTGTTTGCCTCCGCAGAGAACACGCAATGTCAGCTGTTTTGCACATTGGAATTTTCGAAGACTGCACTCGCTCGGAGACGCTTTTCATCTCGAGTGGAGCTCCAGCCTCCTGTACGCCTTCCCGTCTAGCCCTCTTCTACCCAGAGTTCTCAAGAAAATCAAGTACGACCGGGCCCAAGTTATCTTGGTGGCTCCGGACTGGGCTTGAAGAGTGTGGTATCCAGAGCTATTGAGCATGTCCATCCATCCTCCACTCAGACTGCCTCTTTGGGCGGATCTTCTGTCACAGCAGCAGGAGACGGTTCTCCACCGGCACCTGTCCAACCTCCACCTTCATGCGTGGAGATTGAGCTGTAACAGTTGAATGCATTTGCCCTTCCACCCAAAGTCTGCAATGTTTCTTGGCAGCCAGGCATCCATCGACTAAAACTGTATATGCCTGTCGTTGGAATAAATCTTGTGGCATGGTGTACCAACAAATCTGTTGATCACATTTGTGCCCCTCTGTCAGAGGTTCTTCTGTTCATTATTTAGCCCAGCAGGGCTCTGCTTTGGGCACCCTTAAAGGTTACCTGATCAGCCCTCACTCTTTAAATCTCCTATTGTCAGTAGGTTCTTAAAAGGGCTCACCCACTTATTATCTCCCACTCCATTTATTATGCCTCAGTGGGATCTTAATCTTGTACTTACTTATTTAATGTGTACCCCCCTTTGAGCCAATGCATAATTGTCCCTTGCGGATCCTCGCATTCAAACTGTCTTTCTTTGTCGCTATCACCTCTGCTTGCAGGGTGAGTGAGCTCCAGGTGCTTTCTTCAATGCCTCCAAACTTGTCTGTACACCCTGACAAAGTGGTGTTACGCATTAGAGCTTCATTCCTTCCTAAGGTATTTACACCATTTTATGTAGGCCAGTCCATCACTTTGCCTACCTTCTACACACTCCCACACCCTTCCCATGAGAAGGGGAGAGACTCCACTGTCTGGACCCAAAAAGAGTGTTGGTGTTCTACCTCCATTGTACTAAAGATTTCCAGGTGGACAATCAACTCTTTGGCTATGTGGGTGCTAAGAAAGGGAAGGCGGTGCAAAAGCATATCATCTCTCGATGGGTGCTTCTTTGCATCAAAATGTGCTACACTTTGGCTAAAAAGCAACCTCCTGAAGGCTTGCGTGCTCATTCCAACAGAGAAATTACGGCTTCCACTGCGTTAGCACGCGGAGTTCCTGTCCTGGATATCTGTCGGGCAGCTACATGGGCATCCCTGCACATGTTTGATAAGCATTACTGCCTGGATAGTCAGGTCCGTCGAGGCGGCTACTTTGGTCGTTCAGTCCTGCAAGACTTTCTAGTATGATCTTTGTTCGCAGCCCACCACATAGGATGGCATTGCTTGGGTATCAATTCTAAGGTAAGGAATCTGCAACTAGAAGTCTCTATCAGATGTACAGGTTAGTTGCCTTCGGTATTTGAAATATCTGGTGGGAGACACATTCTAGTTGCAGCTTCCTTACCGCCCGCCCATCCTCCCCGCTTTGCGAAATTATTTCTGGGGACAGGTGTTCCACCCTTTCAGGTCCTTAGCTCTGTCACACCAATCTCAGTGTTCTTAGCGGCTCTGTGCTCTGGCGTGGAAAGTCGTTAAAAGAAACTGACATCACTGCGGGAGGGCGGCGTCAGTGTACTACTCCAGACGTCATCAAGGCATCAGTCGATGCCTGCGGAGTCGAACAACGCCACCTACAGACGCCCAAGGGTATTGCTCGAAGAAAAATCTCCAGATACAGTCTAACGCCTGGGGGAAAATTCTAAGGTAAGGAATCTGCAACTAGAATATGTCTCTACCAGATATTTCATTACCGAAGGTAAGTAATTTGTACTTTAGGCCATTTGTGAGCTTGCATAAGGGGTCGCACCCCTTATCAGTATAAAGGTTTAACATTTTTTTTTTTTTTAAACCCTGGTTTCTAGTGGCTTCTGCACCCCACCCCCTGCCAAAAGGGGCAGATCGGCCTAATTAATAAAGGCCAATCTGCCCCCTGAGGGGGGGGGGGGCAGAAATGATCTTTTAAAAAAATTGCTTGAGGGGGGAACAACCCTTGCCTAAGGGGTCACTCCTGTTCTCAATATAAATAAAAGCATCCCTGGTGCCTAATGGCTTCTGCCCTCCCTGGGGGCAGATCAGCCTATTTCTGATGGATACAACTACCTGTGGATTCCTCACCTAATGAATACTCCCATTGCGCCAGCGTTCGACGGAAATCTTCTTCCTAGCTTCTGCACGTCGAAGAGGACGTCACAGTTGCCCATGCGACGCTGTCTGACGTCATACAGGCAATAAGAGGTCCTCGCCGACGTCAGTTCACTTTTTTCCGTGCCATTCGAAACGGTTATCTTAGAGGGAGCTACTGTTGCTGTTCGACAGTGAGTGTGTTTTTTGGATCTATTTTTTTCTTTGAGATTACAATGTCGCAAAGAAAGTCAGGATTCAAGCCCTGCCGTGAGTGTGGGGGCAAAATGTCGGTAACTAACTAAGACTGTTTGTGGTGTCTTAGTTCCGATCATGATGTTGACAAGTGCGATTCGTGTCAACATATGAATCCTAAGGCCCTGAAAGAGCGCGAGGCTAAGCTTTTTCTGGCGAAGTCGAAAAGGAAGGAAAAGAGATGTCATCGAAAATCCTCGTCACCGAAGTCTCATCGGCGTCATCGGGACTCCCGGCTTCATCGAGAATCACGGCGCCGGTCGAGTATAGAGAGGTCGAGGTCACTATCAACTCGACGTCTGAAGACTTGGGAGGTCAGTCCCACTGTCACTCCCCATCCGTCGACGCCGTTGCCTTCTCCAGCCTCACCGACTTCGCCCGGGTCATCGGGCCAACCACCTTCAGTGTTTGAGGTTCCACAGCCTCAAATATTTTCTCCGTCGTTGCAGACGTCGAGGTCGGTGTCGCCTTCGAACCAGGCACCCCAGTACCCGGCTTTCCTGGCCCCTGGAGCTGATAGTACCGCATTTTTAAATGCGATGTTTTCCATCTTCCAGCAGATGGCTCCAGGTGGTGGACCGGCTGGTCCTTCGGGCCCTTTGGCCTTCAACATGGGTGCTCCGGCTCCGCTTCGACCAGCACCCTTTATGCCCTTTTTTCCCCCTGGGGAACGTGGGCTCGGCGCCGGTATCGGCTCCGGTGGCTCCTGAGACTTCGGCTCCGGTGGCTTTGATGTTTCAACCAGTGGTGCCGTCTAGACCTCCTGCAACTCCGAAGCAGTCTTCTCTCCATGCGACTCCTCGATCGGCGTCGTTCTTCAACATCAGCTGATGCCATGTCGACGCCGAGGATAGAGGAGAGGCTGCACTCGAGGAGGCTTGCTCTCCACCTCCTTGAAGAGCAGGAGTACCAGAGACAAAACATGGAGGAAGGAGAGATTGAGGACTCTCGTGAGGGTCTCCATGGGCTGGACACTGCTAGTGGCCTAGATACTTCCCCCGAGTGGGACTTGTCATCTCCTGGGGAGTATACAGAAGAGGCGGCCACTTTTTATTCTGTTATCAGGAAGGCAGCTAGCTTCTTAGATCTTCCTTTGCCGGTAACTGAAGCCAAGCAGAATTTGTTGACAGAGGTGTTGCACCCGGCCTCTACATTGGCAGAACCACTTTTGCCGTTCAATGAGGCTTTGCTGGACCCTGTTTTGGAAGTCTGGAAGAAGCCGGGGTCGTCTTCAGCTGTCAATAGATCTGTGGCTAGGAGGTATCGGGCTGCACCGGCTGACCCTGGTTTTCTTACCAGACATCCAACACCTGAAAACTTGGTGGTCCAGGCTTCCTGCTCGGCAAGGTCTGCTCCTGGCTCTTTTCCATCTGTGCCCTCGGATAGAGACTCCAAGAAGATGGACATGGCACCCAAAAAGGTGTTCTCCTCATGTAGCACGGCATTGAAGTCCACCAATGCTACATGTATTTTAGGAAGATACATTTATGCCCTGATGGACGAGATTGCATCAACGCATACGGAGGTCCCTCAGGGGCTGTTAAATCTAGTATTGGACGCTCAGGCAGCTGCAACTCTGGTTATCCAATCTGGGTTGGATACAACTGACTCCATTGCTAGGGCAATGGGCACTGCTGTAGTTACGAGGAGGCAGGCTTGGCTTCGTAACTCATGATTTTCCTCTGATGTGCAGTCGACCCTACTGGACCTTCCTTTTGTTGGGAACAAGCTCTTTGGTGCCAAGGCGGATTCGGCCTTAGAGAGGTTCAAGGAGAGCAGGGCCACGGCCAAGTCGCTGGGCTTGCAAACCACTTCTTCTGCCTCCTCCAGATTTTTTAGGAGGATTTGATTGTGGCTCCTCCTCCTCCTCCTTTCGAGGGAAATTCCAGAAGCCTACCTCTGCTCTCTCCTATAGATCTTTTAGAGGGAGGGGTAGGATCCGTACCAGGGGAGCCTCTCAGCAGCACTCTGCCTTTTCCTCTTCCTCTGGAGGGGTGCAGCAGGGGAAGCAGCCTTAGGCTTCCACCAATTCCAACTCACTCAACTCCTGTAGGGGGGAGGGTACTGAATTTTCTCCACAAGTGGGAGGTCATAACTTCAGACTCCTGGGTTACCAGCATTGTGAGAAAAGGCTACACCCTTCCCTTTTGGGACTTTCCGCCCCCCATCCCGCCCCGCCCATCTTCTTGTTCAGAAGAACACCTCCTGTTGTTGGAACAGGAGGTTCAAGTCCTCCTTTCAAAGGGCTCGGTGGAGTTGGTTCCAGAGCAATAAAGGGGTCAAGGTTGTTATTCAAGGTACTTCCTGATTCCCAAGAAGGATGGTCGTTTGAGACCAATCCTGGACCTAAGGATCTTGAATTGGTTCCTCAAACAGGAAAAGTTCAAGATGCTGACCCTAGCTCAGGTGCTTTTGGCACTGAACAATGGAGATTGGATGGTGTCTGTCGACTTGCAGGATGCTTACTTTCATATACCGATACTCAGGTCGCACAGGAAGTATCTCCGTTTTGTGGTGGGGTCGCAGCACTATCAGTTTGCAGTCCTCCCGTTTGGTCTTACTTCAGCACCTCGAGTCTTCACAAAGGTGATGTCGGTGGTTGCGGCAGAGCTCAGAAGGAATGGGATAGCAGTATTTCCTTATCTAGACGACTGGTTGATCAAAGCCAGGTCTCCGGAGCTCGTGTTGCATCACCTGCAGTCGACAACCCAGTTGTTGTTCGACCTGGGCTTTTGGGTGAACATGCCCAAATCTCACCTAGAGCCCTCTCAGCGCCCCCTGTTCATAGGGGCAGTACTGGATACAACATTGAACCGAGCCTTTCCTCAGCCTCAGCGGATTCAGGACATTCAGGCGTTGGTTCCAATGTTTCAAAGTGGAGCAGTCATTCCAGTCCTCAAGGTCCTACGTCTGCTCGGTCTGTTTGCTTCTTGCATACTGTTGGTCATGCATGCTCGCTGGCACATGAGGGCTCTTCAGTGGTGCCTCCGAAGGCAGTGATCTCAACACAAAGGGGATCTCGAAGGCTCGGTGAGAATCTCCAGAGATGCTGCCATGGATTTGAAATGGTGGATTGCGGACGGCAATCTTTCCAGAGGAAGGCCGTTCTCGCAAGCTACGCCTGTGGCCACAGTAATAACGGATGCTTCCACTCTAGGGTGGGGAGCTCATCTGTGGGACCTGGAGATCAAGGGACTTTGGTCTCCAGTAGAACAGGTGTTTCATATCAATCTGTTGGAGTTACGGGCTGTACGTCTGGCTCTCAAGGCCTTCCTCCCGTCCCTTCTTGGTCAGTCGGTTCAGGTCCTGACGGACAACACTACTGCGATGTGGTATATAAACAAACAGGGAGGGGTAGGGTCGTACCTTCTCTGCAGAGAAGCTCTACGGCTATGGTCCTGGGCAAAGGACCATCAGATTTGCTTGGTAGCAAATCATCTGGCCGGAGTCTTGAACGTACGTGCGGACAATCTCAGTCGCCATTTCTCGGCCGATCACGAGTGGCATCTCCATCCAGATCAAGTCCGGTTAATCTTCCAGATGTGGGGGTTTCCTCGGATAGATCTGTTTGCCACCTGGGAGAACTCGCACTGCCCGTTATTCTGCAGCCTCCAGTATCCGGTACAAGGAGCTTTGGGGGATGCGTTTCAGATGACCTGGTGCGACCAGTTGCTTTACGCGTTTCCCCCCATACCCTTGATTCCTTGTGTGTTGAGTAAAATTCGCCAAGACCGGGCTCAAGTCATCTTAATTGCTCCGGATTGGCCAAGGAGGGTGTGGTACTCGGACCTTCTCCAACTCTCACTGTGCCCTCCGCTCCGTCTCCCTCTCAGGGCAGACCTCCTCTCGCAGTCGCAGGGGCAGGTTTTACACCCCCACCTCCAGAGCCTGGTCCTTCATGCCTGGAGATTGAACAGGGCAACCTGAGTTCTTTCTCTCTCCTGCCTGATGTAGTGGATGTTATCTTATCGGCCAGGCGACACTCCACTAAATCTATCTACGCTAATAGGTGGTCTAAATTTGTGGTTTGGTGTGGAGAGAGGCAGATTGATCCCTTACGTGCTCATTTGTCAGATGTTTTATCTTTTGCTTTGTCTTTAGCACAGAGGGGTTGTGCAGTGGCTACTGTTAAGGGTTACTTGTCTGCCTTGTCAGCCTTTCTTTGTCTTCCAGACCAGCCTTCTTTATTTAAATCACCAATAGTACTTAGATTCTTGAAGGGCCTTATGAATAAAATCCCTCCAACTCCTTTCGTTATGGCTCAATGGGATTTGACTGTGGTTCTAACTTTCCTTATGGGGGTCCCCTTTTGAGCCTATGCATTCTTGCCCCATAAGATTATTGGTTCTTAAAACAGTTTTCCTGGTTGCAATTACCTCTGCAAGGAGAGTGAGTGAGTTGCAGGCTCTATCGGTAAAACCCCCTTATACATCTTTTAATGGGGATAAGGTGGTGTTGAGGACAAAGGCTGCTTTCCTTCCGAAGGTTGTTTCACCCTTTCATTTGGCCCAGACAATTACTCTATCCACGTTTTATCCTCCGCCTCATCCGTCAAAGGAAGAAGAGAGACTACACCGCTTGGACCCAAAGAGGGCGCTAAGCTTTTATATAGACAGGACAAAGGATTTCAGGCTGGAGGATCAGCTTTTCATCTGATACGTGGGAAAGAGGAGAGGAAAGGCAGTCCACAAGAGAACACTCTCCAGGTGGGTTGCTCTTTGCATTAAAATGTGTTGCTCTTTAGCAAAGAAGGATCCTCCTGATGGTATAAGAGCTCATTCCACCAGAGCTAAGTCGGCCTCTTCGACCTTGGCTAGGGGTGTTCCTGTGGTCGACATCTGCAAGGCCGCAACTTGGTCATCCCTTCATACTTTTGCGAAGCATTACTGCTTGGACTCTGAGGTCAGAAGGGATGGCCATTTTGCACGGTCAGTGCTGCAGGATTTCTTGGTTTGACCATTCAGGCACCCACCACCGAGTGCGGTACTGCTTTGGGACTCTATTCATTAGTTGAGGAATCCACAGGTAGTTGTATCCATCAGAAGAATGAGTTACTTACCTTCGGTAGCGACTTTTCTGGTGGATAAATTAGCTACCTGTGGATTCCTCGCGGTCCCACCCGCCTCCCCGTTGCCTGTTTGGTCTAACCAAGTAATTCTTGAGTGTGCTCCTCTTGGTTTTGAGGATTTGTATATATTATGTATATATGTTTATATCTATATATATAGTTAATATATTTATTTACTTGTTTAAAAAAAAAAAAAATGGTAGGTTGAATTCTCAGAATGATGTGTTTGTTTGGAATATCATTAAATATTACTATTCTTTCATCTCAATGGCCTATTATTCTCAGGCACGTAAAAAATGTTGGTACTGACGTCGGCACGTCGGCGAGGACCTCTTATTGCCTGTATGACGTCAGACGGCATCGCGTGGGCAACTGCTCGTCGACGTGCAGAAGCTAGGAAGAAGATTTCCGTTGAATGCTGGCGCAATGGGAGTATTCATTAGGTGAGGAATCCACAGGAAGCTAATGTATCCACCAGAAAAGTCGCTACCGAAGGTAAGTAACTCGTTCTTTAATAGCATTATGTCCATGGCAGTGAAGGGGTTAAGGACATGAAGACACCACCCGCTTTAGCAAGAGGTTTCTGTTGACCCGGTGACAAAGTTGATGCAGGATACATTTGGGACTTTCCTATGGTAGTAGTATGACTATTTTGCCATTATCATGCTTTTGAATACTGTATTTGAGATTTAAGGTGACATTGCTATTTGCGTGCCCTCCACTTGAACATCATATTGGTTCTGCATGGAATAGTTACAAGGTGTATTTTCTCTTCTAGGGAATGACGGCTCCAAACGGGAATGAACAAGAAGGAACTGACCATTTTTATCTCACGAAGAAAGAGGGGACATAAACCTGGACTATGTTATGAATTTAGAGTTTGATAGGTTATGTGGAATACCCCTTCCCTGAGATTTCTGTGAAATAAAGGTTTTTTTTTCTAATTGTAAAGGCTGCTGATTAATAAAATGGACAAAGGAAATGCATAATCCATGGCTCCGGTCTTGAGATTGAATCATAGTTCATAATTTCAATAATTATCAAAAGTAAATGTGCTTTGCTAATGTGTCTCTCATTAGTGCTGACCTACCATTAGTATTTTTTAGTGAAAGCTAACTACCCAACTGCATCTCCAATAACTTTTTTTTAACCAGTTTTAAATAGCATTTTCAATATCACAATCTTGAATAAATTACATCTATGAAAGTTACATTATCATTAGTAAAATCCGCAATCCAGCTACATCGTCAATAATAAAATAGTTTCACATCAGTATCAGCAGGAGTCCTTGGTTCAGTCCTTAAACAGCAACATTGGAAAAAACAAGTCATGTGTTGATGTTAACTCACATTCTTCCATTACCATAAGTGCTATTCAATCTTCCTATCTCAAGCAGGTACTGCAAACATTGAAAATCAACAGTGACATCCATGAAGCTATAATGGCCACTAGGAAGCTATTCGGGGACATCAAAGGGTGTAACAGAAGGGTGTTGTCACTCACCCATGGACAGGCTGGAAGCGGTTATGATGGAGGTGTGGGAATGTGGATAAAAGGGGATGGGGGAGGAGGGGATTATGTCCACGCCAGGGTAGGTTTAAGTACGGGCCACCAACTCTTGAATGTGTGCAAGTCAAGTAATAGTGCTTCCCATTCCACATTTCTGGGGTATTTGCGTAGTCCTCATATTTCTTGCCTCCTGAGCTCCTCTCCCTGTCCCCACTTCAGTATTGCCGCACACCAGTGGGCTATATCTAACAATACCTGGGCTTTCCAGTGCATGGCAATTAGTCTGCATGCTATCAGCAATGCTTGGTTTATAAACCGGTTCGCAGCTTTATCTGTTTTTGAGCACCTGAACAATCCCAACAGTGCAACTTCCATTGTGAACACATCCAGTCACCTCTCAGCAAGTTGGACACTGACACCCATAAGGTTACAGACTGAGCAACTCCAGAATACGTGCATCGTGTCAGCACCTGCATGTTGGCATCTCGGGCAAACAGAGGAGGACCCAAACATTTAGGACAGAGTTGCAGGAGTGAGGTAAGCTATATGAAATATATTATGCAGGATCTACTGAACTTGGTATTCTGCATCATCCTGGGGTATGTAAGTACTGTTTCCAGTATTTCCTTGTCGACTCGCCACCTAAGCCCCACTTCCTAAGGACTACATTTAACAGGTTGTGTGCGGTGTATGCTAGTGCACAAACAAACCAGGTGACAAGTCTACAGCCTCAACCCATTATATACAGTGTGTGTATGAGGGGGTGTTTATGGGGTTGCCATGGAGCCAAAGATGGCAGCCGTGGAGTAACTTTGCTCCAGGACCTGAATGCCGCAATCAACATTAATCCTGTCATTACACACACACACACTGCTGCATCAGACTGTCGACTGGCCAGAACCAACCTTGCATACCATACCGGGCATGCCCGGAACAGGGGGAGGGGGAAGGTGTAGGGAGCTGGCTACTACAAAGACCACAGCTGACACTAGCAGACTTTTACCCCACGGAACATGATTTTAGTCATCCTGCATACAGTGATCCAGCAACGTATTGGCGCGGTAGACTGGGAACACACCATGGGTAAACCGAAATCACCAAAACCTCACCCCGTCCACCCTATCCCACACTCCATCATGGGGAGGAGCCTTGACACGGGCAAAGACCTCCAGCTCTCCACAGGACTTGGGTGAAAAACAGGCCACCATCCTACTTACCAATAAATCCTCTTGTTCATCAGTAGAAGCGCACATAAAGGAGATATGTGTGGAATTTGGTCTCCTTCAGAAGGACCTGCGAAAATATACTTCCCGGTTCACCAACACAGAACGTAATATCACAGAGATGGTACCACAGCTGAAGACCCAAAAACAGACCACCCAAGACCTTCTGGACAAAGTGCACTTGTTAGGTACATGCTGAGTCATGCCAGGCTAACGCCAAGTGAAGCATGCCAATGAAACTCATGACCAGGTTGTGACCCTGCCATTAGCAGACTACCTGTAAAAACCAAAGACCACGGGCCAGCCCATCCACTTCTTTCTTCAACACTGTAGGCGGCTTTTTAATCAGTCTGCTCCACACTATTAACGAGGGCTTCCTGAGGCACCGTACTGCAGTATCTCTCGGATTGCCAGCCTAACTCTAGCAAATACACAGCTCGAATCCACTCATAAGGGGACAAACCTTGATAACTGCTGGTGTGGTGGTCCCCTACAAGAACAGAAATGACCCTGCCTACAGGCTGGATATTACAATTGCAATCTGCCATTCTTCAGTATGTATCACTCTGACCTACACAGCTAACTGGCCACCCCTATAATATCCGTTGCCTATTCAGTGTAATAGACCAGGCATCCCCACTATATACTAGATCAGCCTAATAGTCTGTATTGATTGACTCTTATAGAGCACCTGTTTGCGACCCTATCATCCTTCGTTCTAGGTCCATGCCTCCTAGCTTACATCAAACTACTAAACATAAACCTCTCTTCAAGGGTCCAAGAGGGCTGCCTAATATTGCCCCCCTTTCCTGTTGGTCGTGGTTAAACAGGGTTGTCCCATCTCCCCAATCCTGTTCTCCATATCCATGTAGCCAATGGCGCACTGCCTCAGTTGGAAGAGCCCCGTTCTTGGGGGGAGGGGGGGAATACAGCTGCACGGAGGAACTTAGTGTTCCTTTACACAAATTATGTTCTACTTTACATCTGAGATATGAAAATCGACACCTCCTGTTCGACATCTGCCTTTCAGGACTTCGAAGCGGTGACTGGGCTCCAAGTTAACTAGGGAAAATTCTATACTTGTTCCGAGGTGAAACCCCACACCGCCAACATTGCCCCTACACTCCTAGCTTGGAAGTCCACAGCCTTCCGTTACCTGGGGTTCCACTTCACCACTTGCAGGAAGACAAATTTGAGGGCAACTCTGTCAGCAGCTCCCCAGAGCCCTCACCGGCAAGATTGCATTCTCAAAGATGATAATCCTTCCCCAATTGCAGTATTTTGTCAACGTACCAGCCTTTCCACCATACCACTTCTGTGATCTAGATCATTTGATGGGGGATACAATTTGGAATGATGGGTTGATAGTGGTTCAGGGAGGTTTGAGGGGACCCATGTTTCGAGTCTTACTACCTGGTGGCACAGCTTGATTGGGTGGCTCGATGGCTGGTGGGCAAAAACACATTCAAGATCACCACTGATGATGCCATGCTCCTTTCCTGGATGGTTGTCGTGGAAATGTCTAACCAGAAACTTTCGCCTAACAAACAAACCAGATTGTTCCATATGCCCCTAACATTGCAATACAGGGCCTCACCAGCGTGTAGGGCTCATTGACAAGAGAGCAGCTACCAGACTGGCAGGCACACTCATTTGACACAGTGGAAGACCTCTTCCGGGACGGCCAGCTTTTGACCAGGACTATGCCATCTCCCAGGACAATTCATCACATACTGATGCCTGCTACCTCAATGGACTCCCTATGGTAAATCCTTACAGAAAAAACTAGACACAAAGTTGTTTGTATAATATATCAAATGGTACACGGGTGACATCTTATCATTTGGCTTTGTAAAGCCATTGGAACACTTCGACATACCCCTGATGCAACTTAGGCAGTTCTGTACGGAGAACCACAGGAGGCATTTTCATGATCATCAATATGCCAGGGCCCTGGAATCACATAAGATGGTAAGACATAAAGCATGCTACAAGAATAACCAATAAGTGCTTCTACATAAGGGCTACCTCAAAACCCTGCCCCCCCCCCCCCTTAACAGAATATTCCTAGTGGCACACCTCACCTGCCTGAGATGCTCTTTCCCAGTGGTGCACCTTCAACACATGCTCTAGTCCTGCTCCACATTGGCACACTTTTGGGACAAGCTGCATAGCACTTTGGCCACAGTCCCATAACTTAATGCCACCGCACTAGGATTATTCCCATTGATGGAACCAACACAAAGTACAAGCCAAATTTGCTAAGCTGGCCCTCTTATTGGCCAAATGCCTCCTCTCTTTGTATTGAAAGGCCCCGCAACTGCGTTGCAGGCCCATGGCAATTGGCAGTGTCCTGCTAGGATGAGGCAGATAGGCTTGCACTACACTGGTTGTAGGCCGGCTGTATCAGACAGTGCCCCATCGCAGCAGCATGGGATGTGATGTTGCTACAATATAAGGCCCTTACAGCAGGTGCTTCCCCTTGAAAAACCCATAACTCACTAAACCACAGCCTTACCCAATGACAAAGTGGAACCTTACCCATGCCAACGGGAGGCCCCATATTGATGAAGGCATCACGATTTCATCAGTTTACCCACACAACACCTCTCAATTCCCCAGTCAGATGAGAACTTCTCTTGCAATGCCCCTATGCAGGTGTACACATCACAAAGGAGAACCGCCACCTTTCTCCTCAATCCACCCATCCCCTCCTGTTAAAGCAACCTCTCATGTAACTACCCTTTATGTGCTGACTGTCACCAGGAACTTCATACAATTAAGAGGCCTGAAGGACAACCGACACATGGCCAAAGTTTGCCTTTCTGCTCCCAATTAGAGAGTTCAGCTCTTTTCAAAATAATTATTTATTTCCCAACACAGCACTTATTACATACAGCGTAACTCTGAGTGCTCCTGAATTCCTTGACCAGCAGCCTTCCACCATAGTTAGCCGCCCTCAAATTGCAAATAGTACCAGGCAATTTCCACTGCCCCAACCAGACAGCCCTCACAATGCAGTGCACATGATACCCCAAGCTGGAGTACGGCCACCCTCGAGTGACGTTCCCATGCACACGAGATTGCAAGGTACCTACATAGCTGATAGCTATGTATTGCATGATGTAATTCACTGCCAAATTTCCTTTTCCACTGTATAAACTATGTGTAATGTGTTGTTTGTCGCTGTACTGGCATATTGTCTGTGATGGCCCAGAGTATTTCTACGGTGGCCCAGCAAGCGCCCGTATGCCAAGAAATGACCTGCTGGAAGGGCATGTTCCTCCTGTAAGCATTTATAAGAAAATAATGTACCCCCCTGATACAAAGCAACTAGTGTACTTATGCCTGCCTCTACCCAGGCCCTCGTGCCCACGCTTCCAAACATTTTGCTGAATGAGGTTATGTAGCTCAGTGGTATCTCAAGCAAAGAATCTGTGTGATGTATCGCAAGCTCTGATTAAAACTCTCATGTGATCAGCAATAATCCATTAGCATCCTGTGAAACCTTGTCCTGGGGGAGGAAGATCCGCTAGACCACAAAGTGTGCTCGGGCTGCTGTGGGAGATTCAAGTTCTTCTGTGTGATGACCTGACAAACAACTTGCCGACCAATGCACCTGGGCCGCCAACTAGTAATGTTCAAAATCTGGAGCCCCAAATACCCCTTAGTCTAGGGACAACTGTAGTTTACGGAGTGCAATGTGGCAACTCCCCTTGTTTTGAATGAAACTCCTTATGGCCAAGTGTAACGGATGGGATGTGCCTCTGGGTGACAGACCAGGAGGTTATAGGAAAAGTAAAGTAGCAGAGGGAGCATTACCATCTTAGATAGGGACACTCTACCTTGCAAAGTGCTCCAAAAAGCCATGTGGGGATGTGGGTTGCTATGCTTCTTATAAGGTTGTCATCTATTAGATACTTTGTCTCGTGATAGATGTTTATGCCAAGGTATCAAAACGTGCGGGGCTCCTAACACAAAGGATTGGAATCCACAATGAAATGCTGCTGGGGACAGTTCAGGTGCAGCATAAACAGGCATGATTTGGCACAGGTCACCCCCAGGCCAGAAGCAACATGAAACTCCAGGGGTATGTCTTGGATATCAGCTATGCCCTACTGTATGTTTCGGATGTAGAATAATGCATCATCTGCATATAACAAGACTACATGGATCTCCCCAGACAATGGGATACTCCAGGAACGCCCCTGCTGTTGGAGCCTCGGGGATAAGGGCTCCATTGCGAGGCCAAAGAGCAAAGGGGACAGCAGACAGACTTGCCACATTCCTCTGCTCACTCAGAAACAGGGGAAGATACACTGGTGAATATTCACCCGCACTGTGCGTTCAATGTATATGAGTAAAATTAACGCATCTAGTCATCCCTTGATGCCAAAAGTAGTCATGGTCAAAAACGGGCAATTTCAATCCACTATATCAAATGCTTCATGCAAGTCCAGCACCAAGCATGCAGCAAATGGCAACTGGACCAGAGGAAGCTTCATTACCCTGTGCAGAAGGTGAATATTTAAAGTGGTGGTGGACCTACCTGTGTGCACCAGACGTGGCATGTGTTCACACAGCCTGCCCGCTATAACCTTGTTCAGGATTTTATAATGCGGGTATTAAGAGGCAAGCTCCATGGGGTCTTTCACAGGCTTGGAAAAGGATACTAAGATTTGCGGAGGGTGGGCAGAAGTCAACCGTCCGTTTGGAACTCTTGTTAAGGTTTGAGGAGTTTCAGGGCTAAAAGGTGCTTGTAGGCTTTGTAGAATTAGATTTGGAATTCATACCCAGTGTTTTATGAGTTGCTGTGCCCCGCCTGACACCGTCTCTTTCTCTCATGAAAGGGGTGCGTTAAGATCTTCCCTATCTAGTGGACGACGGACTACTAAGTTGACAGACGCAAGAAAGTGACATATTGCAACCTGACTGTCCATAATAGAGGGTCATATGCGGTCTGATAATGCATAGTAAATGCCTTGTGAATCTGACTGATTTGTGACAATTGCTGGTGAATCCCTGATTATCGTGATCTGTGTGGGCAGGTTCATGCTGCGCAGGAGCCAGGACAATAAACATCTGCATACTGCTTCGCATGGTACGCACGGATGTGGAGGTGTTGTAGTTGCTCACTCATTTGAGCATGTCTATGCAGTGCCTTAATCATTGCACCCAGCATTGTACAGTCAGCTTGGGCCGTAGTTTGCAGTGCACCCAGGGATGTCTAAATACAGGACATGTCACTGTGTGGGCCTGCCTTCACCCCTACAACCGCATGGATGCAGTGACCTCTGTGGATAACTTTCATCGCTTCCCAGTCAATTACCTTGGACACAGATGTTCCCCAGTTGTCGAGTAGGCTATGGGAGAGTGTCTCTGCTGTTGTGTCACAGAATACCTTATCTCCAAGCATGGTGGGCTGTAAATGCCTAGTGGGAACCTGTGACTATGACACACCCCACTAAAACTGTACCTGGAGGGGATTAAGGTTGGAATAGGTCTTCCCCCAGATATTCTGCCCTTGATGCCAATAGCCTAGTAGCTGTGACACAGAGTATCCAATCGAATCAGATACGCAAAGCATGTGGTGGGCGGGAGAATTAAAGGAACATTCCCTACAGTCTGAGTTCAGCAATCTCCTTCAGTCCAAAAAAGTCCAGTGTTGAAGCCTACACCGGGGAGTATGGGAGTTGTAGGTGGGATCAATCACGCTGTGGGTCAACTAAACACCTAGAGTCAATGATACAGGGGATGTGGGCCCATTTAGTGAATATGGAGAACAAACGTGAGAAGTAGGCCTGCTATGTTGAATGGAGGGCCCTAAAAACAAGACCGTCCTCCCATCTAGTTGCCCCTCGACCAGCATGGTTCCGCCCTTCAGGTCAATTTTGATTACTGTGAGCCTGAAGAGAACACCTGGTCTAAGCAAGATTATGGCTCTGCAAGCAAAGCCAGACTATGTGGTACAAAACATTTCCTTAAAGCATTTTTTAAAACGGGAACCCTCCCCTCCCATGATATGAGTCTCTTATAGCAGTGCAATTTGAACACCCCATCACCTAAGATACTGCTGAACCGCATGTCTGTTACGTGTGGAGCCCATACCATGGACATTCTACCAGATTATGCTAAATTTAGACATGTCAGTATCCTAAGTGGGGAGAGTGTGGGCTCTGTAGCGGATCATAAGCCACATCATCACAGTTATACAAAACTGTAAAAAAAAAAATCCTACCGTGGACAGCCCTCAAACATTATGATCACCTAAACAGTAAAACAAAAAAAAAAAAAAAGGCCCATGGCTGAAAAGGTCCTGCATGTTACCAGCATGCATCATGTTTGCTAGGCAAGGGGGGTAGCCAGGCTGTCAGTTTCCACATTGTGTAAGCAGTCTGCAGTTCTACTCTCTCTGGGTCAGTTGGGACGACCTGTTACTACAATCTGATGAATACAGATTACTTCACCTGAGGTTCTTGTTGTGATATAAGCTCCTCTGCTGTTTCCCTTGTCAGCTCCTGCAGGGTTGCTGAGACCATGCTTTGACATCGGCTATGCCATCGTCTGAACAGTAAACAAGGGGTGAATGCAGTCTGCCCACAATGTAACCTCCAACCTCAAGTCTGGGTTTGTCCCTCCTTTGCCTGTTCTGGGGTAGATGCTCCTTTGAATCCAGCACCACCATGTTTGCGTGCCCAGTGCTTCTGGCGATGCGATGTTTGTGCCTCATGTTGTCAGTGAAGGTAAAGCGGATGTCTCAACCCAGTCCCAGGCATCCATGGGCTTGGTAAAGCAGTAACTTTTAATTCAAACCATGGCCTTCAGTTTAACTTGAAAAAGGAGGGAATAGTGGAGGTCAGCCTGCCTCAATCTGCACGTCACCCCCAAAAAGGGAGCCCTGCGGCACTGCACTGATATAATACGGGAAGAGGAATACTGGCATTTTTGTAACGGAATGGCTTTGCTGTTCTAGCTGAGAGCCTGTGCACACCACTTGACCAGCAGCAATGTCAGCCCCTGCTGCTCTCTACACCCAGTAATATATGTTGTAAGACCCGAATTACCCCACGTAGCAGAGGGGGACAGGCAGTCCCAGTGCTGCACTGGCAAATACTCAAGTGTGGTCACTATAGGCCCTGGGGAAAAAATGGGTGGTAGCCCACACCCACTTTCAGTCTGCACTCCTTCGTGAAGCCCGCAGTGGGGTTGTTGGTCGAAGTTCAGGCCCACTGGGTCGCCGGGATTCTCAGTAACTGGTATCAACCAAAGTCTGTTCACTGATGTGTGGTGCAAGCTCCTATGCTACGGCAGTTCAATGTAAGATGCTATCTAAGGTCGCCTATGCCCTGAACTCCCCCGGTATCAGGCCTTTCTGTAGCCAAGAGTTTTTTGGGGGGGGTGGGTCGCAAAAGGGAAGGGGCCTGCTTGGTCAGTTAGCATGACACCAGCACACTCTGATCCCCAAACATTCCAATTCCTGCTTGGGGGTCAACAGCGGATTTGTCAATAATCTCCCACAACTAGTCTGCTTTACCAGCAGAAAAAAGATGTGGAGGGGTATATGGTGGAGAGGTAAGCCAGTGTATAATACCATTGAAAAATGATCATATAAGCTATTTTACAGTGGGATAAGCTTTCTTAAGTTTTAGGTATGTCTCGCCAAAGGGGTTCCAATTGCTTAGACAAAATGCCATCTGCAGTGGTAGTCTGCCTGAAAGTTTAAAATGTGTGGGTTTGAAGAGGTGTAGAGTGTTGAATGGTCCTGTATGTATTGGAGATTAGTCCTTTAGACCCGTCATATGCGCTCACTAATTTTTCAAGTCAGTATAGGATATGGTAGCCCCAGAATAATTGGAGGGGTGCAATGCCCAATGATGCAGCTGGCAGTACTGTAGCCTTGTTGTTTCAGAGAGAGAGTAATAAGCCTTACACTGTTCAAATGACTTAATGGAGGCTCCCGCAAAGAGGTCTGTTAATTTCCTAAACTCCTCTGCCTCCAAGCTAGTAAATAATGGAGGCAGTAGCACAAGAGTGAAATCCGGGTTGCGTGCAATTGGAGTGTTGGAGGAGGGGAAGGTAGTAAGCCCTCACCTGATTCCCAATCTGTCTCATATGTCAACTGCCGTCCTAATGGGGGGTAGCTATGTAGGTGCTGAACAATGAAACGTGCTTGGGTAGCCAGCCTAGAACCAAGAGGGGCTAGCAGTCCACTGACAGATCCATGTGGAACCAGTGTTGCGGCCAACTGGCCTGCGTCCAAGGTGGCAGTTTGGGAGTTAGGTTAATACCCCAATATTTTATTGTGTTAAGAGCCCATTGGATCTACTAGGGCTTGCATATCAGGGAGGTCCTTGGGTATAGTTAAATTGAGCAGTATTCCATGTAGGGGCGTGTGCATGGATCCAGCCCCCCTCCATATACGCAAGACTCCATGTTCTCATAATTTACTCAATGATGGGTTGGCCACTAATTAAACCGGGCCCTTAGTTGAGAGAAACAAGTCCAGTGCAGAGTTTCTTAGCAACATAAAAAACTCCAGTTGTCTGCACATAGGATTCATTCTGCAATCTCATTTTGCACTTATCAGATACAATCTGTGACAGATGACTAGCCCTATAATAAAAACACATTTTAGGAGACGCAGGCCTTCAGCCTCTGTGTGAGCCTACAGTTTAGTCCTCCGGGTCCTAGGTTTAGTTGACCCCCAATACGAATTGTTTTATCATTCTTTCAACACTCGTCAATAAAGATTTAGCAATTGTAAGCCACAGCATACCATGGACATAACTGAACCTTGATGAAAAGGTAATTTTTATAATCCTTCCATGAGTTATTCTTTCCGGGGGGAGGGGGGCGGTCTTGATTTCTCTTTGCCATGTTCTAGCAACAGGGCATCAAAAACTCAACCTAGACCTTTTCTGCCAGAGCGTCCATGTAATGTTAGGTAATAGGACGTTTGAGTATTGCAGATTTAGAATTTCAGAGGGCTCACACAATAAGGCTCTGTAATGTACCCTGGCAGTCAGACTCACCAAAGAACAAAATAGCCATCTGACATGACATCATCGGAAATATTTTACAGATTGCCCGAAAAAGTGAGGCCTATTAATATAGGATGGACATAATATGTATATCTCCACGGACTTTCAAATTGGACTTTCAAATTGGTTAACTTCTACTGTAACCTGGCAATATCTGTACCCCAATCAGGCGGTTGACCATAGACATGATATATTTCATCTATACTTTTATTAGTGTTATCTACATGTTGATGAATAAAAATCAGTTCTAATATGAAATATTTTACATTGGGTGCCATGTCTAGTAGAGTAGTGTTAAAGGTTGAGATCTTCATATATAATTAACTTCCTTAAGAATCGTGGCAAGTGTGTCTGTTTCTGCCCTTGAAAACACTAGACCACCTTCAGCCATATTTCCAACACCTGTATTGACGTATGAAAGTTTACGGTTAGCCTCTAATCTGACATGTATATTTTGCTCCACAACAAGTTAAACTCTGATTTAACTTAAAAAGAGAACAAATAAAAACATTTAAAATGATATGACGCAAACACATGTTCACCAATAAATGAAAATTAACACACAGTCTCAGCATCAGTTGCTGCGAATACAGTTATCAATGATATTGGAGGATTACCCACAGTCCAACCGTTATGATCTCTGGAGGTGGGGGCATGAGGGGTGGTTAAAAACCCATTGCACTCAAAGATGTATCTAAAAATATGAAAGTAAAATATGTTTGGAGACCGCCCGCCTCAGACCAGAATTCCAGCCCCTTGGACTCTAATGGTCCTTCTCACTCACCCGTGGGAAAGACTGGAAGATCTGCCCTCATTATACCTCCAGGGAACACAAAGATTACGGAACGCCAAAGGTGTTGCAAAACAAGCATTTGCAAAATCAATAGATCTCACATATGCAGGGGTGGAACCTCCGTTAGGTCGGAGGAGCATCGCCCCCGCCAGCAGCGGCAGCTGCCAAACCTCTACAATACAGCAATAATGAACTATGTTTATTATTGCTATATTGTAGAAGGGGTGGGGCCACGGGCCCTGACGAGCACAGAGGGGGAATACTCAGTACTCTCCCTCAGTACGCATGTATGTTAGCCGGCCGTCTCAGGCTTGGCAAACATACATGCGCACTAAGCTCTGTCCAATCCAGCAATGCAGTGCTGGGTTGGAGAGAACAGGCAGACTCTCACAGTCTGCCTAGGAGCACCCTGGCTTGGCACTCCCCCAAATCTGAACACTTGTGTCATGATGGTAACATTTAGATTGGCCGCAGGGCAGGCTGGGAGCCTGTGCCTGTTGCCAAGGAAAGAGGTGATGCTTGGTGGTGGTGATGGCGACAGCGCATTCAGGTACGTTTTTTTTCTTCAATTATTAATTTTTCTTCACCCCCGCACCAGCCGCCCCCACCACGCACTGCTCCTGCACATATGTAAACTATATTGATTTAGAAGGAGTGGAGTGGCATTGTGTTGCATGGCACTGTATGGAGTGGAGTGTAGAGGAGTGAAATTTTATTAAGTGGACTTATGTTATGTTGCAATAAGTATAGTGCACTGACTGAAGTGGAGTGCCTTGGCTTGGGGGAAGTGTCATTTTGTGGCCTGGAGTGTAGTGTATTGTCATTTAGTGGACTGGCATGGTTTGAAGTAGCATTGTGCAACATGTAAAAGAGTAGCATTGTGTGGATTAGAGTAGTGTGGTACATTGTGGGATGGAGTGGCACTGTGTGGCTTGGAGTGTACTGGAGTGGCATTAAGTAGTGTGGAGTTGCACTTAGAGGAGTGAAGTACGGTGCCATTGTGTAGAACAGGGGGCCTTTAAACCGGGAGGTGGGTTCCCCTGAGGGGGCCTCAAATGATCCCAGGGAGGTGAGGCACCAGGCTATGGCCAAGAGAAGCATTATGGTGAGAACCGTGCTGTGTCTTAAGCTGAAGAAAATGAGCAGTACATGCCTGACCAGAATAGTATGGTTGGCATCATGTATTTGATTGCATTTTTTATAACAGTAACACAAGTTATCTGCAATATTTAAAAAAGTTTAAACATTGCACATTTAATAGAATAATTGTGAAAAAGTTGGTGTGGGTGTGTGTGTCTGTGTGGGTGTATGTGTCTGTGTGGGCCTGGGGTTAAAAAGTTTGAAGATCAGTGGTGTAGGGTGGAGTGGCTTAGTGCTGGTGGAGTGGAGTTGGTATTGTGTGGTGTGGTATTAAGAGCGGTGTAATTGTGTGGTGTAGGGTGGCATTGTGTGGCTTGGAGTATAGTGGCATGGAGTGTAGTCATTATGTGGTGTGAGGTGTGAAGTGGTGAGGCACTGAGTATAGTGAAGTGGCACTGTGTGGCTTGCAGTTGCATTGAGTGGAGTGGAGCCATACTGGAACCCACAGATATACATGGACTTATGAGAAAAAGAGGAATAGCAATATTCCGGCCATAGACACAGAGGAGTACACCAAGTACAAAAGAGGACTACATGTTGGAATTTGAATAAGACACTATTAAGTCAAAGCAGTAGCAGTAGGACAACAATAAAAGGGCAAAATAAAATGCAAAGAGTACAAAAGAAACACACAGACCCACCAGCCAAGACATAACCGACAACAAGCATCGAGTAACAGTGCCTAGGGGCCGAGCTGAGCAATGAAAAGAGCAACTGCAGACCAAAAACGGTGCTAGGAGATGGTGGGGCAGAGAAGGAGCCCTGCTAAACAACAAATAACAAGGCATCAACTGGACTAGCAAGAACAGCTAAGGTCACACAACCAAGGGCAAAAAGAGGCCTACCTCTCTATGTCAAGAAAGTTACATAAACACAAACCAGGCTTGGCTACTATTGAGTCTCCAACAAGGTAAGTGCAAGAAATGCATCCCTGCAAGAGTGAGCTACACACTAATGAAATATACTATCATGAGGTGTGAATAAACTGTCATACAGCATGAGCATTGATACATTAAAACAACAGCTCAGCTATATAAGTAAAGATAGATGCAAATGAAGCACCTTGCAGCTGATGCACGTCTCAAAGGAATAAGTCTGTGTTGATTGCGGTAGATAGGATTGAGGTATATCCGGGTAGGCTGCAGTAGAGTGGACTGAGATACACTGGAATGGGGTAAATTGGGGAATAGTGGATTGGGGTATACTGGAGTAGATTGGAGTGGAGTAGTTTGAAGTGGGTTAGATTATAGTGGAATAGTGTAGGTTGGAGTGGAGAAGAATAGGGTATAGTGGAGTAGATTGAGGTGAAGTAGATTGTAGTGGAGTATACTGCACTAGACTGTAATGCCGTAGATTGGGGTGGAGTGGGTTAGATTGCAGTTGTGTGTGGTACATTTTTAGTGGGATTGATTGGAGTGAAGTGGGGTAGATTGGGGTTAAATACAGAGTGGTAAAGGGGATTAGAGTGGAGTGGGCTAAACTGTAGTGGAGTACAGTGGGGTGGATTGGACTGAAGTAGAGTGGGGGTAGGTTAACATGGAGTGTGATACACTGGAGCAGAGTAGATTGGGTAATTTAGAGTATGGTAGATTGAAATGGAAGGTTTGAGTGGAGTGGCATAGATTGTACTGCAGTGGAGTGGGGTAGATTGGGTTGTATTGAATTGGAGTGGAGTGGGGTAGAATGGAGTATAGCGGTGTGGAGTGGAGTGGCGAGCCGTGTCATAGAAAGTCTTACAGTGGAGTGTCTTGGAGTGGAGTAGCACGGTATGAAGTGAGGCTTGCATGGAGTAGAAGGGCATAGAGTGGAGCAGAGTGTTGCAGAGTGAAGTGATGTAGAGTGTTGTAGGGAGGAGTAGTGTAAAGTGGAGTGGAGTGGTGTGGTGTTGCCCTACGTAGGAAGCTTATGCCCAGATGTTTATCCTGTGGTCACTGTGCCACTGAATTCAAGCTAGCCTGGCCCATAGGTGGTGATACCCTAAAAACGGTCCCAGAATGCTTGTTTATGGTCCAGGGAGGATCTGGCCTGGCATTTCAAGCTGGACTGTTCCTTGAGCAGTAGGGTAAAAACTGCTTTGCATATGGCAGGTTCCAAACTGTGGTGATATGGTGGCATGGTGGGCAAAATAAATGTTGTAATGGGATGCTGCCCGAGCAATTTTGCTGTCGGACAGGACACGGCAGCGTTAACACGCGCTGCCTGCTACGCGCACACGTACCGGTTGTGCTGTTTTCCCGGATCTGGGGAAACACTGACTGCTCTCACCAAAACCATAATCAGAGTGTTCCTCTTACCACAGACACACTCTATCTGCATACGCACTATTCGCGTATTACTAATATCCGTCTCGGGATTATAAATGGACTTTGTTACTGAGATGGAGAACCCTTCGGTCTCCCTGAATTTCCACTTGGAACTCCAACATTAAATATCGTGATTCCCATTTACATTTTAGTTCATGAGCCTTGAAGAAGTCCATTGAGGACGAAACACGTGTTGGCTGTTACCGAATATACATGTATTGGTCACTTTATATGGACATTAATTGTACTATATGAACAGGCTGTTACCGAATTTTCATGTATTGACCTTAAGTACATGGAAGGTTTTATCATGAAGGTTTACCAATAAATCTTTTTGTTATTCTACGTATCTCGGTTCTATGAAGTTTGGAGTGCCCTGGTCGCTTTCTACCTTTTCACTTTGTCTAGTACAGCGCAGGACATAGGTGGCCCTTGTAGGACCACTTGTGTTTTTGTGCACTCTGAAACCCGTGGTGGTTGGGTTCACGTACCAGGCCGGCACCCTCCACATGACTATTTTTCTTTGTATTTGATACTCAGTCTTACCTATATCGGATGTGCGACGCCTTAACATCAACCACCGGATGGAATAGTTTGTTTGTTTACATATTGCAGAGGCAGTAAATGCACTGTGGGTAGTGCAGACCTAAGAATGGAGAGGAGGTGACCCCTAAGACATCAGACGTACGTACACTCCTAAATCCCATACATTCTTCCAGGCACCTGTGGAATTCAGCTTCCCAGAGTCCCAATAAAAACATAAAAAGAAAATGTAACGGGATATGTATAGTCTAACACACTAGCTTTGGTCCAGGGGTCCCCCTGGGACCCCACCAGGGCTTAAAGGTATTTTGTTTTTAAATATCTGCAAATTCTGCGGCTGGATCTGTAGGTTTTGCAGAGGTTTAAAAAAATGGTCTCCCAAGTTTCACAGTTATTTTGCCCCAAGGTTGGCCAGGTCCTCAGGGCATTATGGCTTAAAAATAGGATGGGGGCACACAGGATCCCCCCTACTAGTGCTTTTAGAAGCCCCAGAGACCACCACCTCCCCAGGGCTAAGCTTAGTAACTATGCAAGGGCTGCGCCTAGCCCCCACACCCTGGAGACCACCACTTCCGCAGGGCTAAAAGTAAAATAATATGATAGAGGTTAAATATAACTTGTGCACTCGCCGTGCGCTGATAATTAACCCATATATTACAGCACTCATTACATCTGTTATAACAAAATTGATGTGTGGCCATAACATTTGTAGGAAAATGTTCGATGACATAACTGCATGGCGGGGCGGACGTTCTAGTTACTGTAGCACGGCTGGGTGTGTCGCGCTGACTGTGGACTGTACGGCCTAATGGGGGAACAAAACCTCGTTGCAGCAAGCTGTACAGTTAACTAGTGCGCCAATACCGCGCAGGCCGGGCACCTCTTTATTTTATAACCTCCGCCCCGGACAACGTATGGTGTCACAGAGCAGGCAACAATGTAGGGGAGAGCCCGGGTGATTGTCTACTTCCCCCACATGTTTTAGTGAACTACTACAAAAACATTCACCCTCGAACAAGGCATTTGAATAACAATAACAACCAGAGATACAAAAGAAAAGAGAGAGAAAGGAAAAGAAGATAACAGCAGGAGTTATTGGCTGTACATGCACACCAGTCACTTTTCTTTTAAACACATGAAGTCTCTTAAGACTTTGGCCGCGTTCAGGGTTGGGCAGCAGGTCATACCTTTCACTTCTCCCGCTCTGCTTCAGCCCTCGTGCGGGTCCCCGATATGGGGAACAGGACCCTTTGAGATCTCTGCTGGGACCTCCGTCACTTCCTGGTCAGCATTCATCTGGAGAACTTGGCTGTGAAACGTAGCCTCCTTCAAGCTCTTCGCCACTCTCCTCCAGTGGGTCAGCTCCTGAATCGCCATCCCGAGGCTCCACCCTCAAGAACCAAGACACATTCCGGGTCACCTGACGCCCCACTTTTGTGGCAGCAGCGATGGTCCCAGCGTTCTTCTCGACTATCTAGATTTCAGGTTCAAAAGGGGTACGGAACTTCCAACCTGGGTGGCGATCCTTCAGAATGACGGATTCCCCCACTTTTAGGTCAGAATGTTTCGCCCTTCTCCTCTTGCTGGCCTAGACATTGGTCTGTTTTTGCTTCTCCTGCGTCTTGAGTATATCCAATTCAGTAGGTTTCCACTGCTCATCAGCGTATCTGCAGTCCTGTGGTGGCGAAAGAAACATCAATGCTGCCGGGGCACACACCGTCGTGCTATGGGGTGTCTGCCGGTATGCCCTCAGGAACGCATGCAGGCATATCTTGGCGTTCTCTTGTTGACTTACTCCAGTTCGTAAAGCAGGGTTCAAGGTCCACATGAAGTGCTCAACATCCCCGTTTGCCTGGGGATATTGAGGGGTAATTCACCAGTGTGATATGGCGAATAAAACCTGAAACTCCTGGCCGTGAAATGGAGGACCATTGTCCATTGTTATGTCCTCCAGCAGACCCAGGAGAGCGAAAACCTTCTCCAAGACAGGATGGACATGCTCAAATGCCATGGACGTCACCAGTTCCACCATCGGGAACCGGGCGCACAAGTCAGTCATGACAGCCGTCAGCCATCCATCAGGAAAACTACCAAAATCCAGGTTTGCCCGGGGCCATGGTCGAGTGCTGGGAGGTTTGGTCATCACTGGAGCAAGGACGGGATCTCGAGCGGTGATCGCACAGGGATCACCTGTTGGTATCAGGTCATCTACCATGGCGTTCATCCTGGGGAACCACACCTTCTCACGCAAACAGTCTTCGCTGTCCCCTGATGACCCTGGTAAGCTAATTCTACAACTCTAAGGTGTAGACTGCGGGGTATTGCTAAGCGCTGGCCCTGGAGAGGAAGACCTTCTGGACTCACAGAGAGCTCCAGCCCTCACATTCCAAATCCACTGCATCGTCTTGCGCTCCTCAGAGTCAAAATCGTACTTCTTGTCAAGGAAACATTTCCATGACCGATTGGCTCAGCCGATGACTGCACCTCAGATTGAGGCATCAATGATCTCCGTCACCATCAGCGCTGTGGGACATGCTAGGTTCACAATCATGTTTACGAAACTCTCTGTCTGTCCATCCTCCTCCTCTTCTTCTACCTGCGAGCGTGGCCCAACGGATGGCGTGATAAGTTATCTGCAGGATTGTTGACTACAGGCCAGTAGACAATGTAAAACCGGTAGGGCTGGAGGAGCACCGCCCACCTTTCAATTCTTGGCGGGGCAATTCGGGCCGTGCCCGCAAAGAGGGATACCAGTGGTTTGTGGTTGGTAACCATCATAAATTTGTGCCCTCAAAAATACAAGTTGAAATGCTGACAGGCCCGTCGTATGGCCAGCGCTTCCAGCTCAATTTGCGCATACCGGGCATCCGTTGCCGAGAGGGCCATGTTGGCATAGGCCACTGGCGTCCACTGCTGTTGGCTCTGTCCTGCAGCAATACGGCTCCGAGCCCAATGGGGCTGTAGTCCACCATGACTTCCATTTTCTTGTGCGGGTGGAAGTATGCCATGACCACAGAGTCCAACAGTGAACTTTTGACTGCTTGGAACGCCTTGTCCACTTCTATGCCACACTCCCACGGGGTGTTGGCCTTCGTGAGCTGTCGAAGAGGTTCGGAAAGTGTGGCCAGATTGGGGATGAACCTCCCATAGTACGTTGCCATACCGAGGAAGCTCCTGACTTCAGTGGCGTTGCGAGGTAAGGCTGCTCCTTGGATGGCCTCTACTTTCTTGGGGTCAACCTTCCGAAGTTCCCTTGAAAAGATGTAACCAAAAAAATTCAATGGAGTTGTGGTACAAGGCGCATTTCTTCCGGTGCAACGTTAGTCCTGCTTCTGCTAACCTCTGGAGAGTGGCTCTCAGCTGTTTTTGATGTTCCTCTAACGTGTTGGAGAAAATTAAGATGTCGATTAATGACGCCGGTCAAACCGGACAGTGTCTCCCGTATGGCATTGTGGAAGATATGCACGGCCGAAGAGCCCCAAAGCTAAGGCACTTGTAACGTCGCAGCACCACCTGGTTTGAGAATGTGGTGACGTTACGGCTTTCTGGGGTTAGCTCCCGCTGATGGTATCCCGAGTATACGTCCAACTTAGAGAACCACTGGGCCCTGTTAAGATCCACAACAATATCATCCATGGTGGGTGTGATGTGGCGTTCTCAATTTATGGCAATGTTGGGAAGGCGCATGTCCACACACAGGCGAATGGTGTCAGGCTGCTTAGGCTTTGGGGCGATGACGAGTGGCGACACCCAGGGCGTCGGGCCGGTCACCTTCTCTATGACCCCCACTCCTCAATTGTCTGTAGTTCACTCTCCACCTGGGGTCGTAAGTGGAAAGTCACCCGCCGGTGCTTTAGGGCAATGGGTCGTACTGCAGGATCAACATGTAACTGGAACTACTTTCCTTTCAGTTTTCCTAGCCCCTGAAACAACTCCGGTAAATGGGCCAGCACCGCCTCAGCCAGGGAGTCGTGGACTTGCCAGGCGAAAAACACTAGCTCCAGGTCTTCCACCGTGTGGCATCGGAGAAGGGTTACTTTCTTGCCTTCCAACACATGGCATTCGGCATGTGTCGAACGGCGCTCACTACCAACAGTAACCTCTATCGCCCCTCGCCGGGGTAAAGGGTCCACGCCCCTATGGGCATATATCTTAGTCCAGCATGGTGTGAGCTCTGGTGGGGGAGATATCTTGCTGTATTGTTCCACATCCATAACGTTTACTGACGCCCCTGTGTCTATGAGCACTGTTGTGCCATTTACCGTTATGGTACACATGGGTGGTGGTCTCCACCTCTGGTCCAACCTGTCAGCAAACGAAACAACAAATATCTCCTTATCTTCATCATCCTCGTAGGGTTTGTTGCCTGGGTATGCGTCAACCGCCACCATCCCAGTGCCATCGTCTGCCGTAACTTGCTTTATTGCCGCCTTCCGGGCCAACATGGTCACGGATCTGGGCCACCTCCCTCGGAAAACTTTGGCAAAATCGTTGGGCTTATCACATTTGGAGAAGTTCATTCCCTCGGCAGGGCATATTCCTGGTATCCTGTGCTCTAGACCACAGCTACCGTACCACTTTTCCTCCAGTCTCGGTGGTCAAGCCACATGCGGCTGATTGTAGCATCCTTGGACGGAGTCAACCCGTTCTTCCTTTACTGGGCCCAATTTGGCCTGGCCTGGTGCCGGAGCAGATCGCGCTAGGGCACCATGCATGTCCTCTGCGACTATTGGACAGATTGTGTGACCTTGCAAGGATAAGTATTTCATCCAGCGATATGCCTGTATAACATCACGTTTGGGGAGGCACCGACAGACGTACAAGCTCAAACATACAGGCAGCAGCGGTATTCCTGAGCACCCTCTGACATCAGGGGGAGCGAAGACAGACGGGGATGCGCAGACAGACGGGGATGCGCAGATAGCTAGAACACCGGAAGAGAAATGCTTTTGCATTTCTCTTCCGACCGGGAGGTGGGGCGGGAGGGACAAGAAAGGAAAGGAAAGACCTTACCTTTCTTGTCTCTCACAGCATTTCTGCTGTTTGATCGCAATGCGATTGGGCAGCCGAAATGACCACTAGACACCAGGGAATTTTTATTTTAGGTACTGTCAATAAGGGGAGCAGCCCCTTGGGAAAGGATCGCTCCCTAGGGGTCCATATTATTTTTAGGCCATTTCTGCCACCCCTGGTGGCAGACAGATCTAATATAATTAGGCCGATCTACCCCCGGGGGCAGAAAGCCCCTAGACACCAGGGATAATTTTTTTGTTTATTTTTTTTTTTTATGTGTGGGGAGCAACCCCTTAGGCAAGGGTCAGTCCCCGGGAGCCAAATTATTTTTAGGCCAATTCTGCCCCACCTGGGGGCAGAAACCACTAGACACCAGGGAATTTTATTTTTTTAGCATGCTGACACATAAGGGGAGCGGCCCCTTGGGCAAGGGTCGCTCCCTAGGGGCCCGTAATATTTTTAGGCCATTTCTGCCCAGTCCCACCAACCCATGGGGGCAGATCGGCCTAATATGAGCCCCTAGACACCAGGGATATATATATTTTTTTTCTTTTTTTTTATATGTGGGGAGTGACTCCTTAGGCAAGGGTCACCCCCTGGGGGGGGGAATTATGTTTAGGCCATTACTGCCCACAGGGAGGCAGAAACCACTAGACACCAGGGAATTTTTATTGTTTTTATAGTTACTCAGAAGGGGAGTGGCCCCTTGGGCAAGAGCCGCTCCCAAGGAGGGGCAAAACATTTGTAGGCCATTTCTGCCCCCACGGTGGCAGATCGGCCTAATATAATTAGGACGATCTGCCCCCAGGGTGGGCAGAAAACCCCTAGAGACCAGGGATAACTTATTTTTTTGTTTCTTTTTTATTTTTTATATGTGGGGAGCCACCCCTTAGTTAAGGGTCACTCCCGGTGGGGCCTAATTACTGTTAGGCCATTCCTGCCCCCCCCCCAATTATTTTGGGTCTTGGTTTTACGGTTGGGCCATGAGAGCTTGGTAACTCTCAAAAGTGTGCCACTTGGAATGTTGAGGGCTGCGCTTTTTGGACTTTGGGAAGCTGCCATTTAGAAACATCCACAACACCTAGACACATCTGAAAACTTAACATCTAGTTGATTCCAGGATAGTGTGCTTCACATACACCCCACACCATTTTCTTTCCCACAATGCCTTGCAAACCTCCAACTTTGCTGGGAATCACACATTTCTACTACATTTTTGTGATGGAACCTTCCGGAATCTGCAGGAATACACAAACCTCCTACCTCTCAACATTGTCTCATCTATACCGATAAAAATTATGCTGCATTTGTCAGACAACATTTTTTTTATTTCAATCTGCCTTTTTGGACCCGCTTTGTTTCCCCCTCGATTTCCACATGTTTTTGGCTCTTCCCTATCACAGGCACTTGGCCCACCTACACAAGTGAGGTATAATTTTTAACGAGAGACTGAGGGGAACATTGGGTGGTAGGAAATTTGTCCCAGTGGGGTGATCCCAAACAGAAATGTTGGAAAATTTAGATTTTTTAGCTAAATGTGAGGTTTGCTGAGGATTCTGGATAAGAAAACATTGGAGGATCCACGCAAGTCAAACCACCCTGCACTCCCTCTAGTGTCTATTTTTCAGAAATGTCTGGGTTTGGTAGGTTTTCCTAGATGGCTGCTGAATCCAGGAACAAAAACGCAGGTGCCCCCCTCCCCACCAAAACAGGTAGTTTTGTATTTAATAATTTTGATGTGTCCAGATAGTGTTTTGGGGCTTTTTCTGTCGCAAGACCTAGGAGTACCCACACAAGTGAGGTACCATTTTTATCGGGAGACTTGGGGGAAATGCACAGGTTTGGTAGGTTTCCCTAGGTGCCGGCTGAGCTTGAAGACAAAATCCACAGCTAGGCACTTTGCTAAAAACAGCTCTGTTTGCTTTAGGAAAATGTGAAGTGTCCACGTTGTGTTTTGGGGCATTTCCTGTTGCAGGTGCTAGGCCTACTCACACAAGTGAAGTACCATTTTTATCAGGACACTTGGGGGACACTGGGTGCAAGGAAATTTGTGTCTCCTCTCAGATTACAGAACTTTCTGTCACTGAAATGAGAGGAAAATGTTTTTTTTGGGACAAATTGTGAGGTTTGCAAAGGATTCTGGGTAAAGGAACTTGGTGAGTGCCCCATAAGCCAACCTATTCTGTAATCCCATAGGTGTCTAGTTTTAAGAAATGTCCTGGTTTGCTAGGTTTTCTTAGGTGCTGAATGAGCTAGGGGCCCAAATCCACAAGTAGGCACTTTGCAAAAACCAAGTCAAATTTCAATGTAAAAATGTGATGTGTCCATGTTACGTTTCCTGTCGCAGGCACTTGGCCTACCCACGCAAGTGAGGTACCATTTTTATCAGGAGACTTGTGGGAAAACAGAATAGAAGAACAAGTGTTATTGGCCTTTGTCTTATTCAACATTTTTTCTTTCCAAATGTAAGACAGTGTGTAAAAAAGACATCTATTTGAGAAATGACCTGTAATTCACATGCTAGTATGGGACCCCGGAATTCAGAGATGTGCAAATAACCACTGCTTCTCAACACCTTATCTTGTGGCCATTTTGGAAATACAAAGGTTTTCTTGAATCCTATCTTTCAATCTTTATATTTCAGCAAATGAATTGATGTACGACCGGAATAGAATGAAAACCCATTGCAAGGTGCAGCTCATTTATTGGCTCTGGGTACCTAGGGTTATTGATGAACCGACAAGCCCAATATATCCCCGCAACCAGAAGAGTCCAGCAGACGTAACAGTATATTGCTTTAAAAAATCTAACTTTGCAGAAAAAAGTTACAGAGTAAAACGTGGAGAAAAACAGTTGGTTTTTTTTTACGTCAATTTTATTATTTTTTATTTATGTTGTTATTTCAGTAGGAAAACACTGTAGGATCTACACAAATGACCCCTTGGTGAATTATAAATTTTGTCTACATTAAAATGGGGTATGTCTCAGTAAAATGCCAAAATTGGGTTGAAAAACTGCGTTTTCTGATTCAAGTCTGCCCGTTCTTGAAAGCTGGGAAGATGGTTATTTTAGCACCGCGAACCCTTTGTTGATGCCATTTTCAAGGAAAAAACACGAGCCCTCATCTTCAGCCCTTTTTTCCCTTGTTTGAAAAAACGAAATTTTTGCTGCATTTTGGCAAATTTCTTTGTCTCCTTCAGGGGAACCGACAAAGTCTGGGTACCTGTAGAATCCCTGGGATGTGGGGAAAAAACGACAAAAATTTGGCTTGCGTAGCTTATATAGACAAAAAGTTATGAGGGCCTAAAAGCGAAGATCCCCAAATAGACAAAAAAATCCCTGGCGCCTGAGAAGGAAAAGTCCTGGCAGCGAAGGGGTTAAACATTGGCAGCGACGGGGTTAAACATTGGCAGCGAAGGGGTTAAACATTGGCAGCGACGGGGTTAAACATTGGCAGCGAAGGGGTTAAACATTGGCAGCGACGGGGTTAAACACCTCGTTTGAATCTGTGTTGCTGTGAGCCCTCGCGCATGCGCAACATCGCGCTGGGGGAGCGGAGACGGGCACCCGAGCTGAAACATTCAGCAAGCAGCTGAATGAACAAGCACCCTCTGACGTAGGGGGTGCAGATTCGGACGGGGGAGCGTCACACCGGAGGATGGAGACGGGGCAGTGCGCACGCGCGGAAATGTGACGTTATAACTGCGCATGCTCAGACAGGAAAGGGTGCCCTGTGAGCTGCAGCAGGAGGAGAAATAACCCAGGGAACGGACATGAGCCTGGACATGGAGGGATGGAGACGGGGCCAGTACGCACGCGCGGAAAAGTGATGTTATAACTGCGCACCCTCACAGTATAGACACCGTATCTACGCATGCTCAAACAGCAGCTACCGCTCCCTTTGTCATGCGCAGTAGAAAGATACTGACCCACTGCAGGGACAGTTCTCCCTGGGACACTGGGTCTGTTGTATGGTTCTGGAAGGGCCAGGAGCTGATGCTTGGATAACAGTTCTTGTAAAACCCCTGAAAGCACTTTGAGCTCAGCACTGTTCCCCTTGTTTCTTTTAAAAGTATTTTAGGACTGACTTGCATTGGAATTCTTGCATTAAATTTATATTTAAAAAAGTACAGAATTTTAACTATATTTTTATAGCTGTGTTGGTATTAAAATACTGGCCAGGCTGGTAGAGGTGTCAAACAAGCCTAGGGGTAACAACTGCTAACGCTTGTGATCCTATGTTACATGTTGGGGAGGACTCTGCGCTAGAATGAAAAATTTGCTAGCATTTGCGCCAAGAATTTTCAATTCCATTAAGGACACTGAGGCGAGAATTATACTTCTCTTTCTTTACTACTCAAAAAACAGCAGCTAATCACAAAACAGAAAACTTCAACTACATTTCCCATTATGCTTAGCACAATATGTCCACCAATCACATCCCCCTAGACCCTATTATAGTCCTTAATGACATCTTGAACTCCTCTTTCTTTGTTGCTCGAGCAGACATAAGTGCCTCTCATTTCCCTTACAATTTCTATCTGACTGGTATTGAAATGCTGTCAAGCTATAATGTTTAGCTCATAATTGCCCGTGCCGCGATCATTAGGTTGTGACCGGACAGCCCGCGGCTGTAGAGCGACTGCCTTACCGTGTTTTTTCCCCTCGCGCAGGCCGGCTGATCTGTACAAGATGTGCCTTTGATTCACTCCTGTCGTGTAACAACTCTCCTCCAACACCACCAAATGTTGCAGTTCAAAGAGTTCAGCATTATTATTCCTGCTGGGGCCAGGAATCTAGCCATGGTCATGGATGCCTTCGTCATATCCGTGAACGGCTGTCCCCCAGTCAATTTAGTAAAGTTGCTGCCCTGAGATGAATGGTTAACCTGTCTGGCTATGCTGTGAGTAAGTAATTGCAGTTGGAAAAGCTATTCGCAGCTTATCAGGGGCTTCCCAACCCACCACCCTGTATAGCTGCCACGTTTCCGAGGTCATTGTAAGATTAGCTCGGGTAGCCTCTTTACTGTCTGAGGATTGTAGTCCTGGTTTTATTGTAAAGACTACCAGTCCCAGAATGCAAACAAAATACCTGGAGAAACACAGCTAGTCATGCATGGACTTTGAAAACCTTGCAGCACTAACATGCTCATATGAAATAGGCAGATAGGTACACCCGCTGCCATGTCCTGGATACATAGGTGTCGCTGAAATCAATGCCACCTTGTCTTCCCCAAACCCCCCACTAAATTAAAAGACAGTCTTCATTGTCAGAATGCTCACTGCATGTACCTGGAGTTATGACTAGCACAAGTTCTATTATTATTTAATTCAAATCTTTCTCATGATATCCCACTAATGCACCTCTTCTTGGTCCACTGTTTGTGCTTCCTAATCTTAAATATGGTCCTTAGCGAGTGGCCTCAAACCCGCCCTGTATAGTCTCACGCACAGAACAACCTGAAACTGGAACCCAATTAAAGGCGATCAATCTGCATACCTCAGGAATGTAGGGCTCCCAACTGGTCTCATGTCAGCTAAAGCTGTGAATAAGTGATTCAGGCAATCCAGTGGGTCTTCTAAATAAGCTGGTGACTGCTATTTCCATGTATCTGCAGCCTGTAAAGAGGCTCTTCTATAAGCTTGTGTAAATGGCGACACTGACTTACTAACTTGGAATGCCACAAAAAATGCTAACCTGAGAGTTGCTTTTAACAGCAGTGTCTCAAATTCTGCCTCAGGCAAGGTGAGGTCATCTAAGTGAATCACAATAGGTTTTGAATGAGCTTTACTATGCAGAGAGCCCCGGTATCCCTTACCAGTGAACAGGGGCTTGCTTTAACAATCACGAGGTACTCTATCTGTGGTAGTGTGGTCAATCAGCCTTAGGCTTATTAGAGGGGAGTGTTAGGCATTTGTTGGACACACACAGTCAATAAATGATACAAATACTCATTAATGAAATCAAAAACCAATTTGTAAAAACAACACAGATTTTATTAAATTTTATACACCAAGATCTTCGGAATCAGGTAAGTACTTTCGAAGTTATAGATTTTTACTTATTAGAAAAATACAGTCACATATCTGTTTTGAGACATGAGCTTCGAACACGGTGATGTTATCCTATGGGAGAAACGTACACTGCATAGGTATACTTGCAAACGACTAATAGGATTGTTCTTCTGGACTTAATGTAAGTAGGAGCCAGGGTCCAAGAAAGCACCAATAGTTCAGTTTTACCTGCCCTGGTGGGTCCGGGTGCAGAGGTGTCTTTCACGGAGGTAGGCTCGAACTCTACCCGTTTGTCAATGGGAAAAGTACCTGAAAGAAAAAGGCTGCAAGTGGGAACTGGGGGGACCAGTCTGGCAGAACCCAAAAGGGGGCTTGGCTCTTGAGGGTCTCAGGGCCACAGAGACGCCATAGGTTGAAGTGAAGCTTGGGGGGCTTGGGTGCATAGGTGTTTGTCCGCCGAATCAGTGAGTTTGAGGCTTGCACAATTCTCGGTGTATCTGCAGAAAAGGGAAAAGAAACACAGCAAGATGATATCTGGCTGGTTCGAGGGAGTGAGGCGTGTCGGGAACATGGCGGCCAGTTAGAGAGCTGGACCGCGAGCTCTCCGTCTGACAGGAAGGAAGGCGTCAGGACGTCAGGATGCAACGTTGTGCTTGGAGCGCGGGATCAGGGCGTTGATGCTCCCAAGCTGTGCGCATCCGCAGTGGCGTTTTTTGGGAGTCGCTCAGCTGCTGTTCTTCGTGGATGGTAAGGCGTTACCTGGAGCCCCGAGACGCCTGTCAAAACTGCAGGTTTTTTAGCACTGGGCAGAGCGCTGCTGCCCTCGGGGTTCTTTCCACTTTTCTCTCTTGCGCTGCAGGCTTGTAGGATCAGTTTCTTGTTGGGGGCAGCGATTCAGCGTGGGCTGACTCGAGGGAAAGGGCCTGGCTGACATTTGTCGGTTGGTCGGTTGGGGGTCGTTGGCTCCTGTAATCTGTGCAATCTATGTTTTTAAAAAAAAGGGTTTTGTGCTAAGAAAGAAGTTTAACATGTGGCTTTTGAAAATGTCGACAACAGAATCCTGGAAATGTACAACATGGGGTGAGGTCTCTTCAGCATGCCTATGGCGCGGACATTCGGATTAGATTGTGAAACCTAGGTATAAATTACATAGGGTTGCTACTGATTACATTGGCAAAATATAGAGAAATTTAGAGACAAAAAAATAGATTTTCTACCATTTAGTAAGAATAGAATAGTAACGAAACTTTTAGAAAGTACAGGGGTATGCGCTTCTTTTGCTGGTACAGTACATTGTATTAGATCAAGGAAGCTGTTGTTGAGTTTTTTTTTTTCTCTTTTTCTTCTCCTTTTGTGCGCTCAGTCACATCCCTGAAGGAGCTCCAAAATTGCATACTGCTTTGTGGCTTTTTTTTTTGGACACATTGTTTTTTTGGCCCGTGACGGGCCACCAGGAAAAACAGCAGATAGTAGAGGGGAGACACGTGCTTCGGCGAAAGGTGGTGAAGTGGCACGTTGGAAGCGCGCTTCGGACTCCAGTATCTGGGCAGAGGCGGTGAGGGGTGTACGCCGTGGGAGATGCTACACCTCTCGCTGCTCTCTTCGTGGAGGGTTGCCAGAGACTACCGGGTCTTTAATTAGGAGAAACCTAAGTGGAAGTTTGAGAAGAGGAGCTCGGAACGGCGTTGGAGCCTCACATTGCATGTCGCCAGTCAAGCGTCGCCCCAGGGGTGTCCGGGCAGAAGCCAGTGAGTTGGAGGGTGCGAAGAGAGGTAAGCCTGGCCCCCTGGGGGCGAGTACTAATCCTCACTTACCAGTGACCATAGCAACGGCTAGATTATGTACAGGTTTAGAGGCCTGTAGTGAAGGTTTAGTGAGGAGGGGAATTGACTACACAGGATCACATTTGGAAGTGCCCCAACTTTCCCTAGAGGAAAGCCAAATTGAACCTGTTGGAAAAAGTGAATCTTTGATTACAAGGTATTTCCGGAGCACAATCCTCCCCCCGCAGAGTATGGCGAATGTTCAGTCTCCTTCAGGTGACGCGGGATCATTAAAACAATCTGTGAGCTCTGATAATAATATGTCAGATCAAGTACCAAAGGAGTTAGTAGGGCAGAAGGAGGCCACTTTCGTTACATTAACCTTGCCGGAAGTAGAGGGCACCCCCCCAGCCGTTCTAGCGACTCATAGTACAGACGTGCAGGATTTGTTAATCTCTCTTACTAAGGAGATTAGGGAGAAATTTGAGATTTCAGAGAATAATCAAGCTAGAATCCGGGAGGCTTGTGAAGTTTTGGAGAGCAAAATCAATTTGTTATCGGATCGGTTGGGTAAGCTGGAGGCTGTGGTGGAGACTCAGGAAGAGCGGTTGATGGCTCAATCTAAGGATATTTCACAGTTAAAACGTGGCGAAAAGATGCTGCAGGATAAGCTGGAGTCATTGGAAAACAATATGAGGAAAAACAATATTAGGCTCTTGGGAGTTCCAGAAGGAATGGAAGGGGAGGATATAAAAGGTTATGTGATTTCTTTAATCAAGGAGGCTATACCGAGTTTATCATCTTTGAATTTAGAGGAGGCTATTCAAAGAGTACATCGGGATCTGTACAGGAAGAACCCAGGAAGGAAAAACCCCAGGAGGATTTTGATAAACTTCAGTACATATACAATTAAGGAGATAATTCTATCTGAAGCCCTTAAAGCTCGAGCCTTTTCTAAAGGAGACTGGTCTTTTCATGTAAGATCGGATGTGTCTAAAGCAACGTTAGATAGGCAGTGGGAATTGGGGAATTTTATGCAGGAGCTCCGTTCTCTTGGAGCCACGGTTCAGCTAAGGTTTCCGGCTGCCTTACGTGTTATGTGGAAAAACAAAATGTACAATATGAGAGATCCGGGAGAGGTTAGCACTTTCATAGAGCAGATTAAGGCGTCTTAATAGCATGGGGAAAATCCTGTCAGACGGAGAGCTGGAATAAAGGATAGCAGGATGGTTATCCTAGAAGAAAGAGGGAGGGTTCCCATGGGGAGGGTGTGGGGGGGGGGGGGTTGGGTGTGTGTCGGTGTTGGTTTAGTGGGTGGAGGGCTGGTGTGGCACTGGGTGTAGGAGTATCTGGGTAGGAAAAGATAAAAACAGAAGAGTCCTCCTAACTTGCTTGGATAGGTGGGGGGGAAGAATGTGCCCAAGTCTTCTTTTCTTTCCTTCTTGAAAATGACCAAATATGGTAATTTACGATTAAAATGTCTTTCATGGAATGTTAATGGTCTAAGGGTAAGCCATAGGAGGAGGAAGATTTTCGAGTATTTAAGATTGGTTGAGGAGGAGATCATTATACTACAGGAGACTCATTTACAACGAGAAGAGTGGGGAAAATTGGCTTAAACGAATGAAATGGGTATCATTTAGTGCATGCTCTACTTTATCGGGTGCGATCAAAGGTGTAGCAATATTGATTAAAAATTCTTTAAGGCAAAAGATAGGAGAGATGCAAGTAGAATGCAGGGGTAGATGGGTAGTAGTAGAAGTCTGTGTATGTGGCTACTGGGTTACAGTGGCAGGATATTATGGTCCAAATGTAGATGATCCTACGCCATTTCAAGAATTATTTAATATCCTACTTCTAGCTAGGTACCCAGTGGTGTTAGCTGGGGACTTAAATATATTGTTGGATCCTGTCATTGATAAATCGACACCTCGGGGTACGGTTAATTCACCTAAAACTAGGGCACAGGTGAAGCAAGCCATGCGGGATTTAGGTTTGATAGATATTTGGCACTGGAAAGGGGGTGAAGGAGATAGATATACATTCCACAATAAAAAATATGGACATAAATCTAGGATAGATTTTTTTTTAATACATAAAAGCCTATGTTCGGACGTGATAAAGGCAGCCACAGCCCAGCACACCTCTCGGATCATTCAGCTGTAAAATTACATTTGGGTATTAAGGTCGTAAGCCAGGGTATTAGGAATACAATCAATCGCTCTTTACTTCTAGATGACTCAATAGTAGAAATATTAAAGAAAGATAAAAGAGATTATTTTGATTTAAATCAAGGAAGAGCAAGTCTATGGTGCTTTTGGGACGCTTATAAGGCCTATATTAGAGGGAGGCTTGTGAGCCTGGCAATATGTAAGCGTCGCGGAGAAAAGGAGAAGCTGGGGGGGATGGAATCATCTTTAAATACCCTTCGGGCACTACTTCAAAATGCACAAAGAGAAGGGAAGGAACAGCTACTAGAAGAGCTGGTACGTCAGGTGAAAAAGGTTCGGATGGACTTAGAATTCTTTTTAGAGAATCGCAATAGGTTAAAGTGGGAAAGTAGTCAATATGCGTATTATGAATACGGAGAAGGTTGCAGTAAACTGTTAGCTTGGAGGGTTAAATCCGATTGTGCCAAAAGGCATATTTTATCGGTTAAATTAGACCCTACAAACCAGATTTGTGTTGAGCAATCTGAGATTGAGGGAGCATTTGTATCCTTTTTTCAAGAAATATATTCAGAAAGCTTGGTAAATTCAGAGGAGTCGATTAGAGCATTATTGAAAAAAACACATCTCCCAGTTTTGGATGAGTCAGCAAAGCAGTCATTGGGTTGTGAGATAAGTAGGGGAGAGCTTGTTGAAGTTATAAAAGCCTTGAAGAAAGGGAAGGCAGTTGGGCCAGATAGTCTACCTAATGAGCTATATAAGGTACTGCGGGAAGAACTTACCCGTTTTTATTGGAATTATTTAATTCTATGCTTTTAGAAGGGGCACAAGTACCTAAATCATGGAATGAAGCCATAATCTGTTTATTGTTAAAACCAGGTAAGGATGCAACCTCTTGTTCATCGTATAGACCTATTTCTTTGCTGAATTCGGAAAATAAATTGTATACAGGGATTTTATCTAGGAGATTGGGGAGAGTTATAGGCAATTTGGTTCATTCAGATCAGAAAGGCTTTATGAAGGGTAGACAGCTTTACGAGTTAACTCACGAGTTATTTGCTGCAATAGACTTGGCGGAGCAAGAAAAGGCTCCATTGGCAGTTTTGACTTTCGATGCAGCGAAAGCTTTTGATCATGTTAATTGGTCCTTTTTGGGGGTAGTGATGGAAAGAGGTGGATTGGGAATACCCTTTATCAGGGCTGTTAGGGAACTGTATAGATGCCCTTCTGCGAGAATCTTGATTAATGGTCAGCTATCTAGGAATTTAGGATTAGTCGGGGTACTCGACAGGGTTGTCCTTTGTCTCCCTTGCTATTTAATTTATATATTGAGCCGCTGGCAACTTCATTGCGAGCTTGTAGGGAAATTCCCCCGTTTCGGATTGGGGGGTGGGAAAAGAAAGTAGCATTATATGCGGATGATCTTATGCTATATACTAGTAATGTGGTGACTACTTTACCCATTATCAACACATTGATGGAGCAATTTGGTAGATTTTCGGGTTACAGTATAAACACAGAAAAGACAGAAATTATGAGTTGGAATATGGCTCATGTTATTCCCTCAGTTAAACAGAAGATTAAATATTTGGGAATTTGGTTTACAACTGACCTTAATGATGTAGCTAAATTAAATTTTGATACAGCTTATAGGGAAACTAAAGAATTGTTAAAGGCGTGGGCTGCTCTTCCAGTTTCTATAATTGGAAGATCCAATATTTTGAAGATGTGTATTCTTCCAAAGTTCACTTTCTTATTTACACTATCCCATTAGAGTTTAAGGTGAGCTGGTTTAAAAAACTACAGGGTGATCTATCCTTGTTTGTTTGGGCCTCCAAGGGAGTAAGGATTTCTTGGAAAAAGATGAGTAGAAAGAAAGAGTGGGGGGGTATTGCATCTCCAGATTTGTTTTTAGGTATTATCTGGCTTTTCAACTAAAAAATATTAGAATGTTATTGAATAAGAAGTCAGAGTACTCATTGGTCTGGAGAGCTTTGACGGCACATCTTGAGGAAGGAGCGGATAATTTCTTATATAAATTTGGACATCCAAAGTACTTCAAGAAGGTGCGTTTGAAGCTCCCCAGACATGCCTGTAAGGTTTGGATACATTTTCGGAAGGTGCTAGGAATACCTTATTATTGCAGTTCTGCTCCCATCTGGGATTCACCCGGTACTCCTGACTGTCTTATGGACAAATGATCATTTCCTTTGAGAATAAGCGGGATGGTAAGATGGGGTCAGATTATAGAAGGTTCTGAATTGTTAACCTGGTTTGCATTGCAGGAGTGTACTAGAGGGACAATCTCTAAGTTTAAGTATCTTCAGTTATCTAGTTGGGTTAAGTCTCGACGAGTAGGAGAAATAGGGAGGAGCTCATGGGAAGGGAAACTAAATCAGACAGGTATTAAAAAAGAAATTGCTTTTTGGTATCATGCACAGTTGGAAACAGTAGAAGACGCTTCTTCCCTCCCTTTGTTGAAATGGGGGAGGATTTTTCCAACCCTAGAAGTTACATCTTTGTGGCAGAAGTCATTTTCAGAACTGTGGTTTACTATTAAACCTGCGGGGTTGAAGAAAAACCATTTGTTTACACTACACAGGGTTTATTGGTCACCACCTAGATTAACAGCTATCGGGAAATTCAATAAAAACTGTCCACGGTGTGGGGAAACCAATGCAGATGATGTTCATATGTTTTGGCAATGCTCAATTTTGACTAAGTATTGGAAAGAAATAGGAAGTATTCTTAGGGTAATTTTTGATGTAAATTTAAGAATAAATCTTCTTATGGTGGTGTTTGGGGTTTGTGAACCGGGCATAAATTATCAGAAAATGTCAGTACAACAGGAGCACTTGTTGTTTGTACTAATGCTTTTGGCTAGACGGGAAATATGTCGTAAATGGGTGGATCCATCTCCCCCCCCTTGTGCGGGACTGGCAATTATCAGTAAATCGATTGTGTAAAATGGAACAATGTGGTCCTCATACTAGAAGAGATAATTTTTGGGTGGATTGGGAAAATGCTTACCAGTAGCTTATAAGTTTGGAGTAGTTTCAGTTGTATAATTTTTGTTTTGTGGTTCGTTTGTTGGTCTCCTCCTACTGGAAGTTAAGTCCAATGATTAGAACTCCCTTCACCTTATTGGGTGCCGCTTTGGTTATGATCATGTCTTGAAGAAAACAGTAAGACGTGGTCGATGGCAGTCGATGGGGAAAAGTGCAGTATGCAGAACAGGTGGGGTGGCCCAGCAATCCTGTGGACCGCACACTTGGAATCATACTTTAAGGGCCTCGGCCTTTGCCTTTTTCCTCTTAGCCAAAGCGAGGGTGGCGAAATGAGGACAAAAAAAAAAGATGATGTCTGGCTGGAAGCTGGCCTCTGTTGGAGCCCCGATGTGCAGGTAAGTTTTGGCGGTGGTGGTGTTGTTTGGACTGAACACAAACAAGCCTTGGTCCTTGCCACAGGCTCTGGTACCCTGGGTATTGGTGCAGAGAGCCTCTGGATTGGATCGGCGTCTCGAAGATGAGATGGATTGACGGGGCTGACCTCCTGGACCCTCAGGAACCTCCTCCTGGGCTGCTGCTGTGTTGGTGGACACAGTGGTCAGCAGAAGAAAGAACCAGAAGTTGTGCTTGGTGCCTGCAGGCAAGTGGTTCCTCCCCTTCAAGTGAGATGCTGGCTGGCTGGCGAAGTTCTGGC